>NC_031675.1:2906401-3206401 GCF_000149555.1 Fusarium verticillioides 7600 | reverse complement strand
TTCCCGGAACTCAAGACTGGCGGTATCGATTATATGGACTTGACCGACGATACCTTTGCTTCTTCCGATTCATTGTCTTTCGGTAGTGACGTAAAGCTATGGCGCGAAGACTATGCAACTCGACCAGAACCCGAGCCGGCCGTGTCGAGCGGTAGGAAGAGGAAGAGTAATGAGATTTCCAAAGAGGAATTTAGCGATTTCGGTGATCTCCCCGACGTCTACGAACTTCTAGGCACCGAACCTCCACCTCCAAGCCCGACACGGTCCGCTCGACGCAAGAATGGACTGTCTAGTACTCGAACTCGCCAAACTCGTGACATCCCATCGATTAGTGAGGAAGACCATGTTATACTGTCTCCTTCAACTCGGATTCGCAGCCAGTTTGTCCGCGAGAAGAGGACAACTCCCTTAAGTGAGTCCAATCAGGACCTGGACGGTTCTTCAAACCTCTTGAAGGCACCCGCAAGCTCTGGAAATACAAAGTCACCACTTCCAGCACCATCGCTACCGCCACCTATAATGCCTACAGGGGATGAGCTAGTTATCCCCGACTCTGATGACGAGTTTCTAACACCACCGTCTCGTAATGACTCTCTCACTATTACGAAGACTTCAACGATCGGAGGCGACAGCGTTGAGTCGCCGGAACACAAACCTCCTATATCTGCTGTCAAATTTGACCTACATACGACTTCCCAACGCCAAATCTCGTCTGGCTCAACTATTACTGGCGACCCAACAAGCACAACAAACAGCTCACAGTCTAATAGACCGATAGTTGGCGATGTTCTTCACCAGTCATGTGGCGGGGTCTTTCTTCCCTCCAGCCAAGAACCGGTTCTCCTCAAGCAATTGGCTTCCGACTCAAATGCCTTGACCAATTGGGCGGAGTTTCTTGATAGACTCATTCAAGAAAATGGAAAGAAGTTTTCGCAGGCAATAAACGAAAGATGGTCGAAACCGCAACGTGCAGAGGTCAAGGCCGAGAAGGAGCATCTGAAACGGCAACGTTCTGCTATCGCGGAACTCGCTGGCCCTGTCGAAGAATACAGAGTCCTCGGCGAGAAACGGGAGAGTCTGGCCCGTCAGATCGCTCAAGCCTATGAGGAGAGTCTCGATACAGACGAGGACGAGGTCCGGTTAGATGATCTTACGGATGAAATCCAAGAAGTTGAGGATGGCCTCCTTAAAAGCATTCGGGATGCTAGGCTCGATGTTGGTGGGTTTCTTGCGACCACTAAGACCTTACATCCTGGTCCAGCCTCTACACCAGTTGTCGTACTAGGTACTCAGCCCGTCTTTCAAAACAATGTCAATATGTCGATGGCTTCGCGAGATGCCATCCCAGCCAGCGAAACGGGTACACAAGTGGTTCATCAGACTCAGTTACCCAAAACAAACGCTTGGAACCCCCCAGCCTCTAGGATTGAAGCATCGCAAGGACTGAGCGTTCTTTCACAGGAGTATGACGAACCTTCTGCACTATTCCCACGAGATCCTACAAGAGCACCAGGAGCGCCTTATCAACAGGGTCGGATACTTAAGTCTAGGCCAGTAAGTCCCATCCCTGTGGATGCAGAGTTCGATGTCAGTGATGAAGAGCCATCGGATTCGGAAGACATTCAGTCTCGCACTCAGACTCGGCCTCCAAACATCTTCGCGCATCTGGGTAGCAGTAGCCGACGGACGCCACAAGCGACACATCACCGAGCGGGCGATGAATTCAGTGATTTCAGCGACGATGCGGAGATGCTCGCTTTTGCCCAGGACTACGAGATCCGCCAATCTCTGGCACCCGAGTCGCAAGACCAAAGGAAGATCTTTTCAGAGACGTCGGGTAATGCGTCAGCATCGGCAAAGTCACGAGCGGTATCAACAAAGTCACTACCCTTGATGGCTTCTGAAGCGATCCCTGCCCAACTAATGAAGTACCCATGGTCATCAGAAGTCCAGAGGATGCTTAAAGATCGATTCAGAATGAAGGGTTTCCGCTGCAACCAGCTCGAGGCAATTAATGCTACGCTCGGAGGCCAAGATGCCTTTGTGCTAATGCCGACGGGCGGTGGCAAGTCACTTTGCTACCAACTGCCGGCTGTTGTCAAGACTGGGAAAACTCGTGGTGTCACAATTGTTGTGTCGCCATTGCTCAGCTTGATGCAAGATCAGGTTGATCATATGAAAGCTTTGGGGATACAGGCCGTTGCATTCAATGGAGAGTGCTCAGCTGAATACAAGAGGCAAGTCATGAGTGCTTTCAATGAGAAAAGCCCGGAACACTTTCTGGAACTATTATATGTTACCCCGGAGATGGTGAGCAAAAATGTCAATTTCAACAACGGCCTGGAAACGCTTCATCGTAAAGGGAAATTTGCACGCCTTGTGATCGACGAGGCGCACTGCGTCAGTCAATGGGGCCATGATTTCCGCCCAGACTACAAGATACTTGGCCAAGTACGCCAAAAGTACCCAGGAGTGCCTGTCATGGCCCTTACAGCTACCGCGACCAAGAATGTCATTGTCGATATCAGGCACAATCTTGGAATGGACGACTGCCAGATTTTCTCTCAAAGCTTCAACCGCCCGAACCTGTACTACGAAGTCCGGTCGAAGACAACAAACGAAAAGGTTATGGAAGCAATCTCCTCTCTAATACATTCCAGATATGCAAACCAGAGTGGAATTGTCTATACAATCTCACGGAAGAGCGCTGAAAAGGTTGCTGAAAGCCTCTCGACTAAAGGTATAACGGCCAGGTTTTATCACGCAGGTTGCGATCCTCAGGAAAAGGTCGAGGTTCAGAATTCCTGGCAGAGAGGACAGGTTAAAGTTGTGGTTGCTACAATCGCATTTGGAATGGGCATTGACAAGCCTGATGTGAGGTTCGTTATCCACCACGGTCTTCCAAAGAGCCTGGAAGGCTATTATCAGGAGACTGGCCGCGCAGGCAGAGATGGCAATCCTTCTGACTGCATTCTTTTCTACGGAAAGGCGGACATAAGAGTCCTGAAGAAGCTGATTGCGGATGGAGATGGTAGCCATGATCAAAAAGAACGCCAAATGTCTATGCTGAATAGAGTCACGGCTTTTTGTGACAACAAATCTGATTGTCGAAGAACTGAGATTCTACGCTACTTTGGGGAAGATTTTTCTGCAACACAATGCAGAAAAAGTTGCGACAATTGCAAGGCTGGGTTGACTTTCGAGCAACAAGACTTTTCTGAGTATGCCGTTGCTGCCATCAAAGTTGTCCAAGCCCAGAACCGCATCACAGCAGTGCAATGCTCTGACATCCTCTTGGGAAAAAAGTACCCCGCAAATGAAGCAGAACTTTCTGACGAGTGGCATGGCATGGCAAAAGGCCTTAAGAAACATGAGCTGATCCGAGTCATCGACAAGTTATCGGCTGAAAAGGCTTTCAATGAGGATAATCAGGTCGGTCGCCATGGCATGGCGATTCAATATCTACGTCTCGGACCAACATATCGATCGTTCCTCTCGGGTCAACGTAGGCTGATGCTGTCGATTCAGGTGCCGGAGCCCGGCACTGCCAAGAAGACCCCCAAGTCTCGCTCCAAGAAAGGCAGCAAGGCACCGGCCGAGGAAGAAGCCTCGAACATGCCCTCTACGTACGTTTCTTCGCCTGTCGGCCGGCAGAAAAAGAAATCGCGGACGACCGAGAATAATCGCGGACACACTGGGCAGACACCATACTCGTGGGAGGATGCAGGTTTTGTGATGGACGATGACGATGACTACGACGACGCTTTTGATAATCTCCCCCAACATCGGCCGGCTAAGCCACCCTCTCGTACTCCCGGGCCGCCGATATTGGCCGATACTGACATGGGAAGCCTGGATGAAATACACCGAGACATGGTTGAAAGTTTTGTGAGGGAAGCAAAGCAAACAGAGGAGAAGATTCGCAACCAGAAAAGCTTGAGGAGGCCTCTGTTTACCGAAAAGGACTTCCGACTCATGGCTATTCACTGGACTACCTCCCCCGAAAAGATGCGGAGGATCCCAAGCATCGACCCCGACAAAGTCAACGACTACGGCCCTCGGATCCTCCGCATTTTGCAAAAACACTACAATCACTATCGAGAAGCCATGGATCCTCGGAGTGGTAGCCAAGATCAGGACGTGGTGGACCTCATCAGCTCAGAAGTCGAGATGGATGATGATGAAGCCCATGAGGATGAGGACGGCGAGGATTCGCACTACTTCAACGGCAGCTCAAGGCCAGATGTGCAGGCATTTCACAGCAGGCTTCAGACCCTCGGCAGCACACAAACTCAGGCCAAGCCGCGAGCGTCCAGTAAGAGCAGCGGGGGTACGAAGAAGTACGCAGGAGGGAAAAGATACCCCAGCAAAAAACCTACAAGTGGCGTGACAAAACGCAGAAGTACTGGTGCTAGCTCCAGCCGTAAAGCTAGCGGTTCGTCGACAGTTGGCAGAACCTCCGGCGCAGCCCCAAAGACGCTCAAGAAGAGCGGGATAGGGTTGATGCCCATGTAAAGCAGACATTAGGCGCACCTTTCTTTTTAATTCACGAACCCGACACTATTAGAACATGGAGACATGGATACGGATACAATTGGCAGGGAGGAAGTGGAGGATTGATGATGAACATTTCAATGACATGCCTGGGCACTTGTTTCTCCCTTCTATTATCATACCCCTTTCCCACGAAGCTTTGAAGAATCGAGACTCCAAACATTAGGTAGATAGATGACAGTGATTTCTGAGCGGGCGGGAGTTGATGGTGTTTCTTCTGCATGGGCGGCGATTGGGGGGCGGGCTTCAACTCGTTTCGATTTCATACACCACACAACCCCAGGCGTTTCTGGGATACACGCATAGACAAGGAGCTTTGCATTAGTCTAGGCTTGCTTTTATACCTTGAGGTAGCTAAGTAAGGCACCTGTGCCATGGCATCGAGGAAAATAAAGCCGGATTGTCACAAACATGCACATAATAAAATGAAAAGAGAAATCATACTATGGGCCAGCGAGGTTTCACTTTTGGGAACTGTTTGCATGGAACCCTTTACTTCTTTGATTGGAGTTCTTTCTACATCTAGACAGGCAGCTCGTTGAGCGGAAGCATGATGCGAATGTTACAATGCAGCAATATTGTGCCAGCCTAGATTACCACATAGCTTCCTTCTTCTCCGTCCTAATTACAGCACATTGTGCACAATTTGGCACAAAAAGAAAGAAAATGTCGAGCGAAAGAGTTTGACTCGTGGCCGGGGACTACGGAGTCCAGACAAAGAAAACGGGAAAGCAAGACCGTCATCCCTTAAGTTATGTCCCAAACTCCGTCAACCGTCTTGATGAGAACCCGGTACGCCTTGCTGCAGAAAAGAATTATTTCATAAATGGTACGCCAGGCTCTTTGATGATGTTAAGAGGTTGGTATAGCGAAGTCAACTCGATGGATTATGGTGTTACATTAGAACGTAAAGTTTCGTTCCTGGGCGAAGCCTGTTAACAGGCTATGCTGCAGTGGAGGCGGATAGCTCTCAATGTCTCCATCTGGGCTTTGAATCTTTCGGCTCAGCAGGAGAAGGCTTGCGCATTGTAGACCGAACACTCGAGACAGACGCAGGGCTGGCCCGGCCGGTTTCTGTAGGCTGAGGAAGAAGACTAATCCTCCTTGAAGACATAGCAAGAGAACTAGCAGGCCTGCTGTGCCGGTCTCCATCTGGCCCGATAGATCTCGAGGCCTGTAGAGACGAGCGTCTGCCGGAGAGGGCCGTTGTTGATTGATGAGAAGCCAGGCGTGGCTTTGGCAATGGCTGAGAGTTTGCACCAGGGGACGCAAGCCTCTCCCGGAATGATAGGTTCGAGTGACTGCCTCTAGTGGGCGTTTCCTCGACTCTGGGAGACGCTGATGAGGCACGTGCTAGAGGGCTGCGCAATGTCGGTAGCTTTGAGGTGCTGGAACCAGGTGTCGTTGAGCCAGCGGATTTATGTGCGACAGGGCTCTTCTTAGCATATGGACTCGGCGTCGTTAGCGTCAGAGGTTTAAAGTTGTGACCTGTATCGACATCTGACGTATTTGTCGAAGCGTTCCAACGTGGGCGGTGTGCAAGCTTCGAATCTGGCCGTTTAATCTGGCTGGGTGGCAGACTGGTAGTAGACGAAGAGCCTGAGATAGTGGAAAGGCGAGAGAAACCCGATTTCCTGCTTGTTTGTGATGTTGGTGCTGGCAGTGAAGAGTGTCGACGGTTCGAAGGAATTTGGCGGTTGGCAGCACCAGGCGTAGCCCGTACTTTTGGGTTTTTTGATAATGGCGTATGAGGATCCAGTCCCAAACTCGACATGATGACTGACGATGGTGGTGAGCTGCCGGGGGTTTCACGTCCGCTACCTAAAGTTGAGCGATCGTTTGAGAGCATACTGGAGATGGAATCCCGCAGCTGCTGACCCTTATCAGCATGAATTTCCTCAATCAATGACTCTGCGTCTTTCATCTGCTGTTTCAAAGCCTGCCACTTATTTTGCATGTCGTTATGCAAACGCAGAATCTCACCATTAACTGTTAGCCGCTCACTGACACCCTTGTCGATGATTGAGAGGACACGCTCAATGGCTGGCCCATAATGCATTCTTTTGGCCTCGTAGCTTTCCAACTTCTTCATCATAGCAGGCTGGTTAGTCAGATGCATACCGGAGTCGGCAGCCTCTCTCAGTTTGAGGAGAGAGCGCTCGACAGACTCTTGCATCTTCTGTGCTTGCCTACCAGCACCTCGGAAAACAATAACCCATCGATCCTCTCCTAACTCCTTGCGTAGTGACTCAGCATCCTTCTCGAGCTTCTTGTAGCTAGCATCAAGTCCTTCACGACGCATGTTCAGCTCCTCACAGGCTGTGGGAAACGATGGCTCGGCCCTCGCCTCAAACATGGACAGCCGCATCGGCAGGAAGTCAAGAGATGCCCTCAAAGGCTGCATTCGAGCAAACAGAGCCAGCAAACTCGAGTCGTCCTGCGACAAGGTGGGCGTGCCTGGTGAGTTTGGTGTTACTGGAAAGGTCGGAAGGCTATAGCGACTTGGGGCCTGCAACCGAGCTGCCTGGATAGGGTTCTCTTCCACAATCGTCTCAAGGTCCCCAATGTCAACACTGTCAGCGTTGGCAGCCATCAAACTCTTGTGGCGTCGTTCTTCCATCTCAAATACCAATCTGCTGAGTTCATCCATTTCCCCTTGTACGTCTCCAAGAACGTTGTTCCAAAGTTCCTCCCACTCCATAGCTATTTCCACCTGAGCTCTTACCACATGTAGCGTCCTGCGGATTTTCTCCCACTCATGAATGACTGACTCCATTTGCGAAACAGCTTGGGTCAGGTCTTGCACAGATACATTGGCAACATCCTTTCTGTTTTGCAACTGTTCGATAGCTCCAACATAGGCTTTGACAAGCTCCTCAAAGCGAGTGATGGCCATTTCGACTTCAGCCAGACCCTCGCGACCACCAGCTGCAGCCCACTCGACATCATCTTCGCTATCCAGGCCTTCCACGACCTCCGATGCCTTGGATATCCAGCTCCTGATTTGCTCGGCAGCATTGATCAGTGCTTTGGCAGCTACCTGAGCCGTAGGAATTGCTGTAACCTGGCTCGCTAGCGATTCCGCATCTGGGAGTTGCAATGACGTTAACTGAGCAAGCTGAGAGGCAAAAGAAGCGCGCGATAGCGTGTATATAGAACCGGGGCGATTATGACCAGGTGTGAAGTATGAGTTGAGGCTGGGAACGTAGTCGGTCGGGGGCGTAGCCGGCGTAGAAGTTGCGATCAGTGGTGTATCCTTCGGGGGTGGTAGAGGGGGCAGTCCTGCACTATCAGGAGACGGAGGGCGTGTGGTGCGCTCGATGTGTTCGCGGCGAGTATCCAGGGTGACCTTTGTCCCATTGCCATTGGTGTGGTCAGGGAGCCGATACTTTTGAGTGTCCATGTCCAGGGGTTCGGGGGTTTGAATCTCAGGCAACAAGGCCACGGTAGAATCGGGAATCTCGACCTTGAACGGCGGTAGCTCAAGACTTGGGTCGTGGGCGACGGGCTTTGGTGAGGAAGAAGCGCCGGCGCCCTTCCACGGGCGACCGCGCCGGGCGATGACCGATTTGACCGAACCCGCTTGGTGCTTCTCGTCGAGCTGTCGAAGCTGATCTTCGTTCAGACGGCCGATACGATCGTTTTGAGGCGTTATCGGGGGCGTAGAGAATTTTTGGGCGCCAAATCCCAAAGCTTTTAGTCGGGCAGCTAATCCAGGCGAGGTCTTGCGAAGAGCAGATGATGGTAGGGGTGACGTTGGAGTAGGAAACGGGAGAAGAGCGTTTGTTGACGTTGACGTTGTTTTTGTTATCGTGGCAGGGGTTATCGCGGCTGAGGCGATGACAGTCGTGCTGGTCGTGGGCGTATCGGTGACAGACGAGGCAGAAGAAGTCGGAGTTGTGTCAATAATGGAAGATGAGAAAGTGAGCAAGCTGGAATTAGGATCTGGGGTGTAGGTGGAGGAGGGATTGGCTGAACCAGGGTTGAATGGCAAGTGAGATAGTTGACCAGGGACATCAGCGAAATTCAGCAGGCTGTCCGTGGGCACATCATGGTCCTGGTCACTGTAGCAGTTGCCGCTGGCAAGCTCGCCCAGGTCGGTAGGTCGGTTAGTTTCAGGGCTTGCAGCAGGCGTTGATAAAAAGGGATCAGCCTTTGACATCCAGTCGCTGTCGTTGTTATCTTTGACGGCTGAGGTCGTCGCGTTCAAATCGCTGGTGTTCATCTAATCGTTGGAGTTGGCCCCTCGAAAAGCGAGGGACAGCTGGAAACCTGGTTAGAAATTGGTTGTACCAGTCCAGGTTACGAAGTGCAGATCCAGGTCCCAGAAGCCAGGATTTGTTGAATGGGTTTTGCACTCGATATTCAGAAGCGAAATGTTCTTTGTAGACCGTCAATGCGCAGATAAAAAAAGAGTCAAGAGAGGACAGATTGGATGATTGTTGGTGAGGCGTGAAATCTCCAACTTTTTCTGCGAAACTGTCACAGAGTGTCCTTATGCACTCCGATTCTCCCTCTATCTCCCTGAGACAAATATCTTGCCTTTCAGTGCCACTAATCACTCTGGCCCAACCGTGCGCTATCAAACTGTCATGGTATTGTGCAGCCGTGATCGCTGAGGCCAATACGAACCCCAATGACAGTGTCGGGGCAGAAAGTTGGAGGGAGAGTGGTCGAATGAATTACGACGCTCTCACATGCACATGCACATCTAGGATGTGATGGATGGGCTGAGGGTTGCTGTCAAGTGTCAATGATAGCTTGGGTGGAGCTAGCGGCCAAGTTTTGAGGGTCCTCTGTAGCGGAGATTACCAGACTGCCAGCCACTGATTGGAGTGGAGGTAAGAGATTGCTGCAGGAGTGTAGGAGTAGCTGCAACAGAACAACAGAAGCAACCTCTGGTGAATCGGCAATGAACAGTCAAATGTTTTTACGCTGCCGTTTGAGTCGATTAGGAGCTGTCGTCTCGGCCTCAAACCATAATCTCGCCTAGCTCAGATAGGTAGACAAATGATAAGCACATCGGCAGGACAGGTGCGTTGGTGAAGAGTACAACAAAACAGTCGGGTTAAATGTTGTTGCAGAGGAAAGCTCAGATGAGACTGAAGTACTAGAACTCTCATCAAACGAGAGCAGCACGGCTATCGTTCGATGAGGACAGAGAGACAGAGAGTGTCAGGCAGAGACAAAAGGGGGTTAAAGTTTCGTACAGAGTATTCGAAAAGAGAATGACAAGATGTGTCCAAGATGTTATGACTGCCGTAAGTGGAGAAAGGCAGAGTTGTAGTTAGCAGGACAAGAGAGAAGCCAACAAAGAGAGTGAGTTTGTAGTCAAAGGTAGAAGAAAATCTCACTGGCAACTCAAGGTCTTGAAGGTTGGTGGTAACTTATTAGATGAGGATAGGTACCTACCTACCTAGGTACCTTAGGTATGGATGTAAATGGAAGGGCCAGAGGCGTGGAATAGGCTAGGTTTCGGCAGGTACCCGGTTAGTAGCCAAGGCCGGCGAAAATACCTAACATGGGAGCTCTGTATGTATTAAAAATAAAAACAAAATTACGTACCTTACTAAGGTATTGGACGGGAAAAGAATAGAGTGAAGAATAAGAGTTAACCTCAATCTGGCAATAGAACGATAGCCAAAGAGAAAGGCCAAACGAGGTAAGATGGAAGCCACTAACTAAAAGTCAAAGACCTCAGCATAAAGAAGGTTTGTGAGGTGTCGTTAAAGCAACGGGTATGAGCTGAGATGAACACGGAGTCGTTTCTCTCAGCACTCTGCAAACAGACAAGAAACCCGCAGGAAGGAGTACAAATTGAGGTTTTTGAATTCTATACCAACCCACCTGTTCGTAGTCGCGTCTCTCTGTACATATAGGTACAGTGCAATACTTGAACGCACGAAAGGGCGATATTCATATTACCTTATATTGCATGCTGCGTAGTATGCTAGATTGAGGCACCACACTGACCCGGGATAACTGCCGGGATTGGATCACAAGCTGCTTCTGATTTGCTTGCGAATTGTCTAAAGAGCTGTATCCCTGGTCAATGATCTCGCCTAACAGCAACCGGTCAGAATTAGCGTGTATCGACCTCTGTTGTCGATCCAAAGGTTGCTTATTAAAGTTAGGAAGCTTGTAAAGTGGACAATTAGTTGATTGGGAATAGGTTGCTATATGTATTCAGTTTTGAATTAACAGACAATGAGCTGTACGGAGCCATGAAGACAAGCCATTATGGGAAGACGTTGCAATAGAGCATGTGCAATATGCCATTTATTAGATGATGATTCCCATCTTGCCAGGAATGTTCATTGATAGAAAGAGCTATCAGCATTGATCTATTCATTCACCAACAACAACGGTTAGATTTCGGAAGACTAGATAGAGCAGTAACAACTGGCTAGGTGGTAGTGGAAGTATGGATTTCAAATGCATGAACCCAATAACGGAAGAATTAACCATCAGGCCCGTCCCGAGCCCCAGGTTCGACTTTCACGGGATCCAATGGCCTTTGTTGAGCACGGAGCTTTCTTGTAAACGGCTCCTTGTCGTCATCGGGATGGAGTTCCAATGAAAGTCTGAAACTCGTAACTGCTGATGCCCATAGCAACGGGCCCATTGCAGACAAGCAAGAATTCCAACCAGCCTGGAGGAGTTTAGCATGCCCGATACAGCCTGTGCTAGAGGCCTAGCCCTCTGAATCTGCAAGCTCACGATCCGTTCTTGTACAATCGCAGGTTGCCCGGGGATATGGTTGATACTGGCGTGCTGTCGGTTATCGACAATTTTGATATTAATAAAGGAGCTTTGCTGCTGTACTAATAATGCCGGTGCTATTGCTCCATATTCGATCCTCCCCTCGACCCCATCTATTCATTTATCCCTGACATCTGACCGTGCAATTTGTCGTGTTTGATCAACGCTACTCCGTACTGTACCAGTTGTTCCAAGCTCAGAGAACGGGTGGTTAGTTGTGTCCAGTCGACGGCCTCCTATTCGAGCTTTCTTACTTGAAGGGCTTCCTGGATGGTCTTGTCATTTGTACTCCGTACCTAGGGCTGTCTATTGCAGCTTCTTTCCCTGTCTTTGGCGTCTGTGATGCCGATCTTCATCCTCTTTTGTCCCAAGCCATACATGATACATATCTGGTAGCCCTTGGTCGACTCTAGGTACATCCCAAACCGCCATCACGATAATAACGAATAGGTAGAAAACGTCCGAACCTATCGACTCTCCCTCTACCTCCGGCTCCGGTTCCGGCTCCCGCTCCGCTGCTGCTGTTCCTGCTCTACCGATAAACCCTGACGACACGCGGCTTCTGGAAAACACGAAATCTTTCTTTAATCCTTGCTCTGTTTACGACCAGCAGCTTAGGTAGCTTCTCCATCGTCTCTTAATCACCCCTGTCACGCGTTGGCCCTTCGCTGTCCAGTCGGTATCCGTGAGAATTGGAGAACTGGATGTGTAATTTTACCCTGGCTTTGCCCGTGCCCATATGGGCCTGTCCCGCCAACCACTCACTGACTGTATCCAGGCATCAGGTCGCCCCATCGCCGTTGGAAACCCCCTGGAAATCATTCATCCATTGAATTTCCCCTTCCCGTCTTGTCGCCATCAACTTTTTAATTAATCTAATTCCTCCCCCCTCTTTCTTTACCTGGTCTCATCCTGTATTGTCTTGTCTTGCTGTCCTGTCTTCTGTCTTTGCTACCCCTCGATTACTGCGTATATTCGATCCTCACCTTTTCTATTACACACACTCTCTCTCTTCGTCATTGTCCCTCACCTGCAGCGCAACCCAGTCGCAGTTCCCTGGCTGATCCGTTATCAAGCCCCAACTTCTAGGCCAAGCTATCCCCGAGATATCGTGTGGGACCTCATCTCTCGTGTTTGTGATTCTGTGTAAGTGCAGATCATTGTTCACAGACGCAACGTCACCGTCAAAGGTCACAAGGTTGATCTCGCGAGGGCCGATCAACTATTGTACTATTACGCATCGATAAATCAAGTTCAAGCTCTATCACACTCCGTACTCTCTTTTGTTTAGCACGGTACCAGCATAGGATCTATAGCAAGATGGCTACCACCAACGATCAGACACCCTCATTTCGCTGCGACTCCCCGCCTCCAGACGCTCTTCCAACACCAGCTATCGGTGCATGCCCAGAGCTCTCGCGCTGCTTGTCGACGACATCCTCTTGGTCGCATGGCAGTAACGATGCCAACCCTCGGGATGCTCTAGGCATAGAGAAGTTCAACCGTCATTCCACCGGAAGCCTCGACACTAGCACGCTGAAGAAGCGTCATTCAGATATCTCGGCCATGTCTCGTCACTCCAGTTATAACTTTGACGGCAGGAGTCGCCGACGGGGATATATGCGGCCACAAGGAACTGATTTTGCCGCCAGCGCCCGATCCCGCGAGAGTGTGATGAGCCTGGGCAGCATCGCGCATCTGCAGTACTATTTTGCTCGAACAGGCTTACTTGACGGCAAGGGTGGTCAACTGGCCAGGAAGAAACAGCAGCGCGCCACCCTGGATCTCTCTTCCTTGGACACGAATGCCGAAGCTTTGCCCAAGATCGTTGGCTCGGATTTTGACTCGTCATACGCCTCTACCGACAGCAGCCCAGATTTCAGCTCCCAGGGCTTCGGCACCGACCTTGTTGAGTCTCCTATCGAGGAGCTGGATGATTATTATGAGGACAACTTCAGTGACCTTGGCGGTGATATGCTCCCACCGACTGTGAGTACGTATCACCACCGTGAAAAGGTGGTCCCCAAGCCACCTACCATCCTGGAACTCAAGTCAGAACTCGAGCAAACGCTTGGCGACGCCAAGAAGGCACTGGATGAAGTCGAGGCGCGAAGAACCGGCACTTACGAGGCACCATCCAGTGCCCCCGATTACCCCAACATGCCACCGGAAAACACACAAGGTTGGTTCGAGCTGCAAGGAATGCATATTCTCGACGTTGTTACGCTGGCAATCCGCGCGGCAAAATTTTACTACACAGCGCACGAACTACCTGACCGTCTTGACTCTATTAAACCCGAGAAGCAAGTCAGGGCAGACCTGTTAGCTGTCATGGAAACATTAAGGCAGATGGCCACCCGAAATTTCAAAGAAGGCATGAGGCAAGAGGAGATCAAAACCATGAATGACTGGGTAGAGAGTGTCTTCGATATCTTAAAAAAGGAACAGGAGATTGAAGACGCGGAGAGGGCTGAACGGGTCGGCTGGACATGGCTCAAGGGCGACTGGACTGGTCGCGAACTGGAGCGGGAACGAGCGTTTCTCATGTCTATGGATACGGTTTCTGAACCTTTACCAGAATGGAAGTCAATGTCGCCTGAAGATTCGAAGCCTACCCCTTTCCTCGAAGCCATGCAGAATGGTGTGCGACTGGTCAAACTTCACAATGCCGTTGTGCACAAATCACGAAGACGATTTGGTGCCATTGGAAGCTTTCATACCGATACCCAGAAGCCATATCGTTGCGCTGACAACTTACGATACTGGGTCAAAGCTGCCGAACTGCGCTTCGAGGTCATGTTGAAAGTCGATGTGCTCGGAGTCCAGTACAACACATCTCCACAGGTCTGGATTGATTTTGAGACTGCCATTCTCAAGTGGGCTCGCCATGTACGCGAGGAGATCACTCGCGAGCTTGAGTTATAGCAAGCGAATCTTATACGCTCTTTTTTTTTTTTTTTTTTTTTTTATCCCACCTCTCTCTGAAGTGACGAGGGACATGCCCAGCTCGATTCACTAATACCCCTAATGATTGGACGTTGAGGACTACATAGGAGTTCACTTTGCTGGTTTTCACTTTTGTTTTCTTTGTTATTCCTTCACTTTCTTTTACACTGGAAAGATCATCTGAAATTGCATACTGTGCAAGGATCACATCGGCCTCTTTTGTTTCATCAACATGATGAAAGCACTTTGAAACACGTTATTTTTCTATTCACCTTCTTAAACACGACCGGCTTGGAGAAACCGGCAAAGCCCTTTTCTTCTGAGAGAACCCCCACTACATTCTAGCATATACCCATTGCATAGGCCTTAACGCGGATGAAGACATGTTCAGCTTTAAGCTGTTAGACTGAATAAATAAAGTAAATACACTATACATATCACCATGGTTCTCTACTCTGACATGTGAATTTGGATTAGAAAGGTCTCAAAGGAAGTAGTCACGTCTGCAAATAAAGATTTCAATAATTAATAGATGGATGTATTTTTTTTTCTTCCTACTCCTTCTCTTCCCTTTTTTTGTGGTTTGTTCTTTTCTCTTTCCGCTACTGCTAAATAATGATATAGATATCGTATTCAGGTACTTAAGGTATTCGCGCCAACAGAGCCCAAACTAAAAACCAGAAGCTAAACGGGGTTATCGTGAAACTGACCAAAAGCCATAGCAGCTATCAAACTCCATTGCAAGTGTGGATATCATAACACATCATTCCCAACCTTTCCAATCCCTACTCAATATCAATCTTGTGGATCTCAGTCCACTCTTTCTCAGCCTTGGGGACGGTAATGGCCAAGACACCGTCCTCCATCTTGGCGGTGATGCCCAAACCGTCAACCTCGTCGCGCTCATCTGCTCCCGAGGGCGGCAGAGCTACGTTGCGTTCAAACATACCAACCTTGCGCTCGCCAGAGCTGAGCGTGCTGAGGAAGGCCTCATCGCCAGGGCGGTGGACGACGCCTGCGATCTTGAGAAGGTTGCGGTCGGCATCCCAGTTCAGGCCAATATCCTCCTTCTTTGCGCCAGGGAGGGCGACGTGAATGACATATGACTTCTCGGTGTTGAAGATGTCGATAGGTGGGTTGAAGGAGGAGTCGGATGAGTCATTGGTGTTTTGCTCCTGGCTCCGGTTCTGGTTCTCTTGGAACTGCTCGCGCATGTTGCGAACGAAAGGATGGTTGCCCCATCCGCGGAAGAGGCCAGAAAGGTCAAAGGGGCCACCGTAGGGGGGAGGGGGAGGATGAGGGCCGTGATGGGGACCACGGTGAGGGCCATGGGGGAAAGCACCGCGGCCTCGACCTCGACCGCATCGAGGGCCTCCACGGCCACGGCCACGACCTCGCCCAGCCCACTCAGGCCGAGCTCCGCACTGATTCTCCTCAGGGGCAACTTCTTCGGGGTCAGGGACATTCATGGTCTCGTCAGACTCGTGGCTTTCACTTCCGGTAGCTTGCTGAGTCTCGTTTGCCTGCTGACTTGGCTCATTATGGGTTCGACTGTCGGGAGCGCCTTCACCGGAGAACCAAGGACCCCAGACGAAGCCGTCAGCCTCAGGGGGTGGAGGAGGTCCTCGTGGACCATGTCCATGCCCATGGGGATGAGGAGGGTGAGGAGGGTGAGGGCCAGATGGCGAACCAAAGGGGAAACCGGCCATGAAAGAGGGAAATGGAGTCTCAGTCTGATGATCTACTCCGCGGCCAGTTGCTTGGTTGGGGTCAAAGTGCTGAACAAAATCCCAGAAGTTTGCATTGTTGAACGGGTTTGATTGTCGACTCATTTTGCGTAATGGAGACTTATCAAGTATTGGATGGTTTAGAGTAGTGATGATAGTGAGCAGAGGTGAAGAATGTTTGTTTATAAATGTAGATGATGTAGAGGAAGCTGGTGGTGATTATCGTACCATATCGACATAAGGTAGCATACGATTTATATAATAATAAAAAAAAAAAATTCTCCATTGAGACGGGCTGCCAGATGGGGCATCTCATCCGCTAGGAGGCGAGATCTAGACACATGCGTAACCCGCATCGTAACCTTGACTAGGCATAATAGACACACGTATCAGACTTACATGAATTTGGTCGAACCATTTGGATCAGCAGAGAAGGCAAATGCGTTTGATTCGGGACATTCTTATCGCCGCGCGGCCACTCGCACACTTGAAATCGCCTTCAGAGGACCCAAGGTCTGGCTGGGGGTTGCGTGAGGGAGCATGATCGGTCCCGAGACCAATAAAACACCGGGGGGCGAATAAATTAGGCCACACTCCGAGTCCCTTCACTCGGCACCGGCTTGTGTTTTCGCACTATCGTATTGTGCGAATGGCAGCAGAGAGGCAGACAAGACTATCCGAGCTTATTCGAAGGCAAAAGCAGCTCAAAGAACTACCTAATTGCTCTCTAACTAGGTACTCCGTATCTTAATTTCAGTCGACTGCTGAGTCATTCAGCAATAGCACACATCATCGCCACATCAGATTAGATCAATCACCTCAGTCTGCCAGCAGCCGCGTGGCCTCTAATTAATTCTCTACTGGGCTCTGAGATTAAGCTTGACATTGACAAGATTTGCTTGTCAACACTTGCTTTCTCAGGCGCGCTGTGTGAGAGATAGTCTTCCTTCAAAGCATACTTGAACCTGCGATTCAGTCTCAACACACTGTTCTCAGAAAGTGTTTCCTGGAGATTTTTTCTTCATATTCAATTTTGCAGATATTCAAATTAGTAGACGGTTTCAGATGCCCTTGTTCTTCTATTTTACGGTTCACCCCAAGATCTCAAAAAAGACTCGTAGTTTTGGCCACAGCTGCTTCAGTTTGCCCACTTACACGGCTGGTCTACGTCACCTGTACCCCCAACCATTTCGCACGCGTGGAAGCACACGACTACCAGTGCTGATTCGACATCTCAATATGCTTGTGTGACTCATTGAAACGAAACAATAACAAAGCGTCCATTGGCATACACGTTGCCTAGGGCCCTGACCCAGCCAGCAACCACTTTAGACCCTCGACGGCATCCCGCTCTCGCTTCTGCGATATCTCAAGTTCTGGAAATATAGCCCAGAACGCATGGGGAAGACCCGGGTAGATGTCAATCTTTGTGGGCACTCCCTCGTCCCTGTAGATTTGTTCAAGCACAATGCTGCAGTCTCTGACAGGGTCCATCCCACAGGCCTGAAAGTAAGTCTTGGGAAGGCCTGCATGACTGGGGAATGCAACCGGAAAAGCAAGAGGGCTCTTTGGGTCAGGTCTGTACTTTGCTGTGAAACTTGTCAGCACATCCTGGGCATGGGAAGATTGCAGGCATACAGTGAACGAATTTCATCGACTCTGCGCTAAACACGGGGACATTGGCATTTTGCTCATAGCTGATGAAGTACTCCTTGTACTTTTCAGGGACCGTCTGATCATTCACGCCAGAAGTGATTGGAGCATAAACACCAGTAAGAGGGTGCAATCTCTCGGCGTCTCTGTAAAGATGGGAGATGGTCAGAGAGATATCGGCGCCTGAGCTGGTACCACCAATGATGAAGCCTTTGGACGGGTTGATTCCAAGCTTGTCCACGTTTTGAGATACCTGTCTGGTTTCAGCATTGCCACATTCGTCTCTTCAATCAAGGTTCACTCACCCAAACAGTAGCATCAAAGGCGTCATTGATAGCTTGGGGGAACACATTTTCAGGAGCATGGCGGTAATCGATATTCACAGCAATGCCTCCAAGCTTGGTGAACTCGGCACATAGTCCTGCTTCAGTGTCAAGATCACCTGTGACAAAGCCTCCACCGTGAAAGACAACAAGCCCAGGACGTCCGTCGGGCGACATATCACCATTGGGCACATATGATCTGGCGTCAACTTCAAATCCATCTCTCAGAGAAATCTTGAAGTCCTTGGTGTAATATGAAAGTGTGGCCGGGTCAGGTTTGGGTCGATACTGTTTCACCTGAGCCATCATTTCGCGAAAAGAGTCCAGGTCAGTGCTCATATCCCATCCTTTAAGCATTGGGTTATGGGCCCTGATGATCTGAAGGCTGTGAACAATTTGTGATGTCTAAGAGTATTCGACAACTTACAGGCTCAAACTCTGGATGGACATTTCCGAGAGCACGGATTTCCTCAATGTTAAGCATGGTTACCTAGGTTGCTGAATCGAAAGGATGAATACCGTATTTTTATGCCTGACACCGTTGCTCTGAGTCGGGAAGCCTTTGCCTTTATAGCTAGAACTCCAGCTGATGATCTGTTGAGAGGAAGGCTCGGTATTTCTCAACATTCACATCAAGACAAAGCGATTGACAGCCAGACTCAATGAGACTTGCGGTGACTCACGCAATTTGGGGGCTCGAACAAAGCATAGAGTCCACTGGATTTACGAGCCCGTAGTACTATGTAAGCCAACAGCGGAAAGGGTCAGTAAAATGATTGGATACGGCTACACCTTCATCACTCAGGTCGTAGAATATGTCACCAGGGGTGAAAATCTGCCCTTGTCGCCGGCGTAAATCCGTGAGGCCCGGCGAGCGGGTGGACCCGCGATGCCAGTCCCCGGAAGACACCGGCTCCAAATTACAGGGACCAGTTTCCCAGATCGGTAATTTCGTAAACGTCAAGATCAAGACTGAGGAGTTAGAACTGCGATATGGAGCTGGATATGTTTGTACCCAAGTCTAATTCAGAACACTCATAGCGATGGAGGCCTCTACCTCACTGCATTACTTTTGTGATTGCAAAGAAATGACGTCAGATGGGAAGCGCGAAGTCCTCGCGACTCCACGTGAGCCGGAAGAAATGATTGGTCAGCGGCCTAGACAGAGCTTAGAAATCTGACTCCCCTGGCGCATTTCGCCATTGGAAACGGATGACCGAATTCAGGTCAATTTAGCCGACGATCTATTTTCTTGACTTGATAATTCACAACCACGAATTAAAATCACCTAGACACGATGGACGCAGCTCAAACAACAATCTGTATGCTTAAGCCTTCAAAACACTCAATTGCTCCTAGATTCGCATTAACATGGCTCTATAGCTTCGCCCGTGAGCGCCGCCGCAAATGTTGCGTCCCCTTCCACCACAGCTGCTAGCAAGCCCAAGGTGAGCTTCTCTTTGATCAAAACGGCTCTCAATTACTATTCTAACACTCCTTGAAGCCCTGCTGTGTGTGCAAGGACGAGAAGGCCAAGCGTGATGAGTGTATGCTCTTCTCCAACGCAAATGATCCTGCCGCAGACTGCAAATCCCTGATCGACCAGTACCGATCATGCATGTCGGGATTTGGGTACCAGGTGTAAAAGATTCACAGCTTCACACGATGGAATGACTTCGGCCATGGAATATAGCCGTGTATAACAGATCGATAAATGTAGAATAAAGGGCAATCCATGCATGTTCCCCTCCGGAGAATATGGTAAACATTGATGGTCAGCAGTGGCGTGATATGTCCATTTAACTAGTAAGCGATGCACATTCGCAAAGACTTGTCCTTGAGGGTCTCCGCGTCAATGAGAGTAGCGCAAAGAACTCATAAAAGCTTTGAGGGTTTCGTTGATTGTGAGTGTCCATCATAGGCTCATGCGCAGGTTCATTTCCACTGGCCCGTCTCATGACGCCCAAGAATGAAATGTCCCAACAAGAAAACATGGCCGTGAATTCCAGTCATTTGATCTTCTTCATATCGTCTTCCCTGCCTCGAAGGCCTATTTTCATCATGCTCTCAACCTCCCGGGTCTTGTTGATCAGACGAGAAACGAGTGTGTCCATCTGCTGCTCAATGCCTTTCCTACGCTCTACTGCTTCAATAATCCTGCTCACAGAAATGGCAATGGAGCGGACTCTACCAATCGTCAGTTACATCCCAGAAATATTTTGAGGCTCTGTTGAACCGCATACTCTTTTGTTCGTCGATCTTGTTGAAACCTGGCGATGCTGGTGCGTAACTTGTCCGTCTCTGTAGCGGAATCCTGGACAATAGCATTCATGCGCTCATCTCGCCCCTTCTTCAACTGCCAGCGAAAGAGTCAGAGAAAATCCGATTCTGGGTCAGAACGGCGTAAAGCTTACCTGCAGTAGGCGCCCCTGGGTCTTTGCAGCAAAATTGGCATTGTTGTCCTCATTACTAGAATAATTTGACTCATGACTCGCAGCCATTGTTGAGAGGGATCGCAGCTAAGTAAATGCACAAACCAATATCGTAAAGCTGAAATTCTTTGGTTGGACTGGGAGGAATTGTCGGGAATATTGTATGAACAAACCTTTCATGGTGCGTCACGTACCTTGAGTTAACTTTGTACGAAAGGTTACAGATGGAAGGAGCGGGCTGGCCTTCCACACCCTGGGTGGGATTCCAGCATTAATCACTGGCGAGTACATATACAACACAATAGAGGAACTCAATCAATCACCACGCATGAATTATAGGATTCACCATATTCTAAAAAATGCAATGCTTTTGGCAGATCCAGAACCCATTTTTGGTATTTTCATACAACCCAAGGCAGATGCTGCAGGGGGGATATCTCACTCTAACGGGTCAAAGCAATGTCGTCTATCCTCAGAATCATCTTGACTGTCTCAGCCGCCAGCTCGATCGCGCTTGTGCTAACAAGGAGAGGCTGCAACACATTCTCCTTGGAAATATTGGTGTTGACTCCTCCGGACTTGATACTGACTCCTGCATTCTTCTCGCCCATCTCGTGTCGGTGTCGTAGCTCCGTCACCACCTTGATACTGTTGAGACCGGCGTTCTCGGCCAGTGTGGTGGGAATCACCTCGAGGGCATCCGCAAAAGCCTTCCAGCAGATTGCCTCGGTGCCTGTCAAGCTACGCGCTTGCTTGGACAGCTGTGCAGCAATTTCAATCTCAGGGGCACCACCACCGGCGATGAGAGCTTTCTTCTTCACCAGGCATCGTACCACACAAAGAGCATCGTGCAGACTTCGCTCGGCCTCCTCAAGGATCAGAGAGTTGGCGCCTCGGACAACCACGGAAACGGTCTTGCCGACAGACTTGGTGCCTGTTACCTTGACCATGCGAGATCCAGACGACTGAACCTCCTCAACCAGGTCCGCATAGCCCAGCTTATCCTCGGTGAAAGAATCAATATCAGCGATGGGTTTGCAGCCAGTTGACTTGCAGATGAATTCGACCTCGTCGCGCTCGATGTCCTTGACAGCAAGGATACCAAGCTTAGCCAGGAAGTGTAGTGATAGATCGTTGACAGCATCTCGCAAGATGGATTTTTGGATGAACAGAACGTTGCACTTCGCCTTCTTAATCTTCTTGGCCATGTTCAGGAGGTATAATCGCTCCTCCTTAACAATCTTGTCCATCTGTCGGTAGTCGTTGACCTGAATAGTATTCTCCATCTATAAATTGTAAGTAAAAAGTATCCCTCATGCAACAGAAAAGGACATACGTCAGGCTTGGGGGGGCTCAGCTGGAATTGGATGAGACCAATTCGAGCCTTCTCCATACGGGCAGGACCACCAGCGTTCTTGAGCACAGGCTGGGTGAGAACGAGACCATCAACAAGTTCACTATCTTCAATTGTTCCACCAACTCGCTTGACAATTCGAATGTTCTTAAGATCGACGTTATCGGCGGTCTTCAGGTCGATGGTCTTAGTGACTGAGTTCACCGCCATGGGTCCAAGCAAATTCGAGTATTGGGAGACAATCTTGGACGACAGCGAGGTGTTGGCAGCTTGCAGTAACGAGGAAGTATCGCTCAGAGTGATTGGGAGGGACATATCGTGTAGGACCTCGACGGCAGCAGCGGCAGCTCGTTGGAAGGACTCGGAGATGACGGAAGGGTGGATGCCCTTGGAGAGAAGTCGGTCGGCAGCACCAAGAAGACTTCCGCAGATAACGACAACAGATGTTGTACCATCACCAGCCTCAACATCCTGGGCACCAGAAAGGTTGACAAGCATCTTTGCTGTGGGATGCATGACAGACATGCTCTTGAGCATGGTGTTTCCATCGTTTGTGATAATGGTCTCGCCCTTTCCACCTCGAATCATCTTGTCCATTCCTCGGGGACCGAGAGAGGTTCTGATGGCGTCCGCGACAGCTATTCAACCATTAATATTTGTGAAGCTTGTTGTTGCACCAAAGGCGCCATACCTCTAGCGGCGACAATGTTCGAGGAGCGCACCGCCATGGGCTTCTCCTTATCCTGTCTAGAGTTAGCGGGGTGAAGCTCAAAAACGTGTCTGGAGCTCTTCATACTCGGAAAGTAGCATTGCTAGAGCCTCCCGCTGTAGGGGCTGGAGCTGCGGCAGGGGCAGACATGTTTTGATAATAATTTGGCGGTCCCTAGGTCCTCAAAGCAAAGAAGTGATGTTGATGGCGGGGCTTTGTAGGAACACGACTGGACTTCTTGGAGATGTCCCACCTCCCCTAGGCTGCCCTACTCTGGCCATGGAATTGTCTGTCAACCTAGAAATTTTGGATCGGGGTTAGAGATCATCCAGCTCCGACGGGTTCCTTGAGCTAACTCTGAGCGTCCTAGTCTGCTTTTGGCTCCAGCGGCACTATTACGTGGGTCCGTGCTCCAAGCTCGCTCAAGGCAACTCACAGATTACGGAAGGCATTCTGTGACACCTCCAACCCCAAACAATCACGACCACACCAGCAACAATTCGACTCTCTTTGATCATAGTTTATCCACCAGTGCCTTCGTAAATACAGAGCCCTCATATAAAACCCTCGAAACACTATTATAAGATTGGAGAGCCGCGGTCCTCATCATGGTCAGTCCCAGTGCAGGCATACAAGCTTCGTTGTGTCCTATCCCATACTGACAGCCAGCAACAGCCTTCCGCAACCGGCTCCAACTGGGAGAAGTACCAGAAGAACTTTGCCGACGATGAGGTAGAAGAGAAGAAGATCACACCTCTAACAGACGAGTACGAATGCCCTCCTAGAAATGAGAGTGCGATTAGTACGCTAACACCAGCGTCAGGGATATTCAGGTTCTCAAGACATACGGCGCCGCGCCTTATGGTACATCTATCAAGAAGCTCGAGAAGCAGATCAAGGAGAAGCAACAAAGTGTCGATGAGAAGATCGGCGTCAAGGTTGGGCGGGAATTCTGCGAATGTAGGACAGACTTTTAACATGAATAGGAATCCGACACAGGACTCGCGCCCCCCCATCTATGGGATGTCGCCGCCGACCGTCAGCGAATGTCTGAAGAGCAACCTTTCCAGGTGGCACGTTGCACGAAAATCATAGCTGACGAGAAGGGCGACGAGGCCAAGAGCAAATATGTGATCAACGTCAAACAAATCGCAAAATTCGTTGTCCAGCTTGGAGAGCGCGTCAGTCCTACCGACATCGAAGAAGGCATGCGCGTGGGTGTCGACAGGAACAAGTACCAAATTATGCTTCCCCTACCGCCCAAAATTGATGCGAGCGTTACAATGATGACGGTGGAGGAGAAGCCCGATGTCACTTACGGCGATGTTGGTGGTTGTAAGGAGCAGGTTGAGAAGCTACGGGAAGTTGTCGAAATGCCTCTACTGTCTCCTGAGCGCTTCGTCAACCTCGGTATCGATCCTCCCAAGGGTGCCCTCCTCTATGGTCCTCCTGGAACCGGAAAGACCCTCTGCGCCCGAGCTGTTGCCAACCGAACAGACGCCACCTTTATCCGAGTTATTGGTAGTGAGCTGGTTCAGAAATATGTCGGCGAGGGCGCAAGGATGGTTCGGGAGCTTTTCGAGATGGCCCGTACAAAGAAGGCATGCATCATTTTCTTCGACGAGATCGACGCCATCGGTGGTGCTCGATTTGACGATGGTGCTGGTGGAGACAACGAGGTTCAGCGAACGATGCTGGAGCTTATTACGCAGCTTGATGGTTTCGATGCTCGTGGAAACATCAAGGTTATGTTTGCCACCAACAGACCCTCTACATTGGACCCTGCGCTCATGCGACCCGGCCGTATCGATCGAAAGATCGAGTTCTCACTGCCCGACCTCGAGGGCCGAGCTAACATTCTGCGCATCCACGCTAAATCCATGTCGGTTGAGCGGGACATCCGATGGGAGCTCATCTCTCGTCTCTGCCCCAACGCAACTGGTGCTGAGCTGCGTAGTGTTTGCACCGAGGCCGGCATGTATGCCATTCGCGCAAGGAGAAAGGTTGCATCCGAGAAGGATTTCCTCAGTGCAGTTGACAAAGTCATCAAGGGTAACCTCAAGTTCAACTCGACGGCGACGTATATGCAGTACAACTAGACATACTCACCATAAGGCAAGGTGTATTTTAATGCGGTGTATGAATACAGGGCAATTGGATGGCGGGAACATAGACGTCACAATGAACAAATTGCTTCTACAAGCATGCTCAAAAGTGAATTGCATTAATGACTTAGTTTGTTGTGCTCCCGATGCCATATTGATACATGCAGAATCTATCTACTGTAAATTACTCCGTGATTCACTTGCAATCCGGATGCTACAAAACAAGACCATCAAGGTCCTAAAAACCGAAACACCGTTCCCGTGATATGCCCATGAACGCTAACGTGCTATATGAGTCCATTTCCATACCATCCAACAGAGCAGATGCGTCGCTCAAAATACCCTGCAGAACTACCTTACCTAAGGCAGATGTGTGCGCCCAGCTTAAGCCCAAGAAAACCATCATTATTCATCCATCAAGTCCCGTAATATCATGCATGTTCCGACTCATGAGCCTTCCATCCGGGAGAAGCAGCCCAAGCATGCGACGTCTCCTTCTGCTCCACACTCAATACTGCACCGACTGCAAATAACAGCCCGGTGTCCGGCAGCCTTCCATCCCTTGTCCGTTTGCCGTGTTCCGTTCTTCGTATCGTTCTGTTCTTGTTGCCGTCCATCATCAACATCATCCATGTGGAACGACCTCGAAAGTACTTCTTGCTCCGAGACACCAGTGCCACCATCCAGATTCCAGCCATGGCATTCTCTGATACAAATGAAGCAAGTGCGCTGGCCACATCCCTCACAATTAGCAAAGGAGTCGAGATCAGATTTCTTGGTTGGTTTGCGGTGGCAAATGTTACAGGGAATAAGCAGAGCGCCTGTCACTTGAGATTTGGCAAAGGCGGGCTGCACCGGCAGCATCTTAAGTTGCGATGAGCGCCGTCGGCGGTGGGGCGTATTGAAAGAGAAACTCGAAGCGTTGAGACCGTCTGTGATGTGAATATCGTCGCCAGCAATACGAGTTCGCTTAGAAACCGGAAGGACCTTTCGCAAGGCTGAGTCCGACAGTTGGTCGAGAATATAATAGTCCTTGGCCTCCTCTGAAGGGTATAGGGACAATCTAGGCTGCTCATTATCGTCGCTCCATCGTCGCTTGCGTCCTGCGTGGGCGTCTTCTCCAACGAAGGGCATCGTGGTGTGGTCCTTGCCAGGACTGACGAAGTATGTGTAGCGAGGCAAGATTGAGTATGACAGCGAAACTAGTGTAGGCAAGATTTGACACTGAACAAAACGCTACTGAAGTATCCCAGTGGCTCCAGAAGAAAGGCGAACAAGACAATAATTCAGCATGAGGGCGTGGAGGTGAGAGGAGGAGGTTGAGAACCAAATAGGATTGAAGGGGAGTGGTTAAGAGGAGCAACAGTGACTGGTCAACTAAAAGAAGGCACCTGCTGTAACCTAGGTAGGTACCTCAGTGAAAAGTGGTTCCTGTTCGGTTAATGGAGTGGAGATTGAATGTTTACTATGGAGCTGATTATCGTCCAATGACAAGGGAGGAGGCCTGTACTACCTAACCTTGGACGTCAAGTGAACAAACCGCTGGAGCCATTCACGCATTTAACGGTTTGATATAGAAGGCAGCATTGGAATTCGTTTTCACGGCTTGTCATAAATTCTCGCCAACTTGAATTATAGAATTAAGTGAGGCTACAGTCAGGATAGCACTGATAGTTATATCTCAGGCAAATAACACAAACTTAAAGTCCCTCCCTAAAAGGCATTTCAAGGCATCCTGATGAGCCCAAGACAAGACCCACCAGGTATCACTGTCATCTGTTGAGTATTGACAATGACACATCAGTCAGCTGTGTAGCTGAAATCCGTTCTGCATAAAGGAGTATAAGATATAAGTCTGGGGTGGCGTTGAACGGTGCCGTTATAAACTTGACCAAGGTTTGTGATGAGAACCCAATGAACTCGGGTTATTCAGATCAGGACATGAGAATCATGTATATCTAGCATTGAAGATAGGGAAACTGGCGGCCACGAGTACAGAGAGCTTTCACATTTTTACCACCCAGCAGCCCTGCATATTTCCCAGTGTAAGGTAGTTTGTCGAATAAGGTATTGAAAACGATTCATCTGATTTACACTCTAACATCCACCTTTCCTTCCACGACCACGCTTCTTTTCTACCCGCCACCGCCGACAAATGAGCTGCTCTAGGGGCGACTAGTATACAAATGAGACTTTGAGATGTTGACCCTTTAGCGGCGGACCTTGACCTCCTTAGGGGGATCGTAGGCGATCTTTCGAGACTTCAACCAAGCCCACTTGTATCGCTTTACCCAGACACTGACAGCCCACAGGGAGGCAGAGACGACAAGGACCTTCATACCCATTCGCTTTCGGTCGTCCATCTCGGGCTCGGCAGCCCAGTTGAGGAACTCGACAACATCCTTGGCCATCTGAGAGGTGGTGGCGGGAGTACCATCCTCATACTCAACGAGACCATCGTAAAGGACACGGGCCATGGCGATACCGGTACCGGGGAAGTAAGGGTTGAAGTTCATGCCGGGAGCGACCTGGACACCAGCGGGGGGCTCTTCAGGGTAGCCGGTGAGCAAGCTGAAGATGTAGTCACAGCCACCGTGACGGGCCTTGATGATAAGAGACAGATCCGGGGGAAGAGCACCATTGTTGGCAAATCGAGCAGCCTCCTCGTTCTTGTAAGGAGGCAGCATGTAATCGGCCAGCTTTCCGGGGCGCATCTGGATCTCGCCCTGCTCATCGGGCTCACCGGGGTACTCGTTCTCCTCGGCAAGGGCCTTGGCCTCGTCAACGGTCAAGACGGAGCCAACGAGAGTTCGGTAGGGGATTCGGCTGAGGGAGTGGCAGGACTGGCAGACCTCCTGGTAAACCTGGAAACCACGGCGGAGACTACAAGGGGGTCAGCAATTCGACACGGCGTATTCAGCAGGATCGGTGGCATCTTACGCCTGGTGGTCGAAGGTCTTGAACCACTTGTTATGAACCCAAGGGTACTTGGTAGCGTGAAGTCTATATGGGCACTGTTAGCAATTGGTGATGCAATAACAGTGCGGATCATCGATAGCTAGCATTTATGCCTCATCATCCAAATTGAGATGATCCAGAAACACAACAATCAAGAACCGAGAGTATCACGTACCCCTCTTCAGCGGGAGTCATAGCAAAGGCAACAGGTCCATAAAGGTGATAGTACCAGGCCATGGAGCCGAGGGCGAGGGTAGTCGAGGCGGCGGCAGCCAGGTTCAATCGAGTGGCAGAGGCATCGCTGGCGGCGCTGGAGCTCGAGGAAGCGGCACGCTGGGAAGAAGATGGGGTCAGCAATCGTGTACATGCAATTGAGGCGCATTCTTTTGCGATTGGCGTGGCTGGGGCGTGTTGAGGTTGGTGGTTATGATATCTCGGCAAACGGGAAGCTCGCTGGCAGAGGTGGTAGGATCGTGCCATACCTTGGTGACAGCAGAAGGGCCGTTCCGGAGGCCATTGAAGGTGCGCGTCGAGCGCAAACACGACCTGGCAAGCATTATGGGCGAGCTATACCGTCGCTGGTGCGATCGAATATGAGACGGCGAGATGGGGAGGTCGTTCTCGGAGTCGGAGGACAAAAGGGCTCAAGCAGAGATCATTAGCAGCATCAGACAAAATCCTATCGAGCGTTCCAATAAGCCGGTTCTGATTGGATGCGGGTCGGATCAATGTCACGTGTTCGACCACTCTCGCCTTGCTCGGCTGAGCGGCCAGGTGACTTCCGATGAGTGAGTGTTCCAAATTTTTCCGACTCCCGGGTTGAAGTCGGGTTCGTTTTGGTGCATGGATACTGACAGTTTATTAGTGAGTACAAGTATTTGCATAGGACCGTACGGAGTAGAACAATCGTATGTAATAAGGTATTTCCTATACGTACTTGGTATGACAATTGTAACGACATTATCCCACGGAAGCGGTTCATGACTATTTGTATAATGTTCTAATCCATCAAGCCATCTTCAAATGATCGAATGAGATGAGCAATATATGTTATATTCCTGTCTGTTCATAGCCTACTCCCTCATTGACAAGCTGCTCGAAGCAAGTAGTAGCTCTGCTGCCCATGGCAATGGGAAATTACATAAAAAAGATAGGAAATGCTCCAAGCCTGATCAAGAAGCCTGACTACTGCCTAATTCTGTCTGCTACCCCACCCCCACCTTGACTCGATTCATCTTCACACCAAACAACGGCGACATTCTTTTGTTTTTATTAAAGCGCCGACTTTTCCTTTCAGACTTGGTCGTCACCATCTTTGCTGTTCGATTCTGCGCAAATTTCTCTTTTCTCAACTTACTATAGAATGGCTTCTTCCGATAAGATCTTTTCCCTCGAGGGAAAGGGCCTCAAGCTCGACACTGCTGAGGATCTCGAGCCTCATATTGCCCCTCTTCGATCCGCAGACGTCGAAGAAGTTCGTATTTTGGGCAACACTCTGGGTGTTGGCGCCTGTAAGCTTCTCGGTGAAGTTCTTGCGACCAAGAAGAACCTGAGAGTACGTCAAACATCACCTTTGCCTGGCTGCTATAACTTACCAATACACTTCTCCAGGTCGCAAACTTCGCCGATATCTTCACCGGCCGACTCCTGAGCGAGATCCCTGACGCCATCTCTTCGCTGCTCACCTCCGTCCTCAACCTTCCCAAGCTCAACACTATCAACTTGAATGACAATGCCTTTGGGTTGAACGTCCAAGCGCCTCTCGTGGCCTTCCTAGCCGCCCACGTGCCGCTGCAGCACCTTTACCTGAACAACAACGGCATGGGCCCTCACGCTGGTATCCTCATCGCCGATGCGCTCTCCGAGCTTCACGCCAAGAAGGAGGCTGCCCGAAAGGAAGGAAAGGAAGTTCCCGATCTCGAGACTGTTATTTGCGGCCGAAACCGATTGGAGAATGGAAGTATGACGGCGTGGGCAAAGGCCTACAAGCTGCACAACAAGATCAAAGTGATCAAGATGGTTCAAAACGGTATTAGACAAGAAGGTATCTCTCACCTTCTCGCCGAAGGTCTCAGTCACGCCTCCAAACTCGAGGTGCTCGACCTGCAAGACAACACTTTCACCGTCACTGGGGCCCGAGCTCTGTCAAAGGTTGTTGCCAACTGGACCTCACTCCAGGAGCTCGGAGTTGGTGACTCCCTACTTGGTGCCAAGGGTGGTGTCCTCGTGGCAGATGCTCTGGCTAAGGGAAAGAATGCTAAACTTGAGACCCTGCGTCTACAATACAACGAAATCACCTCCAAGGGTATCAAGGCCTTCGCCACTGCCGCCAAGGACGGTCTTCCTGCTTTGAAGCGAATTGAGATCAACGGCAACATTCTCACGGAGGATGACGAGTCAATCCCCATCCTTCAGGAGCTTCTCGAGGAGCGCAAGGAGAAGTTCGGTGGTGATATTGTCAACGAGGATGAATGGGGTGTTGACGAGCTGGAGGACCTTGAGGAGCCAGACAGTGACGCAGAGGAAGAGGAAGAGGAGGAAGAGGAGATTGAGCCTGAGGACCGAGCCGAGAAACTGATCAAGGAGGCCGAGGAAGCTCAAGAGGAACCTGTTATTCCTGTCAAGGACAAGGAGGTGGATGAGTTGGCAAAGAAGCTCGAGAAGACTGGAATTTAAACATGGATACTTATAGATGAACTGCATGATGATGACCATTCACTTCGCAAGGCGTGAATGGAATTTGATACCCCTTTACAACAACTTGGACAGCCAAAATAAAGACATGGACGTGACCTGTTACACGTAAACCAGCAGTTTTAGGAAGTCGAAAGCATGCAGTGTTTATCAGAATGCTTTCTTATTGATTGTTGTTAAGTACATAGTGAGCGAGTGCCTGGCATATATATGCTGCTAAGAAGCATATATGAAACACCACACTCAGGGAGCACATTAAGTGAGTTGCAGGCCCGGAAAGCAGGCGTTGAAAGGGACAACGTACCTGTGGCGGACAAAACTGCCGCCCTTTCAAATACGCTCTAGGTAGAACTAATTGTTAGCATACACTGCAAGTACTTGACGAGGGCAAACTGGGAGGGGAGCAAGATGATTTGCAAAAAAAAAGTGAAAGTTCCACCAACGCCGCCCTATCCACTCCCCTTTGGAAGCCAGTCTCTCATGGTAAACTCATTCAGCAGCCTGATAACCATACTAAGCAACAAAACCCAAACAATGACTAACAGCCGATGGCTCTGTCAAAAAAAATCCCTTGCCTGTACCCACATTGGCGTACAAGCTGTCCACCTCATATGATATCCCATCGCCATCCCGAGCTTCTATGTAGATTGACCATTGAACATCTGGTCATACGATTCTGCTGCTCGGTTTGGACAGGCAATGTTTATTTACATGACATCCATAGTGTCCACCTCTGGTGCTCGGAATCCTTGGTAAGCACCGTACTGAGTTGCCATCTCCAGCAACTGCTGTTCACGAGCGTAGTCCGGGCCCATGTAGACAGGGTCTGTGGCGTGTGAGTAGAGGCCATAGGTGCTCCTGGGCTGGCTGTCCCGAGTCTCTCTTTCCCGCTCTCTTCGCATCAGCTCCTCGTAGCCAGAAGTCATGTATGGTTCGACCTCAGGCTCTGAGTTACGAACCCACCTACCATCAACTGCCTGAACTTGAGTACCATCCAGACTCATGACTTGTTGCTGCTGGTTCAGTCGCTCGTAGCGTAAGCGGGCAAGTTGCTCCTCATGTTCCACAGTGGTGCTACTCCAGGCGAGAGCTGGGATATCACCGCCGTTTCCGGGAGGGCAAATGTTCCAAAGCTCAATGAGTCTCTCTTGCTGAGAAGACTCGGCAACTCTGAACAACTGAAGTTGTGAGGGCGTCAGAGTAGCTGGATTAACGCCATGGTGTTGCAATATAGCTTCAACACTGGGTCCTTGCGTCTGGGGTGGCTCTGAAGCACGACGAGGCACGTCGTGGTGCTGAACTGCTTGAGCTATGTGTGCAGAGTGGGTGTAGTGGACTGAAGTATAGATGATGGGCTCAGCATGATCGGCCTTGGGCTCTTGTTGTGGTGCAGGGGCAGGCTCGGGAACTGGGTTGAAGCTGAGGTTACGAGCCAGGAGAGCAGCAAGCTCATCCTGTTGCATGGTGGACGGAGAAAATGACATGGTTGGTTCTATTGTTTCTGAGAGTTGTTAGCAGTTGATGCATGATATTGAGGTCAAAGGTAGTTGCTGAATACCAACTGTGGTGCGGTTATATGTATCAACAGGAGCACGACAAGTTGTTGCTTTTGATATCAGAATAAAGAAACGGCGACTGTAACTCTTGGGCTCGTCTGCCTTATTTTAGCTCGACGCGTTTTGAGGAAGTCTGGTTGAGATAGCAAGGAAATCGAAATGAAGCGATATACGGAGGTGTTTCGGGGGTCATGCGCAATGCAGATGAAGAAAGGAACAGGAGGATGCCCTTGTTCTTTGTTATATTTGGAAGCTAAGCTAAGCTTTTTGACAAGTAGTCAAAGGAAAGCAGACAAGGTCAATAGAGAAAGAACGAGAGATATGTATAACAGAGGGTTGGGTCAAGAAAGAGAGGTTCGTCTCTTGTTCTTTGGCTCAAAAGACCCTTGATTAGGCCTTGACTTTGAGGGGCTTGTCTAAGAGCGGTGGACCGTTGGGTCGAGTTGCAGGGACCGCACTGAGTTGTGAGTGGGGAGACAAGAACGCCTGAGAGGATCTTTTGGGGCTTCTTTATGCAGTTTTCAAGTGAGATGATGAGACTTTTGAAGCGCAGGGGCGCTCTATGATGCTTATTTGGTTCCAAATAATCGCGAGCGTTGTTAATGAAAAGAATCAAGAGTGTTCTCAGGAGTATGTGATGGAAGCGCGGGGGATATTTCTATCCACAAAAGTACATGGAGGGGTAGGCACCTACCTACCCTCATGAAACGTGGGACACACACCGGGCCAATTCATTTGCTCAGGCACCCTCCTCAGGCCATGACGCAGTGGAGATCCAACTAACAGAGGCACATGATGGGCTTTATGACAGCATCCACTTCCATTCACCTCCAAGCACTAAACTTACGGCTTTTAGTGCATCATTTGTCTGTTCATCTTCGCTCCCAGGTAATATTGCTCCCAGATGTCTATACTCTGTCGAGGGACCGATACCCCCCATTCACTGGCCTCATTCACGCCTTCACAGAAGGATTTGCACTGCACTCTTCCAACTCCAAGAGCTTCAAACCCTGGTCTTATTGACCTTGTGCTACCCAATAAGCCTGTGCCACAAGGCGAGCGTAACACACTAATTACTGTCCTTATGCTCTAGCTTATTAACGCCGACATGGCCGTCTGTTCCATCTGCATTCCGTTTTCGAATCATCTCCTTTGACGTGGCTCACTCAGTTTCGCCACGTTCTCAGTCATTCTGGGTCGTGCATATCATACTGTGAATCAAAATATACCTACCTAGGTAGGTAGCACGAGATGGAAATTCTACGGATCTTTCACTACCGTATTCAGCTCCCTTAGGTTCCAACGAACATGAGACTCACCGCCAACGACGAAACAGTCATGCCTATGCCCCCAAGGTGTTATAGTGGTATTTTTGGTCCTCAACTGTTGACGCTATAAGCTCTTACCTGTCTTGGCAAGAGACCTGCAGACTTGACGGCGTGCGTAGGTAACTTGAGTCTCGATATTAGCCTGGTCTCACTTTCTCCCTTAGTCTTTCAAAGCGTCAAAGTTGCGGGGGACAGACACTATGAGGTATTAAAAAATATCCACGAGTGATAGGTACCTAAGGTACCTATATATGACTTGTACTAGAGGAATGTCGTGAAAAAAAAAACATCATGTTATGTCGATCCAGTCCCAAGACCTGGTGCCCTCGGGGAGCAAGAAAACGTCAAACCTTGATACAGGGTGTAAAATTAAACTTAGCAACAGGTACTCATCAACTTACACCAAGTTACCTAACTCTTTTGATCGTGTAGGATCGAAGTCCTGAGTTTTCTTTCTTCCCCTAGCTGGTCCACTGCATGCAATCCATGGATGTCTGATGTGCAGTTCTAGACTCTAGCTGTCCAGATCCATGAAAGGTCTCCTCCTGCAGGGGAGATCGATGCACTCGGGAAGAGCTAGATAGATCCGCCACTCCCGCTTTCACCCCAGCTCCCAAGGCTGAGCTGAATGTGGCGTAAGAAGCGTGGCGCTTAGTTGTGGCGCGAGATATTCACACCTCAGGCATCAGTTCTCCAGCCTTGCAGATAGGTACCATACCTCAACTGCAACACGCAGCTCCAGGCTGCCTGGGTGAAGGAAGCTCCAAGTCGACACCGTCGCAAACATCTCGACAACACAGCTCCCCTCCACCTCACCAATTCTCACCCCATCTTCTCTTGCCTTTCGCATCACGCTATTATACTTGATCAGATTCAAATTCGGACATCATGGTAAGCTAACCCCTCCACTCGCTCAAGCCTGATTGTCGTCATTGAGAGACAGCTTCAAGTGCTGACCTAGCTTGTCTTTCACCCTCTAGACATCGATAGGCACGGGCTATGATTTGCTCAACTCCATCTTCTCTCCTGATGGACGCAACTTCCAGGTCGAATACGCAGTCAAGGCAGTAGAGAATGGCGGCACCTCAATCGGTATCCGAGCTAAGGATGGTGTCGTCCTAGCTATCGAGAAGGTCGTTTCATCCAAGCTCCTAAAACCCGGTGCCAACAAGCGTATTGCAACTATCGATAGCCATGTCGGAGCTGTACGTAGACCTACCTGCCACGGCTAGGATGAGCTTGTACTAATCTCGCCAGGTATCTTCTGGTATGGTCCCTGATGGACGTCACTTCGTTGACCGCGCTCGCGACGAGGCCCAGAGCTGGCGACAGAACTTCAAGACCCCCATCCCCACATCCGATCTTGCCAGCCGCATGGGTGGCTACCTTCAAGCCTACACCATGTACGGTTCAGTTCGACCATTTGGCATCACCGCTATCGTGGGCGGCTACGATACTCCCGAGGAGACCCCTGTCGATGGAGAGGTTGGCTCAGGGCCCAAGGTTGGCGCTGGTGGCAAAGTCGAGGGCAAGCACGGCGGTCCTTTTCTTTACATGATCGAGCCCAGCGGTATGTACTGGGGTTACTACGGAGCGGCTACAGGCAAGGGTCGACAGGCTGCCAAGGCCGAGTTGGAGAAGCTTGACCTACCTGCTGGTAACATTACTCTAGAGGAAGCTGTGAAGCAGGCTGCGCGCATCATCTACATTGCGCAGAAGGACAACAAGGACAAGGATTTCGAGTTGGAGATGACCTGGATCAGTGGGCCTGACGGTCCTACCAAGGGACGACATGTTGAGGTGCCAAAGGAGCTACGGGAAGAGGCTGAACGATTAGCAAAGGCCGAGGACGAGGATGATGATGACGACGACGAAGACGAGGATGCAGAGGATGACAAGATGGAGGATTAGACGAGTTATGCTAAGAAAAATCAAGGCACCTGTACTATCACGATGACGAGCTCATAGAATTTAATAGCTCATCTGCAGGCATTCGAATTACTCTCAGGCCCTCAGGGAGCCAGAAACCATCAAGCCCTGAGATAAGGTACCAAAATAAGCATATCTAAGGTATCCTAAACACAGCAAAGGAATCCTAAACTTATACTAAGTTACCTAAGCCTTTTTGCCATTTAGGATCAAAGTTAGGATGACTGGTCTCAATTCATGCCATCTATGGGAGAATTATGTCTATATTAGGGTATCAGTTCCGAGCTTGTTGCAATGCATTTCGGTACCAGTCTTGCCACTCATCGAGGAAAGACGACTGCAACTTCGTCCCCTGAGAGTAGCAGTTCGCCTGCGTTTTGGCATAAATAACAACTATGTCATCCATTCTCGTCTTGTCCGCAGCGATAAGGGCCGACACCACGATGAGACTCGCCGAACTGGCCGCTTTTGCGTACGCATGCGAGTCGTTCTGACCGGCAGCCTTATGAATCTCGCGTAATAAGTCTAGCATGACATCAGGCTCGAGAATCTGCACCTCTTGGGAATCATTGGTGGCCTGTCTTTGACTCTTTCGGAAGTTAGAAATGGCCTTTTTCTGGTACTTTCGATAATTAGAAATGACCTTGCTCGCACGGTCAGCTAGGGATTTGGTGCTGGTTGCTCGCATACAGTCAAGCAGGGGTAAGAGGAGTGAAAATGATAGTGCGTTGCAGCGCTCATTGCGAACGTAGATGTCGAGCAAATCAAGAATCCGGTTCTTGAAATTGAGGACTGATTGCTTAGCCTTCTTCTTTATCTTCTTGGAGCTGTTCGAGGGGTCTTGAATGCGTGGCTTGATAGTTGCTGCGAGCTGCTCGTCGATGGCGAACATTTCGGAGTCAGACATATCACCCTCGGACTCTGATGACGCGGCATCAGCGTCCTTGTCGAGTCGATGGCTGTTGAGGATCTTCTCGAGTTCGTTATCCAGGTCCTCAGGTCTGTCGAATTCGCCTTTGCTTTTTGGTCCACCTTCGTCTTCATCTTCGTCCTCGTCGTCTTCTTCTTCTTCTTCTTCTCCACTTTCATCGTTCATGTCCTTGATATCAATGAACTCGACATCGGAATCAATCTCGATATCCGAGTCATACTCCTCATCAGCATCTGTTCCTTCTTCGTCCTCATCCTCATCGACCTCCATCTCATCGTCCCCATTGCTGAACAGTTCTTTTTGGCCCTTGGTATTCTCGCCAGATGTGAGGGGACCGGTCAACAGCTCCAATCCTGCAGCAGAGATGTGTGGTGTGAAGGCCCCAAACACTTGCTGCGTAACTTGTCTCATAAGAGATGAAGGCTGCACGACCATTGATAACAACATTTCGATGAGAGCCACGGATGTGTCACCATCGCCATTTGCGAACTTGCCCTCCTTCCAATCACCAGAATGTTGACTAAGTAACTCGAGGTCTTCCATAGCATCAGGCTCCGCGTTATAGACCCGCAAGACAGCTACAGCATGCAACAAAGCGATACTTCCAAAAAGACCTTTGTTCGTGTCATCCGACTTGCTGTGCTTGCGCAGCTTCTCCATCCTGGATAGCGCCTGCTGGACAGCCGTTTTAAGCTCTTCGGACAAAACCATCGAGCCGATATCCAAGGAAGATACGACATGGCATACGGAATCGCAACTCTCTATCCTTCCGCTGGCCTTAGCCAACACCGATGCAAGAGAAGTCCGGTACATCTCACGAACAGTCTCCGTTAGGATATCTGCGGGAATGCCTGTGTTTTGGTAGTATGCCAGTCGGGCGAGCTCTAGCGAGACACTAGAAAAGGTTTTCTCTGGGAACGGCACGTTCTCAGGTGAGCTGCACATACTGCCAACTTCTGACAGATAACGAACGTGGGCTCGGAGTATGGCTGAAGCCTCGCCCTTGCCTACCTGAGCAATCGTGTCGAGGGGTTTTCGGATGATCTTGCTTATGGTTTTGCCAGTGGATTCGGATGTATTCTTCAAAAGTTTGTGTATAGTCTTGGTGTTTGTTCTTTCGTCAAAGTTATAGACTCCGTTCTTGCCTAGGAGGCACTTGAGAATAGGAATAAGTGTCTGTTTGTGATTTGAGGTCATCGACTCGATCACTGCAAGAGTCTTGGTCGCCGCTCTGTACAAATATCTCTCCCTTCGTGAAACTTGATTCATGAGGCAGGACATGAAGTTTTTGCTGAAGAGGGCTTCAATATGATCACTAAGATCAACAAAGCCTTGGAGCATCTTTTGGAACACTAGAAACCCTCTGAATTTCTGGCCATCCGTGGCACGTTGCGAGAAAAGTGAGTCTAACAAATGTCAGCAGCCACTATGCAAAGGTGTTTCATGCGACTCACCATCTACAACACGAGTCCAGAAGCGCTTGAACACTTCGAGTCCACTTTCTCCCGCAATGACAAAGTACTCCAAGATAACACTCCAGGCCGGGTGCAGTATAGGATTCCAGCCAGCAAGCTTGATCTGCTGGCTAGGCTCCATGTCGTCCAGACCAGAATCTTTTAAGCTTTCTCGCAGAATGGCAACGAGCTCACCAATCGTGGTCTTGTCAAAGGGTACCTGCCAATGCTTGACCTTGAGACCGGGAAATCTAGTCTGCGCAAAGATCCAGACTGCGACCCCCTCCGGTGTCTTTGCTACATTCGCTTCATCGAGTTTACTCAAAGTGTCCAGTGCTTGCTGCGAGTTCATCTGTTTCAAGGCGGCAAGGATGTGATGCCCACATAACGGCTGCATCCACGGCTTTTTGCCAGATAGGTCCAGAATGAGCCGAAGGACCAGGTGCCATCTTGTGATATTGGCGAACAGAATTCCGGATTCAATGAAAGCGAAAAGTCCGAACAGACGGCCAAACAAGATGTCCCTCTCTTCCTGCCCAGAAATGCTGCCGCCGCTGGCTTTGGTGTTCTTGGTAAGTAACTGAAGGATTTCACCAAAACCAAGGTTGGGGAATCTAGTCTGTGCAAGATTTGCTTCTCCAAAGAGCGCTTTGAGGATATTGGTGAGTACTAAGCTGAATCCAAGGCGCGAGGCATGGCGGCCACTAGCGAGAGCGCGCAGGATTCGGCGATCTAGCTGCTGTTGAAGGACGGTCTCAGATACATCAGGCGCGAGCAAAGCAAGGACAATGCGAGCTGCTGCTGGGTTGCTTTCGGCCGGATCTTCACTCCCTAGCAAATCAAACTCACGAGCTTGATGTTTACGTTGCTCGCGGGTTGGGGAATCGGAAAATATTAAATCATGAGCCATGATGATTTAGATGTCGTACCTTTTCCAAAAAAAAACCACCAGGAAAAAAAAAAAGCATCGCACAGTGAAGGAAAGGTTGTTGACTGAAATGTGGGGCCTCGAGGTGGGTGACTAAGCGAGAACTGGTCTAAACTTCCCCTATAGATCCTAAATGGCAACAAGATTTAGGCAAATTTAGGTACCTTTAGCATTAGATAAGTAGTAGGTAAGTTTAGGATACTTTTGCTGAGTTTATTCTAGTCTAATCGGCTGAACACCGAATCAACGGGTCGAAGGTGCCAGGCTCGCAGCCGTGATCAAAGACTTAAAGGCAAGGTGGGGCACAGGTTCGTCAGCCCATCAAATCGACTAGTACAAATGGATGGTTTCCTTTGTGAAGTCGTGGGAAGTAAACCTGAACCAACGCACAGGTTTGTCTGTAATCGACTTGATCAACGAAGGCTCTTTTTCTCCTGGTCATCTAGGGGAGGAAAAGAAAACTTAGGACCTTGATCCTAAGTGACAAAAAGACTTAGGTAACTTAGTATAAGCTTAGGAGACCTTTTACTAAATTTGTTTTAATGCATTATGTTAAGGTCGGATATGTTCTTGCTCTGTGAGGCTAGGTATATCAGGTATGAAAAAGAGACTGCCGGCACTCTTCCTCTCCCGAAGTCACCTCTTCAAGCACCTTCAAAAGCCCTGTCTTGTCCAGCAGATTCGCCGTCACAGGGAGCTGGCCCTACGAGACTTCCGCCAGGAACACTGGGAGACAATTATGTATGTTTCCAATACTCTGACGTCACATCTGGGTCAAAGGGTCTCATTATTGCCGGGTTTGCTCTAGGCTGTTGCTTTCAGCCTTAAAAGGATGCCCAGCCTATGCGATCCACCACCAAGACGAGACTACGATAATGTCACAATGTTAGGTGGGCGTAACGCTCACATTTATTAAACTCTAACCGGCCAGTCAGTCTATCGGGCGTGGCTGCAGGGGTTAGAATATTCTACTATAGTCTTGTATTATTTAGAGGTAGGAATCAACTTTTAAGATATCGGGAAGAGGTTATATTTATAATTGAAATATTATCCGGTAGTGCTATATATATTATATATGTCAGTCAAGTATGTATCCCTCATATTAAAAGAATCACCCAGTTTAGGTATCCCTTACCACTGTAACCTATACCCTCACGTTGTCTCGAGTATGCGTCTACGGAACCCAGGGTAAATAAAGCGGAATTAACTGCCAGACAACTGGTAGGATCCACCCTGTATCAACCAACCATATGCAATGCATCGACGGTGATCTGTGATCCTCCAACATTTGTCAGGCCCTGACAGGCTCATGCATGCACAGCACCCGGGAGGCTGTGTTTTGTAGCGACTTTTGGTCTCAGCCTTGAGACAAAGTGGAACAACTAACATTGTACAGGAAGAACTGAAGCATGCCAGCTCAATTTTTCGAAATGGATGCCTGGAATCCAGGAGGGTCGGGCAACAAGCAAGGCGCAAGGCTGTTTATACGGAAACTTGTGTCTTGTCGCTGAGACAAGTCTCAGATCGGCAGTGACATCGGGGAAACCCTACAGGGCTGGTCAGAGTCGTTGGTGCGACAGGACACGAAGAGACAGTTTGCAATCAAGTCAACCGTTGTGCCTCTTCGAAGTCGAACAACGACCGGCAGCTCCGCAATACCCATCACACACACAATATACTCGAAATGCAAACCCAGAAATAGGAAAATGCCTTGAGACTTGTCTTCAAGTTCCTGAATGGCCAAGCGATGGACGAGCTGGAACCAGGGTTCATAATGGGGCGTGGGGCTTGGTGAATGCGCCTTGGTAACAGAGCCCCCCTCCCCCCTCATTGAGATTCAAGAATGCCTCGTCAAGAAGGATGGGTATGCATAGCACGATAGAGCAATACCAGTATCCTGTAGTGCATGCCAGTGCTCGGCTCAAGTATCGCAGCAACAGATAATACCAAAATCCATAAACATCATAACCGTTTCCCCGACGGCCCGCCTATTGGCGAACGAGTCTCCATCCACAACCCTGCAGCTGGGCGCTCCTCCGAGTACTCCACCACCTCCTCCAACAAATGCATCACACAAGCGCTAGATTAAAGAGACTGGGGGACTAGGAACCAGGTCCAGGCTGTACTGTATGTCACGCCTGCGCATAAAACGCCCCTCGTTCTGTTCTCGACCCTACATGTATCTATCTATTGTACCAACTACCGTACGATCTTACCGCCTTCGTCTGGATTTTCCTTGACCAAGACGCCGGCTCTGACTGATCAAGCCTCACTTCTGTTTGGTTCTGCCACAATCTCTTCTTGTCTGCCCTCCGGTCTGCCTTTTAGCTGCACTTTGACCTGTCCCTGGACGGCCGCCAACTTGCTTGTATCCGTACTTTGTTTCCATTTCAATTGCGAGCCCCTCCCGCGATCATATCACTAGGTACCTTACCTACCAACAGCTTACAGTAGCACGCCTTGTACACCTTGCATCTAATCAGCGAAGCGCGAATACTCCGTCGCTCGTGTCCTGGACAGACAGTTGACCACTTCAGTGCTGCTTCGATCCGCACACCACAATTCTACGCCGATCTTACATCTGTCGCATTCGATACCTGAACTGGACCTGTTGCTTGTCGCATTCGATACCCTGGTCTAACTATAGCATCCGGCATAGGTACTGTGCTTTTTTAGCTGCAGTACTAAGCAGGCACCCCTAAGCGCTCTTTGATCCGCTTTCGCGCGCAACGCCGCGTTCCAACTTCAGCCCTCTCTTCCCCTCCTCTCTCTTCTCTTTCACAATTCTTGATCAAGGGATACTACACTGCAATCCTTCGCTTCTTATTCTCAAATCTCCCGGTAGACTCTGTTTTCCCTGTTCATGAGGCGTAAGTCGCGACCCCTGGGATCTCAGCGGCATTTCTTCTGCAGCTCCGATAGCTCGTTCCTCTGCAGTCTGCACTTGAGCCGATCCACTTCACTTCATTGCTGTATCACCGCGAGGGCTATGTTCGCTAGCCTGTGATTTGACTCCGGGAGCTCGCCCAGTCAAGGTCCACCTGTTGCATATATACTTCAGCTCCTCCCTGCACTTGATCGCAACCATGGCTTCGACATTTGATGTACCACCTTCCAGTCTTCATGACAAGGATAATCAACCCTTCCCTCCCTCGAACCAGCAAGCACCAACCTCAGCCTTCAACTCGAATCAACTTCCTACCACGCTGTCGCGTGTGGATAGCGACTCACTCTCCCCGATCAACTACCTCGAGACCCCCGATTCCACCTCAAGCTTAAGCCACTACCAGGCCAGTGACTTCAGCGATTTGGACGACGACCCTTTCTTTGGTGCCGACTTCAATGCTGATGGAGGTGCACCCAACTTCCTAGAACAGGACTTGAACGGACTGGACCAGTCCTTTACTCCTGGCCTTATGCCAGATAAAGACGTGGACTCTGGCACATATCCATTGACGCCCGAGCAGACCGCATCTGTCCATGCTACACCCCCCCAGGGTGATCTCTCATACGCTATCAAAGGTTCTGCGCCATCAGAACTCCCCAACTGTATCTCACCCCAAGAGATTCAAAAACGATTCAACCCGCACCCAATTAACACACAAATGTCTGAGTTGACACCAAGTCACAGTAGCAGCTGCCGATCTAGTGAGGACGGCCTTGCACCAGGTATCGCTACCATGACGAGCCCTCGTGTTACTGTCTCCATGTGGGGCAATCATGATGAGACTCTTGTTCATACCTCCGTTGAGCGCAGTCTTGAAGACAGCCCCGCCACAGTCCGCGGAGGTTTTGAATCTGCCGGAGATCTGATATCTTCCGGAGTCAACTCATCTGCCCGTGACTCTACTGGCAGATGGCAGCAGAACACATTAACAGGCCAATCTGGTCTTGACCCCAACAACCGCCCCTCCGACGAAGTGCCAAGTATCAATGAGCTCGCCACTCGTCGAGATGACGATGAACGTAAAGAAATCGTGGGTGACTGGCTGGCCGATAAGATGAACGACCTCTCAGTGAGGCCAGACGACAACTCACGAGACCAAATCAACGAACTGGACAACCGACGAGATGATCCACAGGATCATGTGATTCCCTTTGGCCAGGAGACTGAGAATAAGTTCGTCCCCGGTCAGACCTACTATCGTGACCAGGGCGAAATGAGCCAACAAGACCGCGACATCATCGCCGCTAACCGTAACTGGGCGGACGCACCTATGTTTCCTTCTATCAGCCGTGGAGAGCCTGGAAGAAACCAACCTGAGTCATCAGCTGCTGCCATGGAGAGATTCGAGAGGATGTGTCGTGATACTGATTCCATTCTGTCGAGAGCAGCAACGTGGGGAACCCGTCGGCGAAGTCTCCCCAGTGTCTTCGATCTTGATATGGCCGACGGCACCAGTGGCGGCATTCTGAAGAAGCTCTCAAGCAGTCGAGAGAGCAGGTCGAGCAAACCGGGGAGTCTCCTAAGAGATCTTCGAGGATTGGTGCGGCGACCCAGCGCGTCTCGTCTCAAGCGTACTCTCAGCAGTGGTAACGATGAGGAGAGCCTACCAAGCAGTGAAGGTAGAGGGAGCCAAGACTCGAAGCGTGATAGTATTTCCAAGCGAGGAGACAGCGTCTCTCACCTCGCACCACCAAACCGCATAGGTAGCTGGGGCAAGAAGCCCATGCCTTCTATCAACACAGCGATTGCTTCCATGGGGAGCAATATTGCATCCATTGGAACTACGCATGCTCGAAGCGGCTCTGTTAGTGGCAGCGGTACCCCTGGCGGCTCTATATCATCACCCAAGAGCCCCTTTAGTGGCCTTTCTGTGAAAAAGTCGATACGCCGCCCCCGAAGTAAATCCGAGCTCCCTAAACCGACCCCAGCTGGCATGCAGACAGAAAGCCATCCCACTCTCGTATCGATGTGGAAGCGTGAGACGGGAGGCCCACCTGTAGCAGCCCTAGCCAAAACCAAAAACGCCGACTTGGATGAGGAAGATGACGATGATGACGATTTCAGTGAAGAAGCTGATATGAGAACGAACCCCAACGTTATTGACAACGTCACCCCCAATCTCGAAGGCTTCCAGCAACACATCATTGACCTGAATCCTGGCTTGGCGACTACCAACACCTTTCTGGTTGACCGCATCGCATACCACCAGGTTCAGCGATACAAATACTTACTGAAGAACAAGGTTACTCATATCGGCCTTGGTGCTGCATGCAATTCTGGAATAATGTGCGTTTCTAGAGGCGGCTCTGCTACCTTGTTGGACCAAAATAAGAACGTACGAGAGCTAGATCCTCTTTCGTCCCCGAACGATGATGATGATGGATCTCCAGCTGAAGGTGCTATCAATACCGAGAGCTTTCCTCAAGACATCCCAATGCCTCCAACATCTCACCTTCCAGCTGAGTTTGAGTGCCGACTTTGCTTTGCTGCCAAGAAGTTCATGAAACCATCTGACTGGACTAAGCATGTCCATGAAGATGTTCAGCCTTTTACTTGCACTTGGGACAAATGCCCCGGGCCAAAGATGTTCAAACGCAAAGCCGATTGGGTAAGACACGAAAACGAAGGACATCGGCAGCTTGAGTGGTGGACTTGCGATGTTGAAGCCTGTCATCACCAGTGTTATCGTCGTGATAATTTTCTCCAGCATCTTGTTCGAGAGCATAAGTACCCTGAGCCAAAGGTCAAGAGCAAAGCTGCCGTCAAGAAGGCGGGCGGCTCTGAGCCGACATGGCAAAAGGTTGAACAATGTCACCATGAGACTACGAAGAAGCCACACGATGAGCCGTGCCGTTTCTGTGGAAAGACGTTCCCGACATGGAAGAAATTGACTGTCCATCTGGCCAAGCATATGGAGCAAATATCATTGCCCGTACTCCGACTGGTAGATGCAAAAGCCAGTGAGCTCAGCGCAGACACTGTCATTAGCCCTGTACAGGACCCCCCGCCACGCAACATATTGACCACGCCTATTCAGACTAATATGCCAACGCAATATCCCGTGGGAGGACAACACCAACAGATTCCGCAGGCAACTCCACAGATCTATCAGAATCACAACCAGAACCAAATGGCGTATCCTGTGATGCCAACGGAGGTCTACAACCACCACCACCACCAACAGCAGCAGCAGCAGCAAGGGTTCTATACTGACCAGTATACCAACGCCAGTAACGCTACCCACAACTTCCCCTCGGCACATGCAGAGATGGGAATGCATCCGATGAACAACCAGAGCTTTAATACTGCACCCATGCAGGAAATGACTGCGAGCAGTGCTGGCTACCAGCAAAATGTCTTTATGCTGCCCAATAATGGACTGGAGACATATAATCAGATGAACCCACTCGGGCTCCAAAGCCATGGAATGCCCATGGGACAAATGGGACCGATTGTGTATGACGGGATTACAGACCCTTCGAGCGGAAATGGGAGTCCTTTCAGTGGACAAGGATCCATGTCTCCTTACTCCCACTCTCCAAATTTGAATGCCAACACTGGGAATGGTATGTGGGGTGATAGACGCATGGCTGGATATCAGTAAGAACGGCCACTGTACCGGCCGCTTGGATAACTATTCCTATTTATGAAGGCGCTTCGTGTTCTCGAAGCCACATACACGGCATACTATCTTCTTCAATTATGAATGAAAAGGGGAGGAGAGAAAATGTGTTTTTGGATACCATGATGATTCTTACGGCGATGAATTTGTTTTGTAGGCGATAGCCTTGTTTCTTTCTTTTTTTGTTCTTCTTGAGGGAATAGACCAGGTAGGGCCTGCTGTTTGGTAACGGTGTTGTGTTGAAGGATGGGTGTCCTGAATTGGAGTCACCGATATTGCGGTATTATGAGATGGACTACAGAAGGGAGGAAGGGATTGGAACAGCACGCGGCGTCTGGATACAACACTTATGAATGCAAATGGTCTTTCTAGACTCTCTGATCTGCAACTTGGCATTTCTAAATATACCAAATATATGCATCTTTCTTGGTCAAGATGGAGGCTCAGCGGAGGCCGCCCTTCCCGTGAGCAAAATGCTTACGAGTCCCTGGGTCTGGTAGGTCCGCATTTAGCAGGGTAAAAGGTGGAGCGAGTGCAAAGCTAAGCTTTTGGATTCAAAAAAGAGTGCAGGGTGCCGAGGAACGTGGCTTGGAGGATCAAGGGCCAGCACATGAATGATGTGGAGAATCTTGAATTATAGTTAGTCGAGCCCAGTAGAGGAATATCGTGTATTGTAGCACTAAGTGTTTGAGATTGATGGTATTAAAATCACGACGCTTCTCATTTCCACGGTAATGGGTCGAGAAGGATTTCAGAATACAATTTACCGCTCCGTGTTGTTCCTTCGTGAGCTTGATTCCCTTATCTTTTTGTTTCTCTCTTAATTTAATTTATTGCGCCGCTTCATGGGAAGCAATTGCCGTCGTCAGGGATTCAATGCTAGTAGCTGGGATACTCGGATTACCGAGATTTGCAATGGCCTGGTCGCGTGAACGTTCTAGGCTCGGCAGGAAAACGATGGATTAGGCTTGTTAGATCATAGGAAGCTGTTTCTATCTATGGTATAGAAATGTAATAACTTGGCGGTGATTGCGCTGGGGAGCCTACGGATATATTGGCGGTTCATCAAAGATCCATGGAGGAGAAGATTGAGGTCAATGCTTCCTGCTAGAGGGCACCGTCTTTGAACTTGTGAATTAGTGACGACGATCATGAATTCGAGATTGTGTATCCGTACATGAACTTGCCGCTTTGTGTGACCTGAGTTAGTGATGACATTTTACGAGACGATTGAGTTTTGGGTCATGTGCTAGTCGATACATAAAACGTAGTGTCCCTTAGCCACGGGACGCTCTGAGACGTGATTTGTGTGGAAAGTCACACCTGCAGAATTGAGCGGATGAAGGGCGAAGCGATGGATTGTTAATGTTCGTAGAACGCTGGCTGTACCTTGCACCCTGTATCCGTACGCACTTGTGCATAGTGAGGGTATGAAGCTTGGACAGTCATGATATGAGATGGTTTATGACGAATCCTAGCCAGAAGAATCAAAGGGTTCACTGTGGTTATTGGTTATGCAAATATTGGCTCGAGACTAGTAAGTGATCGATCTTTGTCTGCTGAGTAGCGAGACAGCGGGAGGTGTTAATCGATCAACAGTAGTATTTGTGTTCTGTATCCGTGGTCCGTCTGTGTATGTATGTAAGAGGCTGATAACGGTGGAGATATTTTAAGTAAGGTAGTCTCTATGGAGGTAGTTATAACTCTATTATTAGTTCCCAGCTCATCATCCTCAAATAATCGAGTCCCAACAACAGCATCAAGAGCCGTGAAAACTCTTCATTATACGATTTGCTTCCAGACACACGATGGATACATATTCATACATATGCATTTCCGTACAAACACAAACCAAGCTCTACCGAACCAGTTCTCAACCAAGTTTTTCGACCTCAACTGGCTGGTTTCAGAAGAAGCTGGGGTTGACGTTAGCTTGGCCCGAGACTGGTCAGCCACCCGCGAGGGAAACCCCTGCAGCAACAGGCTTGGCCTCCGTTAATTGTCCGTGATTGGATAAGCTGTTCGACGAACCACTAAAGTACTCCTGGCCCCTGGCATTGGCGGTCTCAGGGGCTCAACTTCTTTTCGGTGTATGGTTCGATGGAAGAGGAAGTGGATGGGATCCGTCTCATGGATGATTCAAATTGCCTACTGGGGATTGTGATTTGGGGGCTTTGGAGGGGACCCTGGACGCTAAAGAGTTGGGGAGACTCCTGGCGTGAGGCTCTGTAGAGCACTTTCTCCCCCAATACCATCTTGGAAGCTGTGATCCAGGGCGTTGCTTCAACCTCACACCCCCTTCTCTTCCACTCCAAACCTTGCGTCTCCTTGGCTTCCTTGCTCGTCTCGTTCATCCTTTCTCCTCTTGGAGCTTTCTCCTCTTTTTTCGGCTCGCATCTTTGCCTTTTACTGTACTCGTCTCCCTGTTGACTTTGAATCTATTCCTTCTCTCTTCTCCCTCTTCCTACTCTCATCGTCTCATATCTCTTTGTTTGTTGCATTATAATCTCGAATAAACAAGAAGCGTCTTTGTTTTTTCTTTCCAACTCTCTTACACTCTCTATTGTTTTGTTCGACTATCTGATTTTGCCGTCCGTACAAGGACATGCTGCTTCCTTTGCGGCATTGTCGACTACTAGCCTCTCATTTCAGCGTCACATAGACACCAAAACACTAAACCAACTACACGCAACCACCAAAATTAGACTCGACGACGACCTCAAAAAGACTCTGGTCTCACGATACAAAACACCCTCGAACGACTTTAACGCCGGCACGTTGGACATTCACGGGTTTTCAGGCAATTCGTTGCCCCTTATCTTCTCTTCTTTCCAGGTTGATCCTCGGCCTACTTCTGTGCGCGTGCTTGCACTGCTTTGCCGACACCTTTGAGATATCTTTTTGATCTCGGACATTCATTGCTCTCTTTCCATATTGCTTTTCCATCCTCATATTTCATTCGTCCCCTCTTGATACCATTCCTTAAAGTCTTGTTCCGTCAAACGAATTCCAACTATTCCTCGACCTTTCCTACTCTATATCCCATCCTTCTTTGGATATATCGACATATCTATTCACGACAGAAACTTCCTCAAGCTGATTCCTCGATCAATCCGGAACGAGCCACGAATTTCCCGTATTTCTGTAGTATTATCTTACACGACATACACTCAACATGACCCGCTTTCACTCCAACTGGAGTGCCTGGAAGGTGGCTGTAACGGCCGCGACCCTCGTCACCGGGGTCCTTGGTGACAACATTCTTAAGACATCTGGTGTTGCTGACTGCGGTTCGGAGCCCGGTATCAGCATTGACAAGCTGGACATTAGTTACGACAACGACAAACAGACTGTCACATTCGATGTTGCGGGTACCAGTGACAAGCAGCGAAATGTCTCAGCCATCCTCGAAGTCAACGCATATGGCCGCAAGGTCTACGAGAACTCGATCAACCCCTGCAGCAAAGACACTCCCATCCCACAACTCTGCCCTCTCCCCGATAAGCATTTCGCTGCCGCTGGAAGTCAAAAGATAGACTCGGAGTGGGCCAACAAAGTTCCTTCCATTGCTTTCCAGGTCCCTGATATCTCAGCTCAAGCGACTCTCCGACTCGTGTCAGTCGACAATCCCGATGAGCAGGTTGCGTGTTTCCAGGCTCAGGTCGGCAATGGAAAGACCGCCTCGGTTCCCGCAGTCACTTATCTTTCCGTCGGTGTTGTTGGCGCCGCCCTTCTCGTCTCTGGTGCATCCGCAGCTTCGTCCGCCCTTAGTGGTAGTGCAGCTGCTGGACATGGCGGTGCTCCTAGTCCAAGCTTTGCCGAGACTCTGGGATGGTTTCAGGGTATGGCCATGAACGGCATGCTTTCAGTCGACTACCCCCCTGTGTACCGCAGCTTTGCCAAGAACTTTGGCTTCTCAGCCGGTATCATCCCATGGGAGTCACTACAGAAGTCTATCGATAACTTCCGTAACATGACTGGAGGTGATCTCGCCAACGACAGCTTCGACGTGCTCAAAAATGCCACCCTGGTCTTCTCTGATAACTCTACCAGCCCTCCCGAGGATCACTCGTATAAAGTTAAGCGCGCTTTCAGCACATTCGAGTCCTTGGCCAACCTGGCCATCCGCGGCGTTGAGACCTCAGTGGGGGATGCGTCGGAGAGTGAGGGTGGGCAAAGCCTCAAGAACCAGACCCTCTCGGTTGCTGGAATTTCGGCCTACGTTCAGCAGTATAGTGTTCCCAAGTCTAACACTTTCATGATGGTTCTGCTCATTGTCGCCATCATCATCGCGACCATCATTGTCAGTATTCTTCTTGTCAAGGCCATCCTCGAATTCTGGGCTCTGTTTGGCAGCTTTCCGCAATCTTTAGCTGGCTTCCGTGAGCATTACTGGGGATCCATTGCCCGAACCATCACCCACCTAATTCTCGTCCTCTACGGTATCTGGGTCTTGTATTGTGTGTTTCAGTTCACAGTGGGTGACTCATGGGCCGCACAGCTATTAGCTGGCGTCACGCTCGCAATCTTTACAGGTATTCTTGGTTGGTTTACTTGGAAAATCTTCAGCACAGTCAAGAAACTGAAGAGCACTGAGGGCAACGCTGATGCCTTGTACAACGACAAGGAGTATTGGGTCAAGTACTCTCTCTTCTATGAGTCCTATAAGAAAGACTACTGGTGGATCTTCATTCCCACCATTGTCTATCTCTTTGCCAAGGGCTGCACTCTCGCTGTCGGCGATGGCAATGGCCTGGCTCAGACCATTGCTCAGCTTGTCGTTGAGTCCATTTTCTTGTGTCTCCTCGTCTGGACTCGACCCTTCGAGCGAAAGTCTAGCAACATCATTGGTATCGCCATTCAGACTGTTCGCGTCCTGTCTGTTGCTCTCATTCTCGTCTTTGTCCATGAGCTCAAGATCCCTCAGGACAGCAAGACAATCGCTGGTGTAGTCCTCATCGCAGTCCAGTCTGCTCTGACTGGACTCTTGGTTATCCTCATCATTTGGAACGCGATCAATGTTCTCGTCAAGGAGAACCCACACCGCAAGCGAAGAAAGGAGATGGGTAAGTTAATTTGAGAACCATAAGCTACTCCAGTATATACTGACATATCTTACAGAGAAAGCCAAGCGTGATATGGACACCCTTACACCTCTGGATGCCCGAAATTCTCTGCTCCTTGATCGCAAGGACAACAACAACATCTCCATGTTCGCCATGCCTGCTCCTCAAGAAAAGGGCTCGGGTCGATCCATGTCCCCTGACCAATACAGGGACGCTGAGTCAGGATATCAACAACCACCACCGAACTACCTGTCTTCGAGCCCCCCTATGCAACGGAACCTCACCAACATGGACCACAACAACGACTCTCAGTATCTGATGGACAACGCGGCACCTGTAGCGTGGACCAACCGAGACCCAAGTCCAGTGGGTATGGGAAGATACGACTCTGGGGATACCGGCTACAGCCCTCTCAACAAGCAACAAACATATGGGTATGGAAATGGAGGCGGTTATAGAGGGTTTTGAGGAATAGCTGGCAACAGCTGAGTCTCACTGTCCATAATGTGGGTTACCTAGCATATTTGGATATGCTTGTACAGCTAAGCCCATCTGGCTCTTATCTATTCGATACGATCTTTGGCTACTTGTATGAGAAAAGGCCATCAAGGCCTGGGTATCTCTCACTTAAATTTGGAGACGGAGTACAGAAGTACTCGAGGTTTACAGCGAAAGACTTTGTTTACTACGGAAACGCATCAAATCATTCATTTTTGTCAATAGAACCTTTTAACTATGCAAACAGCACTCTCAATTGTATCCTTCGTAAATTCGATGCAACATAACGACGCCCCCCCTTCATCTTTCACTACTCTCCATGTGTGAGCAGGTAAGAGTTGGATATCGCCTTGAAGCTGAACTGCCCATCCTCGCGCTTGAACACAATGCCCTCTCTCTTCCGCCCATTTATTCCCTTTCCTTCCGCTCGGTTAACTAGATCTGTGATATGGGAACCCATCTCGTTCAAAGGCCGGTACCCATGTACAGGCACGTGCTTGATACCCAGTAGTGGTGCCCACGTTTCCTACACCTCCCGTGGTGGTAGTTATCGCTGCTCATCGATATCATACACTGCGAAGAGAAAAAAAAAAAAAACAATGTGTTCCCTTAGGAAATCCTCCGAAATTAGTCTATGCTCGACCCGCAAAGTTCACCCTGTAGAGCTATGTTACGCCCAATCTTGGGTAATATCTCATGGAGGTTGAGTGCTCGTGCGGTGGCGTAAAAGAGAGGCGGGCTTCGGGGATGATTCTTTACTAGAATACGATTCCGCGAGCAAACTGCCACGCCGTTATGTATCGTCTCGCTAGGGACTGTGCTGATGAGAGGGTTGGCGTCGTTGAGGTAAAAGACTGTCATGGATGAGCCGTCCATCTTGGTCGACTCCTCAAATATCTCAGTACCGTGCTCACTGAAAACATCTGCGAGGTTCTGCACGCGCTCCTGGTTTGTTCGTGGTATAAAGTCAAAATATTCAGGCAAAGGTGTGTCTGATGTCAAAGTCTGTTGAAGTGGCATGCCGGGCTTCTCGAATTTCCTTACGTTGAGAATGTCCTCAAACGAGATGTCCCGTAGCTTGTCTAATGGAATATCTTCCAATTTAGCAACTATTTCAGGAAAATCGGCCAAAGGCAATAGAAGCCTCTGCGACAACACCCCCCCGAATCTGAATAGTCTGAACCCGGATATCCGGCGCGGAAGTGGGGCCGCCCGGCCCGATGATATTCGGCACCAAGGAGCAAATCGCGGGTCCGTGGCCGGTAGAAGCGAGATCCCCATCTTTAAAGACGTTGATGGGAACGAAGCACGTCCAACCGTCCACAGTGGCAGCTGCAATACGGTCTGCCTGCGGGATGGCTGTTATAGCTGAGACGTGGCGGACTGTTACTAGCTTTCGAGGCATGATTGGTGAAGTGTGTCCTAGAAAGCCGATTCCTAAGGAGTAGCTTGAGAGGCTTTGAGGGGATCTATCTTCTTATAAGCGCTGGAGGTTCAGTGAATCGATGATGTGACTCAAATGCAAGGATCACCTAAGTTGTACGTGAGAAAGTTGATACGGCCTGAGTCAATGCCGTTAATATTAGGCTGTGCGTTCTGCCATGTTGGGATGAAGGATCGTCTGAACTAAAAAAGGCAGGCATTTGAGCCTATAAGATAATGAGCTGCATAGACAAGCAATTATCTCATGGAATGCAACCAACGAGCTCAAAAATAACTCATTGGTGAGGCCTTTTCGAAATGTAAACGAAGTAAAGGCCGGAATTAGGTGACTTAGCTCTGGTACGGAGTGCAGGAACTATTCGTGCAGATCTTACAGGCACTGAAATTCTACCGGGAATATTGAGTTTGCCAGATGCTTGGAAATGTGATCGACGAGATCTGAGATAAGGTGTCACTGCGGCTGCAACGTGGTATGCATAACGCTCGGTGCTGATCCTTTTAAGCTCAGCGAGATCATCAACATCTGTAACAGCACGCGGTGGGACCCCGGACCTCATTGAAAGAAAAAAATGATGGTATTTCTGTTCTATCCTGCTGCCAGTGGAAACCATGGCGGTTGTCATAACCTGAAATCGCACCGCGATGCTTCAAAGCCAATTAAAAGGAGCATAGGCAGCTTCTTGGCTCCAACAATTATCTACCCCCCAGACGCATTATGTTGAAAGAGCGAGACACGCATCAACAGCCAGGCCGACCCTATAGAAACACGTCAGCTTCAGCCCAAAAGACATCGATTTGAGTATCACTTACCTGCCCTCCTTCTCATAAACGACATCACTTATAACATCCTTGTCCAAGTCCGGGAACATGCCTGCTAATGTTTCGACAACATTTGCATGCTCTGCACGGGAAAGTCGCTGAGCCTCGGCTGCTTCGGCGCTCGCCTGCCGTGCGGCAGCCTCCTCAGCAGATAATGCATGTTTTGAAGGTACTTGTTGATGTTCGCGAGGCTCCTCACGGCTGAGACGCTCCGGTGGCGCTGGTGTCCGAGGCGCACTACTGGGCCCGGGATCCATAGAAGGGCCCGGGTCGTCAGAGAACATTCTCCCAATGCTGGAAAGAGGTTTTTGTATGGTCTTGAGAAGACCAGTGATGGCAGCTTTCTCGTCACCCGTATACTCGTCATTCGAAGTTGAAGTGCGTGGTCCGTCAAGAGAAGGACGAGCAGAAGTTTCTCCGGGAAGAGGCCCAGACTTCTCGTTGAACACTGGCTGTTGGGTGGCTGGAGGTGATTGAGCATGCTTTTCAGCAATTGCTGAAACTGCCTCTTCCACATGCTTCTCAAACTCCTCATCAGTAATCGTTAGAGTAGTTCTATCCATATTTTCAATGAATTGAACAGCACCCATCTATAATGTGTTAGGCTGTGACTACTTCCAGAGCAAATTAACATACCAACGAGGACAAGTAGTAGCCTGCTTCACCCCCGAGCTTTTCCTGATTCCTGAAGCGTAAGATGTATTGCACATTAGACACTAGGTGCTCTGGATTTGATTGCAGTACAACATAGATAAGTAGGGGCATGAAGGAGTCAGCTGAGGAATCAGACTTGTTATGTTTTAATAAACCTGTCAGTCGTCAATATGACTGTGCAACTGTAAATTTTCAGTTGTCTTACCAAAGATCACCTTGCAACAGTTCAACACACAGATGATCTTGTCTCGCGGTGCTCTGTAGGATTTTATTTTCAGCAGCTCTGGATCAAGTTAGTAAATACCGACAGTCTGTAATCTTGGACTGACCTTGCTGGGCTAGTTTCAAAAACCGGCGTCCACTATCACCGACTGGCGGAATGTCCAAATGTTCTTCCCTCACCCAGCCATAAATGCTCATCTTCTGTCTAACAATGTCATCTCTCTCAACATCCTCTTGGTGTTGACCTCGCCTACCGGGGCCAAGAGGTATATCGCCGCCCTTGCGCTTCGGCTTCGCCCCAGGGATCGGTTTGGGCGCTTGAATAGCAGGTGAAAATGTCTGAGTATACAGTCTGTTCATGACTAGCTTTTCCATCCCCTCACGAGCATTATCGAACTCCGCGTCGGATACATCCCTCCAGACCTCACATTGTGCCATCTTGTTGGCAATAAAGGCCAGGAAGTCCCCTATAATCTTGACTTGCTCATGCACCATCCATTGCCGTTTGCCAAACTCTGAGAGGAAAGACTTGAGGTACCTTGCCACAGGATCTGCCTTCTTGTTTCGCAATTGCTCAAGAAACCGGTGGAAATCGAATGGTTGAGTGGGCTCGGGCTCTGGCTCAGGAGGAGGAGGCCGGTGCGATTGCGCTGGCGAGTTTGGAGAAGCAACGCTCATGTTCCGCTCTATTTTAGGACGTGGAGGTGTTCCATGGACACCATCCTTGGGTGGGACAGGTGGCCCCAGATCCTCGGCACCAGTGTTGTTTGGGGTCTCAGCTGGAGGGGAACCCGTGGAGATGTGTAGGCCCTGCATCTGACCAGAGAGTGTAGGCACAAGAGGTTCCAGACTAGACTTTCGAGGAGGATGTTGAACAGGATGACCCAGCATCGGAGAGGCAATCTCCAGTCTGGGACTCATGACTTCTTCTTCGCCGGGACCACCACCAAACTCGCTAAACTGCTCCATGATGCTCTGAATTTCGGACTGTGAAGCGCCTTCGTGCTCATCTTCACTTACATATCGTCTCTCATCAAACTCTGCGTCTGATTTGGGAGGGGTAGAGTCTCCAGAGACATGGGAACGCGCAGCATTTGAAGGGGTCCGCGAAGGTGGCTGAGAGGTTATTGGGGTCGCAGGCGTGGGGTCAACATAAGTGGATGGTTCGGCGGTGAGGTATTGTGTAGTAGCATCGTTCGACGAGGGTAGTGCAATAGGGTTGATTTTGCCTGCTGTTGAGGCATGAGTGTTCAAGTAACCGCTAGGAGCTTGATAATCATCGGCGGCTTGCTTTTCCTTAAGCTTTCCTGAGGGACCTTGCTCAGCAGCATCAGCCTTATGATCGTGTGATGGGACGTCAGCTGCCTGATCACCGAGATCGATCAAACTGTCCTCCTTTCCGGCTTTTTCCCTGGAGCTCGATCCATGACTATGATTATCGGAGGTTTCAGGCGTCCCTGCCGCAGGGTCCTGAGCAGACATCAACTCGACATTGGACTTGTTAGACAGCGTCTCGTCTAAGACCGGCTGGCTAGATGAAGTTGTGGACTGCTCCGGCGGAGACATGCAAAGCTTCTGAGGGTTCGACGGCGAGGTAGCTGTTTTGGAGAATCGGGTCCAAGGCGAAAGGTTGACTTGTGTAAGACAAGATGGTGCCCATTCGCTACTCTACGAGGCGGAAGGTAAAGCTGTATCGTGGGTCTTCGTAGAGCGGTGGTCGTCGACGTCAATAAGGTCGATAAAGTTTAGGGCTTGTCGATAACAGGTCGCTGATCAACTGCCACAAAAATATTGTTGTTTGGCGATGTTGTCGGGTCAGCGTCTTCGAATACTTGGAGTTCAACAATAGATGGATGCCTCTAGGTAAGGTAGTTAGAGCCGAAGCGTAACTACAGGAAGCTGGATGGAGCACATGGCAGGACCCCTCATTCTCCACCTTCCGAGCTAGGCTTCCTTCTAGCAACCAGTGCCTCAGCTTTTGGTCAGGCGCACACTTGTTTGGACTTTGGAGCTGCTCCATGAAGTGGGGCAATTAGGCATTTCTTTGGGGAGCTTGGCTGCGGTTACATACTTACAGGGGGTATGCTTCAGTGTAAGTTCCAAATCCTTCGGACAAGCTGCCATCCGGCGATCGTCCAGAACTTCCGAAGATTGTAATCTCAACAAGAAGGAAAAAAGACAAGGACACAATCAGAGGCAGAAAGGTAAAATGCAATCCCAGGAGGAAAAATAGGCAAAAGTGAATTTGCTGGAAGGGAGGTTTGAACTCCCGCCTCTTTCGAGAGTGGTGTTAAATGAATTAACTTAAAACCACCGCCTTAGACCACTCGGCCATTCCAGCTCTGAAGAATGTAATAGAAATTTCAGTTACTACAGTCGGTTATAGTACTTCAAAACCATTAACTTGAGCTGAAAGCTGAGCCACCACCACCAATCCTCTCGCCGAAGGAGTCACCAGACTAAAAGCGTTGGCATAGGCAGCATGTTATATATATAAGGCCAAGGGTTTTTGATGGCTTGAGTGGCCACCATAGAATGTCTTGTCATCCTCAAGCAGACGCCATCGACCTAAATCGACTTCTCCATAATGTCAACAGCATTTTCAGTCGCTCCCTATCGCCAAGTTCGTGCCTATTACAATGACACCACTATAACAGTGTACCAAGCCTACAAAGAATCCATTGCTAAAGCTGCTGTAGATGCGCAGAAGCTCAATGCATCCCCAGATTTCAAATCAGGTCGAATGACATGGATCAAGCCTAGTTGGGCATGGATGATGTACCGCGCCGGATACTCTTACAAAGACCCTGGCCAATCCCGCATCTTGGCTTTGCGAATGAAACACGAGCACTTCATCGCCCTCCTTGAGCGAGGTGTGCTATCTAACCACACTCATAAGCTCAACCCTGGCGAGAAGCGTGAGAAGACGGTTGATGTGAGAATTCAGTGGGATCCTGAGAGGACAGCGAAGCTGGAGGTACTGCCGTATAGGAGTATTCAGATTGGCATTCCAGGAGCTTTGAGCGAGCAGTGGGCGAATGAATGGATTGTCGAGATTGAGGACGTCACGGATAAGGCACGTGAGCTAAAGAGAGTAATCGATGAGCGGCCAAGCATCACCGACGAAGAACTGCTGAGCATGGGTCTGATATTCAAGGAGAGGCCGTTCGAGATGCCAGAAGCAGTTCATACCAAGCTGGAAATGACAGATGTCTCTGTATAGTAGTAAGAAGCAAAACCCCGAACCAAGTCTGTCCATGTCCTCAAAACCATGTATTGACTTTCCGGCTGTTCTCAATCTCCAAAGTCAAACTATAGAATAGACTCGAGTACCTGCTCTCAATTCCAATTTTTGCCGTCACGATATCTGGAACTCTCCACTCCAGCCTTCGCTGTGTTTTGTCCAAAACTCTTGAAAAGTCCTGATTTGCAATCCAAGTATGTTCTTCAAATGCGTACCACGGTGAGAAGTAAAGAGGCATCGTTTGAAACGGGTTTGGGGGCAAGGGCTCTAATCCCATGACCAAGCACTGCGTGGAATCTGAACTGCCTAGGTCAAGCTCCAACACTCCCAGAACGATGGATGCTTGTAATGATCCAAGCGAAGGACCAGGTGCTAGGTCAAAGTTGATCTCATATGATTCCGGCGTGGTCGAGGGACCACTTCGAGCGTCGACAAAATATTGCCACGTTGGTGATCGTGAGCGCACTCTGACAACCATCTTACTCTCCTTTGCAAGACCCTTTATCTCCGGGCGAAATATCACACCCTTCAAATATCGTAGGCCCGGAGTACTATGTGGCACGAAGATCTGTCGCGGAATGGCCTCTTGCAAAACATCGTTTTGACCACTCCGTATCATGTTCAAGAGTTCATCAGGAAGAATGATGCTGTTCATCATGGACAACGCTAATATGTCTGGTCGAATTCGCACAAAATGTGAGTTTCTGTCCCACGCTGCCCTCTGAAGGAGGATAGCCGGGTTGATGGATGTCTGGCCCCTTCGAAACTCGCAATTCAAGAAGGCCAAGAAAATGGTCCCTGACGTATCAATTGGGAACGGTGTTAATGGAAGCTCTAAATCCAGGCCACGGTTTGTCATAGACATTGAACTTCCAGACCTAAGAGATAGGTATTTGGATATCTGAGGCACCATGCCATTGAGATCTTTTGAGGTCTGGCCGAGATCGAAAGCGGAAGGGCTGTTTGCCAGAAGGCTCCAATACGTTTTCCCATCGACCCGATATCGAGGCTGCCGCCAAGCAAAAATAGACTCATCATCGGTAGATTTAAGGATCTCTTCTTGTAACCGCTTGAAAGCTTTGACTTGACCTTCCCCGTAGAGCAAAGGCATGTTAATATCGAATATACCCAGAAGGCAATAAGCGATGTCTTCTGGCCTCGTTGTTTCACGCCCAGCAGCCCAGAACATCTTCTGAGCGACAGAAAACTCACCAAGCTGACTTTGCCTGATCTCCGCCATATGATGTGTTGTATCGAGAAGCTCGTAATTGATCCCAGTGGCACTCTTTATGTCTTCTTTGAGCTCAGCTCTGCTACCCAGCCGCTGCCAGTCTCGTCCGTAAAAGATGACCTTTCCTGGTGCGATGAGCTCTTGAAGTGTCCAGCCTCTGGTAAACCAACGGCTGTTTAAAAATGTCTTTCTCCATTCCTCTTCAGACTCTGAGGAGGGAACGTCTTCAAGAAAGGCGATACAGATGGTCGATTCAGCATACCAACGAAACATCGAGTTGATAGCTTCCGAAAGCTCGGCACTGCTACTTTTATCGATACAGCAAGTATCTATCCATAAATAGTCCAGCTTAAGAGAGCGTGCCATTCTACAGCTCTCGCGTAGCTTGCTATAACGTTCAAGATGAAGCGCTTCCTCGGGATCACCAGAAGCAACATCTTGGAAAGTGACCTCATCCTCACCCCAGACGTGGGATAGGATGGCATACCGACGTGATCCGCCAGAATAAAACTCAAGCTGAAGAGTATGTGTGTTTATGAGTCTCATGCTGAGCTGTATCTTTGACCTAAACCTGTGATTGTCTTGAGTTGTTCATCTCATGTCAGCTCTTGAGCTTGAAGGCTCCCAGGCTGTTGGCAGTGATGGAGACAAGTGGGAATAAACCCCGAACAACAAATTCATAAGATGTGAGAGTGTCAGAGGAGAAATAAGAAGCTGAAATTTGAACAATATTCATTGTTAAAGGGTTATTCACAAGGTGAAATTGGGATTAACGAGTGAAGTCGTCACAAAGGGACTAGATACAGTGGAATCTTACCAAAACCCCGCACCGTGCACTCAAACACATTTCGGACGACGGAACTAAAGGTGCAACATTTAATCTTAGATTAATTTTCATTATTATCATTACTCGGTCATTCTGTTTTCTCCCTATTTTAACCATTGACGACGGTACCGCCATTGCAGTGGATGGTCTGTCCACTAACACACGAGCTATCACTCGACGCCAGGAAGACCACGCATGTAGCAATCTCTGATGGCTGAGCAGGTCGTCCCATGGGGCTTGTGAACTGCTTCTGCGCTTCGTCGTCCATTGTGGCGGGGATGAGAGGTGTCCAAACTATGTATTGTTAGTCGTATTACACATTGGTGAGATCAGCTTAACATACCGGGTCCAGGAGCGACAGCATTTACACGAATGCCCTTACTGACATATTGATTGCTGAGACCTCGTGTGAATGAAACGATCGCACCCTTTGTGGATGTGTAGTCGAGGAGATCAGGGCGGCCGATGTAGGCGTTGATGGAAGCATTGTTGATAATCGTTGCTCCGGCCTTCATGTGAGGGAGGGCGTATTTGGAGATATAGAAGAAGGAGTGGATGTTGATGTTGAAAGTATGAATCCATTGCTCCTCGGGAAGGTCTTTAATATCCTGGACCATCATCTGGTCTAGATCGATTGTCAGATTTGCTCGATACACTCGATACTGTCAGATAGACTTACAAGCTGCATTGTTGAACAGAATATCAATTCTATTCATTTTCTCCACGGCAAAGTCAACAAGTTTCTTGCAGTTCTCTTGCTTAGAGAGGTCAAGAGAGATAAGATGGACCTTGGCACCCTCGTTCTCAACCTGCTTTTTAGTGTCCTGGGCATCTTTCTCCTCCTCTGGTAAATAGGCGATGACAATATCCGAAACGCCCTCTCGACCGAACAGAAGAGCAGAAGCAGCACCAATGCCGCTGTCGCCTCCTGTGATCAGTGCCTTTTTGCCTTTGAGCTTTCCAGAGCCTTGGTATGTCCTCGAATTGCCGCCGGCCTCAGGTACTTCGTCACGAGTGGCTTTGGGGTTGGGCATCTCCCTCTCAGTGCCAGGGAAGTCCTGGTGAGAGACGGGAATATCCTTCTCTAATTCTTGGTCAGTTGCTATGTCATTGAATTGTAGAGACTGGTGAGGGAGAATTCACCATTCTTGAAGTTTTGAGTCGTCATCTTAGTAGCTGGATTATAGTCAATTGTGCAATTAACTTCTTCGGGCTTGGGGGAATTGAAATTTCCTTCTAAATTACTCCGGGGAGCCTCCTCTTTTTAATGCTCGTCGTACAAGAACACACGGAGCATTCAATCCGAATCATGATGAAGATCGATCGATGACGACACTACAGTCAGGGTTGAACATTTCTTCGTCACATTAACGGGGCCAGCCAAGCAAGAATGTACATCCATGCTGACAGCTCTTTCTTTAATCTGGCGTTTGGCTTTTCGTCATGTGAGAGCTCCTCTATCAGTTGACAGAAAGATCGAGCTATCGGCCAATCGTCATGGTCGTACGCTGTATGACGGCGGAAACTGGCCTGATGTTTACGACCCTTTCGCTATCTTTTCGCGAATATGACGACCTTGTTGCTGAAAAGAGGGGCACATATGTGCGGCAAAAACCCAACGTCGATGAGATTGCTGTGACGTACAAAGTTGCAAACAATGGGACTTTCGGACGGCCGACGGCTTTCATCCGTTCGGCACTGTCCGGAGCGGCCCCACTGTGCCGGCCCGTCGCCTAATCGTGATGTCCTATTGTTGTGCGTAGTAAGGATGCATCGCGGAGCATCCGTTTCCCTTCCTATCCGCGCACTTACGGATTGACGCTCTCAGTTGAGAGATACCGGAAAGGTGGTCAATCGAACATAGCCACAGCAAGCCAAGCTTGAACATCTACCGCTGGCCGGGTCATTCAACATAGTAAAATGATTTGAGCCACACATGACAGTAGGTTACTGCAAGATAAATAGTAGGAAGCAAAACTGAATAAACCGTCTAAGCCAAAGCATATTCGTACATAGCGTGCCTATAGACACTATACGCGTCGTCTTGAACATCATCTCATGGTGATCTTCTCTTTTGCCCATACAACTATAATACTCGTCTTTCAAATACAATGCCATTCCAAACTCAAATCAATAAAGATTCCCAGGACGCCAGGTTCCGTGTCGTGCTCTGCTCGCCGATCGGTAGTATTGTTACAGAGCGATCGCGCCTCGACGGCTTTCTCGAGTATGGAGGAATCCTTGGAAGCCACAAAAGACGAAGAAAGCCTATTGCTGTCAGCAAGATGCGAGATTGGGTTCGGGCCACGGATGGCCAATCTGTTTGATGGTGGAAGGACGTACAACGTAGACGAGGACAGCAACGAAGATGGTGTCTGAAACTGCCTTGCCATCTTCGGGATCATCCACGCCACCCGTGAATTCTTCATGGTTGCTTCGGTAGAGACCTGCGAGGGCGCTGAGGATGACAATGGCGAAAACGGAGAGAACGGTGCTGGAAGTTTCATGTTAGCTTCATCATGATAACGTCAAGGCAGTTCAAAGGAATTGGCGAACCATGACCACGCGTTAAAGGCGCTGACGACGGGCTTCATTATGGGCGTATGTGGGAAGAGCTCGAGTATGGTTGACCAACCGATGTATCACGATGTGTGTGGTGGTAATGGATTGTTACTTGCGACGTTGATACTTGGTAGTAGCTATAGCTTCGTTGCTGTTGGTCGATAATGCGTCAATGTGTCGCCGTTTAGCTCCTTTCCTGCCTCAGCAACAAGGCTGGAGAAAGAGCCACGACCAAGCACCGCCACATGCTGAATGCGCCACTACCAGCTACTTAAATCTTGACAGGCCCAGACGGGCTAGGCGCGCAGAGCACGCCTTGAGATTTCCGGTGCATGTGTCCCTTATTTAGGTATTATTAGTGTAAGATGCATGTCTCTGTGCCTGTTCTACCTATGTTGGTTCTTCTCCAATTTGTTCTGATGCTGGCTAGATGCGCAGTTGAGCAACAATGCTGACCAAAATAAATCAATGTTTACCTCTAAGATGCTTACTTACACGGATGGTCCAGGTTGTGAAAATCCGAAAGAATAGTTGACTGATCTTCCTCAAGCCGGAATTCGGCTACTAACATTGGAGCCTACCAGAGGTTAAGCCTCTGAGAAATGTATTGGTGTCTTGAGCGACCTTGGCATTTAAGCTCTGTGCTTCACGCTCCAATAGCTTCAGGCACACCTCTACCCCAGAGCTTAACACGAAACGAAACGAAACGAAACGAAACAAGACGAAACATGTAAGCGCCATGTTTATGATCGCCAAACTACTGATCAAGAGAGTTGCCACGGAGGGCTCCATTCCGTCAGATGACGGCCTTTGTCAGTGACTTTACCATGAGTGGCCCTAATGAGGCAACACCAAGGCTCGGAAGTTGAGAGCATCTCATTAAAAGGAAATTTGTGATGCCATCATTACGCACACGCTTTGCTTGTTGTGCAACAGCGACACAAGCAGCAAGATCCCAAGCCAGGACTCAGTAAGGTGGATGTTGCTTTTAGACGCCGTGTGAGGTTACGCAGCCCTCTCTTGTTGCTTGTTGGCTGTCTGTCGCCTGTCAGTGATGCACCATCCCTAGCACCCCCTCCTGGCAAACACGGGGTTCCGTGTGCCGAAGAGCTTTCAAAGGGCTTTTACGCTGTCCGCTGATGCCCCATGCTGTGCTTGGCCGTCATAGCCGTTGAATCAAAAGGTGAACAAACGCATGGCGCCGTGTCCGTTGAAACAAGCAAAGCCTAAGCCACGTCGCTCGTGAATACGGGCTGTCCCCTGTGGCCACCAATCGTTGGGCAGATATCTCGGCACAGGGAGACTATTGCTTGCTACCGGGCCTAGAATGGATCGTCTCTCTCCCCCGCGTTATCTGCTAGGCAAATCATTCGTTGGGAGGAGGCAAAGAGCCTCTTTTTGGTTGCTGCTTGCTGCACAAATTCAGGCCAGGCTTTGCCCAACATGGATTAGGGACTTTAGCATTTCCTCGTTTATGCGGCTTGTACTGAGAGACCAATCCAGGTTCATTTATCCTCTGGTAGGATTATCACCTAGTGATGACACTCTTGGCAAGCTTCAGCGCCCACGCTATATATAGCTTCTGCTGCCACTGCCACTGTCATTGTCACTGCCGCTGTTCACCATCTCATCACAACCTAAGGCTGGATCCCTTGATTCACTTTGAGCAAGCCTCAGCACCTAAATAGTTCTGTCGGGCCCTAGTGGTCATTTCACTCGCTCGTATTCTTTTAATATCGAGATCCTACCTTACTTCGCCTCCAAGGTCTTTAGCCGCACCTGCTTGCCTTACACACAACATTGCCTACACAACAAAGATTGCACACACAGCTATACAATCTCACTCAAAATGCGCACTCAAGCTATCGTGGCCGTCCTGTTCTCGGCGCTTGCCGGCCAGGTCATTGGCCAGGATGACTCTCACGATGCTCCCAGAGTTAACGACAACCCTATTGGTGTCAAATACAAGGCTACCCTTCCCAAGGAGCCTTTCTTCAAAGATGCCGCAATCGACGGCAACGTCAAGGGCTTTATCCAAGCTGAAGCTCCGAGTGATGGACACGGCGTCCAGTTCAAGGTCCAGTTTAGCAACCTTCCCAAGGAGGGAGGTCCCTTCAGTAATTGTTCGACTATCGCTCAACCAGACTGTAGCTGACTTTGCCATAGCATACCACATCCACGTTGAACCTGTTCCCGAGAATGGCAACTGTACCGCCACCCTCGCCCATCTCGACCCTTTCGCTCGTGGCGAGGAGCCTCCCTGTGACCCTGAGAAACCTGCGTCTTGTCAGGTTGGAGACAACAGTGGAAAGCATGGAAAGATCACCAGCGACCCCTTCACAGCCGACTACATCGACTACTATGCCTCCACCAAGGAAGGCATCGGGGCCTACTTTGGCAACCGGTCCTTTGTTCTTCACTACGCCAACAAGACCCGTCTGACATGCGCCAACTTTGTGAACCTGAACCCGGGGGTTATGAACCCGAACTACACTGCCCCGGCTTACCTCCCTACTCCGACTGAGACTGTCAACCCTGAGACGAACACTCCTACTCCATCAAGCACTGGCACTGGCACTGGCACTGGCACTGGCGGCAAGCCTATTTCTACTGAGACTAGCGTTGTTAGTCCCAACGGTGCCTCGTCTGCTACGCTCCCGATCAACCTTGCCCTGGCTGGTGTTTTTGCTCTCATTCTTGCGATGTGAGGGGAGTGAATGGCGAAACTGTATTCGATGCGAGAGGTGATTTCAGTTCAGTTCGTTGAGAAAACCAAAAGTTTCTGTCTTGTCTGGAAGCAGATTGCTGTTCCCTTGAACAAAGCTTGATTGATAGGAGCTGCAGGGTGGGTATTCTAGTTTGTTGACAAGTAGACATGATGAAAAAGAAACCTATTGGAAACCTGTCTTTGGCTGTGGTACATGTCCAGGTGAAAATTAATGCAAATCAGCGGTTAGGGGTATTAGCTTGGTAACTGGTAGTGTACGGCGCAGGTGTGCCCGTTATCACTGGCCTATTGAATTGGCCATTGGACCTTATAGATATCGATTGATAGAGCTCAAGGTACGTATAAGAAGTGCTGATCCAGTTCTTAAATGGAAGTCTCGGAGGCTCTCATTCCATTCCATTCCATTAGTAGTTGAATAGGGACCTTTGTAAAAGCCCCCAAGAACTTTCCCCAATTGTTATCAGTTTCATTGTGAGGAAGCTCAGCTGTAGTATTGCACCGGAGTTATCGATATATGCGTCGCGTGCTTTTAGGAATCAACGAGGGACCATGATTAATAAGAACGATGTGAGAAGTAAGGCATCAGCATCAATTTTAAGCACTATTTCTTGTTTCTTCGTTGAGTACTCCGTAGTGGTATCAGTATCGGTCGATTGCTGTAGAAGATTCCGGACTCTCTTATACCCCTGCTCGCATCAAGACTGGGATTACGCGCATCGTTTGGGTGAATGCCGAGCGACCATGTCTTACCAGTAATTTCCTGCATCTATTTTAGTGCACCTCTGCCTCCAAATCATCGTTCTCGAGGCCCGGCCCTAGCGCACGTAAGAATCACTAGAGCTGACCAGCCAAGCCTAAGGATTTTAGCTGCATCCATCTCTTCTTTCAGCTGGAACACAGGCTGTTCAGCTCATCAACATGAAAAGCATCAGTCAACATACAAGCAAGGTTCAAGGCTCTCAACTTTTGAGAAATCAGGCAATTCTTGGCCGAAGTCTCTTCAAACCCTTGTCACTGTAATCAGCATTGCTTCCTTGGTTTTGCTTTGGGTAGCTGACTGGTATTCACTTCGGGAATGTTCTATCACATGGAAAGGGTCAAAAAGAGGAACTGCCCTAGCTTGGACGTGCAGATACAGATGCAGGCCAAGCCGAGGAACCGGGCTGATCTGATCAGAGTTGTGTCATATATTGATTCTGGTTGGTGAGCGGCTGTGAGCCAGGTGGTGACTATCCCCAGATATCCCAAGTACTTGTCGAGCGATCTCGATGGTTCTTATCGATCAACATTTGATTTATCTTCCGAGACTGTCTCATCTTCCGTTAATACTCGGGAAAGTCTTTCTCCCTTCCCAAACACATCAACTGTCTCTAAAGCCCCCTCAGTCATGGTACGTCAGCTTTGTAACCCAGAGCCACCAATCTGTCTATCTTGGGAATGAGACTGACTACGTGCTCAGGTAGATTCAGATACAGCGCTCGAACATCGTTCAGAGCGAGATATACGTTCTCCAGACATGGAATACAACTCATCGGTTGAGGATTTCCGAGAATACGAGTATCCCAACATGGCACAAGGTGTGCCAGTCTCACTCCTTGGTTCTTCGTCCCCAGATCCGCTGACGCCTGCTTACAGGGGCTTATCTAGATCATGGAGGAGCTACCATATATGCGCGATCACTTATAACTGGTTTCTCCCAAGCAATGATTGGTAACCTCTGGGGCAATCCACACTCAGAGAATCTCCCGGCAAAGTTGTCGGGTGATATGGTTGATAATATCCGTGCAAAAGCTCTTGATTTCGTTGGTGCTGACCCAAAGTATTTCGACCTGGTCTTCGTCGCCAATGCTACGGCTGCTATCAAGCTCGTTGCTGACGCGTTTCGGGACATCGGAGAAAAAACCCCTACCAAGGGCTTTTGGTATGGATGCCATAAGGAAGCCCACACGAGTATCATCGGGGTTCGCGCACTTACGTCAGGGGACTATCATTGTTTCGAAGATGATGAGAGTGTTGAAGAATGGATCTCGCGGCCTTTTAGTTGCCAGTCCCGAAGAGGAAAGTCGACCAGTCTGGGCTTGTTCGCATATCCAGGCCAGTCCAACCTTAGTGGACGCCGATTACCACAGGACTGGTCGAAAAGGATACGACAACACCCTCAGCTTCGAAATGTCTATACCCTTTTCGATGCTGCGGCTCTCGCTATGACTAGCTCCCTCAGCTCCCTGTTCCACGATCCGATGGATGCACCCGATTTCACTTGCCTTTCGTTTTACAAGATATTTGGCTTCCCTGATTTGGGAGCATTGGTTGTCAGGCGGGCATCCGGCCATATACTGAACATGAGGAGGTACTTTGGCGGGGGAACAATTGCTCAGTTATCCCCCTCAAAAGATTCCAGGGTTATGAAGAAAGTTCCTGGGCTGGGGGATCTGCACAGAATATGGGATATACATGAAGGTGTCGAGGATGGCACACTGCCATTTCACAGTATCTTGGCGCTTGGAGTCGCCATCGATACACACCTAAGGCTTTATGGCTCAATGGTGAGTTGCCATGTCACTTGAGTATTGAGATTGACTGACGGTTGGTCGCAGGATATGATATCTCGTCATTGCTGTTATCTCGCTCGCTACTTATATGAACGCCTTGTGGACCTGAAACACCGAAACGGATCTCCATTGATCGAGCTATATGTTGATAGCCCATTCATGTATGGCGACCCTTCACTTCAAGGGCCAACCTTTGCCTTCAACATTATGAAAGAAGATGGTTCATATATCCCTTGGACGGAGGTAGAGAGGCTTGCCAATAGCGCTGGAGTATACATACGAGCAGGAGGTAAGAGCATCGACTGGGTTCGTGTTAACACTGCTGACGACTATGCTTCAGGCGTTTGCTGCCCTGGTGGTGTCGCTAAAGCCTTGGACTATGAGGACTGGGAATGGGACAGGATCTTCTCCAGCGGACATGCCTGTGGTTCAAGTGAGATGGCAATCATACATAATAAGCCAACGGGGTATGTTTCACCAGAGCCATCAAATTTATCAACTGACAGGAGCAGAATCGTTCGCGCGAGTCTCGGCCCCATGACGACGAAGCGAGATATACAGGCATTTATATCATTCCTTTCCAACGAGTTCATCACAAAAAGCGTACCAATACCACGGTTGCTCGGAACAGCAAAGGATTTACCGCTACGGGAGAAGTTCCCCTATCTCACATCCGAAAAGGAGTTTAGTGAGCGCCACCTTGTTTATGAGAATTGATGTATGTGTTGAAAGAGCTTGATGCTTATCTGAATTTCCATCGAGAGTCAACTGAGGCGTTCAGTGTGCATCGAGGGAGTTTTGTGTGAATTGGGGTTGGATGGTTTTTGTGTGTCTGTCTACATATGCCACTGGGGATAGGTCTCAAAAGGGAATATCTATATTCACCTACACCTTAATCACTTCCTCGTCTACCGAAGTTAATAATTCTATATTTCGGGGAGATAGTAAAGAACATATCTTGGTCATGCTGGTTCCATTATCCAACAGTCACAAAATTGTAGCGACGTTCCGTCTTTGTACAGGCTTTCTTTTTCTCGCTAGGGACAACACATTCGTGGAACAAGAGCTTTTAAAGAAAAGACGATCAGGCAAGACATAGCTCAATGATGACATTCAAGTTCTGGCACAGTCACTTGTAAGAGATATCAGGTCCATATTCTCAATCTGAAAAGTAAAGGCAGGTTCCATTCCAGATCGTTTTTGGTTACCTTTTACCCTTCGTTTATCGTTGAAGCACCTTCTCAGCAGCTCAGCAACTTCGCAGCGCTGCCTTCACGTGATTTGCATCATACCCAAACCACCTTACTTCCTTTACTACAGAAAAACATGACGATTTCCTGCGCTCAAACACAATAGCAGTCCGACGATTTTATTGTTTTTGGACCACCAAATCCTTATTAAGAGCTTCCTCCCAGCCAACATCAATATAGTCGCAATCTTTTAGCCTTTTCCTCTCGTCCCTCATGCAAGCGTCGCAACTAGATTCTTTACACTTACCCCACGTCTTCGATACCAGAATACACCCTTTATTATCGATCTACACATTGCGGTCTGCGATCAAGCCGGTTCAAGGGTCTCCAGATTTTGTACCAGCGCACAAGGCATCTGCTCGCGCTTTTTGCCTACGCCGCGATTTCAGTACAAAAAATGGCAACGAAAAAAGGCAGCCAAACTCCTGGTGGTGAGGGGCGGAATGCGACCCTGGACAACGCTTCGCAAACGCATCCACAAACCTCGAATACTATGGATGCAAACGGAGGCAGTCAAAAGAAGAAACCAAAGACGCCCAAGGATGATTCTTCTTCCTCATCTTCTTCTATCCAGACCCTTAATATTTGCCGGAATAAGTAGGTTTGGTTATGCGCCGCTGATTTATCTTGCAAAGTCGCCATTTGCGATCCATTCGATTACGCCGTTGACGCTTTACCTTAGGCATTGGCGATACATCTCCGCTTTCCACGGCCCATGGCTCCAGATGCCTATCGAGATCCTCGAAACAATTGCCAACATCAACTACAATACCCCCCGGCCGTGTCCTATTGACCCTGCTGTCCTCTATGATCTACTGAAAATTCGCCGTCTCGTCGACGAAGCCACCAATCTCGCCGTGAGAGCTGCTAGTGACATTGCCTCACCCGTGTTGACTAACGTCCATGGTGGGCTACCCGGCGCATCTCCCATGTCTGTGTTGGGAATGACGGGGCCAGGACACGGGACAAGACTGAGCCGCGAGCGCAAGTTTCGGATGAGGGAGCAGGCAAGCCAGAAGCTTAGCCGTGCATACCATCTAGACGAGATTGCTTGCAGCGTTGCAACAATGCAGGGTGCATCACCGATTGACGAGATTGGGGCGCTGGTGCTGTTGCGTAACACACAGGATCCAGATGCCAAATATGTACATTTCTTTCATGAGAAAATACCCTCGCGTCAGTTGGCAGAGTCAACTAGTCTTCAGCCTTTGACAGATATCATATCCGAGAGGCCTAACGAGGGTGAAGCTCTCCGAACGCGTGCAATCGTCAAAACTTTCAAGGAGGATTTTGAAGGTGCGGCTCATGACTTGACGGCCGCTCTCGCAGTGTGTCGAATACATCAACAGCCCCATCGACTCAGTGGCGACGAACTAGAGTCCCAGTATTCACATCGAGGTAGACGATGGCGTCAGGACATCGTCCCATCTGAGAAAGAGCAACCGAGTAGTTTGGAATCTCAGCTGTTATTCCTTCGTGGCGCGGCGTATCTATCAGTGGCATGCCAGCATATCGTGGATGGCATCCCAACAAGTCAGAGCCAGAGTGGGCATGCCGATTCGCACAGCCCAGGCGAGGCCTCTGATACAGAAGTCAGCGGCCGCAAGTCGCCAGAGATTGAAGAAAAGTCTCTCCGTGAACAGACCGAAGCGCGGAAGCTTGTCAAGAAGTACGCAAAATTGGCGATTCGAGACCTCCTCGCCTTTATGTCACATTTTGACTACTCCCCCAATTTACCGTCCTCCATCGCAAAGGACTTTAATGATCGAGTCAATTCCTCTGCAAGAGGCACCCGTAATCCTCGCCCTTCTGAGGCCACATACTCTCTCGAGCCACATACCACTTACGCCATCTCGGAACTCTTCGCCGCCGTCCCCCCTTCAGACCTCCCCCCATATCCTAGCCAAGAGTTGACAAACTCCAATGGCAAAACACCGCTTTTCGATGTGCCCCAGACATGCGAATGGTCGACCTACCACCCCCTTATGGCCGACGCCCTTCACTCCCTCCTCCTCTGTCACTGCCTCGCCCAAACTTCGACCAAGGAGCTTGAACGCCACACCTACATGGCGGCAAGGCTGATCCGTATCGCCGATGGCTATCCGGTCTTCCAACCTAGTCGTTCTGCTGCTCGGTCTGACTGGGTCGAAATTCTCCGTCGTGCCGACGATAACTGGCTACAGCTCAGCGCCTCTTGGGAGACCTTATGCATACCTGCGCCCCTGCCGTTCTTATACGATACCCTGCCCCAGAATGTCTCAAAGATGCACATCGGTACTACTCGCAAGGAAGCTGCCGCCGCCGCCGCCGCAGCCGCATCTCTGATCAATGGTGGATCTGACAACGCTAGACCAGCCGTACCAAGTCCGGCAGACAAGGAGCGTCAGCTCAAACTGGAACACAACCGGCGAGTCTACGAAGCCCTTAATGATGAACGAGTCTGTGATGATGTTACGTTCCGTGCATCCCTGATGGCTAGAGAGAAGCGCGATGAGAGAGAACGTGCAGCAACTGGCGCTGCTGCCAACGGCTCGTCATCCAATGCAACATCTACTAATAATTCAGGTCTCAAGGGATGGTCTGACGAAGATAGCAACGACTACCCCCTTTGCAGTGTGAGGGCTAGCCTTATTGGACAGTGGGTGCAGAAAGTACCCCGTGTCACTGGCACCACGCGGCGCAAGAAGCGTACCAAGAAGCCTGTCAGCAGGGCAAGTGAAGCTGGTCCTCCAGAGAAGAGGAACCTTGAAGATGACAAAAGATCTATGCTGTTATAACGACTCTTTGCTAACCCTCTGTTTACTTGGCCGCCATTTTATTGATATCTGAAAGATGATATTTCGTGTACATCACTAAGTGGTCTCGGGGCGGGACTTTTCATGGCCAATGCATTTCATACAGTATAAATCAAGACTTGAAACAGGAGCAGGTCTATAATTCAAGCGTCCTTCCGCAGACAATGTCTAATGTTTTATAACCAAGAAACGCCGCCCATGCTTATATATCCCGTGAAACCAATCCGTTGCCTAAATTCATTCTATCCTGTCTTATATTCAGCGATAACCTTAATACCATCTGTTAGATATGTTCCCCCCGTTGAGGAACGCATCAATGTCCCCCATACCCTCCGTCTCAAGCACATTCATCAACTCAAGTTGCTGAGACTGTGTAAGGCTACCCTGCCTGGCAAAACCATAGTCAAACTGAGGAGGAGCATTCCCGCCTTGAATACTCTGTAACCCAAGACCAGAGCCTGACATATCTCCATAGTTCCCAGGATTCGCCATGGAATCGTTGAAGAAACTGTTGCTCATGTTGTTGAAAGCGTACGGGGAAATAAATGGAGCAGGAGGCGAGAACCAATCCCCAATACCGCTTGGGGTTGGTAGAGGTCTTTGAGTAGGTGCAACCTGTGGGTTTTGAGGTACAACAAACGTGGGCCCACGTTGGGATTGTTCAATCTTGATAGGAGGGGACATGTTCGTCTGCACGGGCACCAGAGAAACTCCAGCTGGCGAGGCATGCTGCATAATGGGGGTAGGATGGGCTGTCAGGGTGTTCGCGGGCGATAAAGTGTTGCTAGGGGTTGGTGTTGTCATATTGCCGGTCGGAATGCTGTCAGGAGGAGTTGGTAATTGCTCTGACATGTGATCTGGAGGCGATGTCATATGTTGCTCAGGGGTCGTGGTGGCTGGCGGTGTTGGGTCATCCATCATGGTCTCGCCGGGCTGCATGAAGTCGGGTGGGAAGTATGAGAATCTTCGCCCCGTAGGTTCATTGCTTGCAGGGTTGAAGAAGATGGAGTTAGACCTGAAGCTCGGCTGAGGTGGAGGGAAGTTGGGATCGAAGGCGTAAGCATTCATGGCCTCTGGTGGTGAGTTGAATACATGATTGAACTGAGGTGGGTTCTGATAAGGGGCTTGGACTTGTTGAAGGTTCTGGAAGGCTTCGGGCGAGTTAGGGTCCGCGAAGGAAGGGGGCGTGGTGAAGAAGCCGGCTGTCTGTCCCGTCATTGGGCGTTCATCGTAGCCTTGCAAACAGGCTTTCGAGAAGATGGAATAAAGTTGCGAGGCGGACGCAGTCCCGGGCCATCTTTCTGTACAGCGATCCAAAACCTCCATGGAAGTCTGAACGAGAGTTTCAACCTCATGACGGGGATGCGCCCGGCGCACTTCTGGATACGAAACAGTCCACAAGAGTGTGTTGAGGGACATGTTCACGGTCAGAAGGAAAACCCATGTGAGATCCGCGCCACTTCCCATCTGCTTAGCATTGAGCTGTGTGATGTACGCTGCGCTCTCGTAACAAATCGCCGCGGCGCGAGGTGATGGCTTTGGGATCTGCGGAGAGGGTCTATACATGAATATCCTCATCTGATGATACCTGCCGGTGAACCTATCGAATCGCATTAGACATAGAGAGCAATAAAATGGAGGAGGACATACCAAGGCTTGCACCAATCGGGGCTTGTGGGTGACGCATCTAGCCATTCTTTGTTCATTTTCTCAATCCTTGCAAACCAGGGGTGCGAGTCGTGCTTTGGTTCTTCCTTCTTCTTCTCGTACAAAGCCCTTCGGATCTCGGCCTGGCACATTCTCATTCTGTAGAAATGAATGGCAACAAGTTTGCGCTCACTGGGGGGGCCTGGCTGGATGCCCTGGTCAGTGATGTTGTCGTCGTCGACTGCTGCGAAGAATTCGACGTCTAGTCGGTCGTCGCCTGTCGCAAAACTGTTGGGCCTACCCATACTGTGCGCCAAGCCATATTCCATCGCGGCGACAGTCCAGATAATCCGCCTCCTCATATCAATTGTTTTGGCATCCAAGTTGTACCCCGTAGAAATAGTCTTCTCGCTGGCTAGTCCTTCCTGTTGGCATATTCTAGCTGCCAGGCCGATCACATAGTAGATGGGTGTCCTTGTAGGGGTGAGAAGCGAATATTCTCCGAGAAGCACAAGGCATTGCAATGTCTTGAGATCTTTGGGGCGGACGACGTCTTCGAACAGTTGCATTGCTGCCAAGTAGTAGCTGTCTGCCAAGCCAGCATATTGCGTGTCAAGCTTTTGTAAGCTGATGGCTACAAGCATTCTGACAATGAAAAGCCGATAAGGATCAGTATCACCATTGTAGACCGCATCCAGATCCTGTAGAAGATCCTTTTCGTGAAGAACAGGCCAGAAGAGTTGAGCTTTGATAAGTTAGCATTCCCAATGGTGTAGTTCATAGCAGGATTGAGGTTCACCTTTCTGGTTAAAGATCTCCAGTAACTTATCGGCAACGGCTCTTGTGGGCAAACTCTCGGCTGGATGCTGGCTAATCATGGGGTAACTCTTTCTCCTTGCTGAAGGCCCTGTCATTTGTATGGACTGCATACGAGCTTGTCTGGCGCGTACACTGGGGATGAGATCGGATATGCGCTTTGAATCAGTGTATCTTTTTGCTTGCTCCATAAGAAGACGTGTCATTGCGATACCGCTACTGGGTCCTAGGTATCGAGGGGTCTCATCGCCACCATTCAGACGAACCATTCCACCGGGCCGTACCATATCTTCATTACTTGTAGGATACTCATTTTCGTCGTCGGTATATTGGCTAAGCTCCGCCTCGAGTTGCCTGACTTTGTCTTGTAGCCTGATAACATAATGCCTGTTGATTTTGCGACCTTTGGCTGCATCAAGGTATTCGCAAGTCGATCCGGATCTTTCACATGGCAAACAGCGGGGCAAAGTTGGATCGCATCGAGTTTTCCTCTACATAGGAATACATTAGCATGTAGCTCAGATTATCGAGTTGCACCAAGAGGATAGGTACCTGTCGGCAACGGCAACAAGCAGTTAGAGTGTGAGCAATACGGTGATTCGAGCCGTCACCATCCGAAGTTTCGTCGGTCTGCTGTGCAGGTTTCCTGAAGACCGGCGGAGGTGGCGGCTGCTGCTGGAACTGGACCATATGGTGTTGAGGGTGACCCATGAAAATGGGATTCTGGCGGGGAGCGACTTGGCCAAAGCCTTGTCGGAAGATGTCTGCCGGGTCCATTGAATATAACGGCGCAATCGCCTATGAGGTAGGTTGAACTTGGTCGCGCGCAGGCATCCGATGCCGAGATTATCGATATCGAGAGGCCGATGCGCTGAGAGGCACGGTTACGCACGCACAAGAGGATTGCAAACAAAGCAAACAAGGCACAGGAACGGGCCGGGGTCTTGAACCCAAACGATGATGATAGATTCTAGCTCCAAGACCTGAGTAGGCGTTTATGGATAATCCGTGATGTTGAGGGATGTATACGCTGATGGCAGCATCACCGCTGGTTGACTGAATAGTATTGGTCAGGCGCTTGTGTTGTGGGAGTATTTGTAAGGTAGAGGGCAAAGTGATTGTGTACCTACCCAGGTGAGTGAGGTATGGATGGATGTACGCCAGAGCAAGTCAGGTCCTCGACGACGCGGAAACGAGGGGCAAGGCAACAGGTCGATGGGCAAGTTAGGTGTTGCTGATTGGCTGCTTGACTCTTGCGACGCCCAAGCGTCCAGGGCAAACGAGGTTGCAATAGCGGGGAAACTGTTCGAGGTCTCGATGCTCGCTACCTTAGGCTCGCTAACAAGACCCTGAGAAATTTGAAGCCTCCACTGGAGTTGAAAGCGGCACAGAAGGCTGGGCAGGCGGGTCAGATATGGATGTCAACGCATCACCAATACCTTAGTAAGTTGACCTAGAGAATTAGGGCCTTTGGTGAAAAACAAGAGAAAATAGCTTAGTAGCTAAAATAGACATTGACACCGATATTTTGCTAGTCTAAACCACAAGATCATAGTTTCCATGCTTAGATCCGCCAGAAGGATAAGGTTGTTTGCAGGTTTCTTGATGAGTACCAGAAGTCACGAGCTATTTGACTCGGCGACAACAGTAGTAACTTATTGGCTGAGTGATGAATGTTTCAGCTCTGAGGAAACATGCCCCAGATAAGGTGGACGAAAATGGACTTTACCTCGACAGGACTAGTCTTAGCTTCTATTAGTGCAGATCCTTGAATGACAGGTGCTGAATTGTGATGAATTTTATTTTATTGTTCGGCCAGCCCGCTCTGGGACCTTCAACGTTTGATTCCAGGACATGCATCTCGCGTGGATCATGTGGCCGAGAGACCCTATGCGACATGACATAGATGGCGCGCGTACAAAGAATAATGTATATGTGATACTCGTGTCAGCAATGACATGTCGCGCGAATATGTTCAAGAAGTCCCTCACAACACGTAGCGTAGTACAGTAAGGTACCTCAAAGGACCCATATACGATTCCCTGTTATAGATTCAGGCATCTGCCGTAATCTGATAAAGCCCACTCCAGCTTTGACCAAACATCGTGTCACATCGTGTTATTTTATGGGCCGCGGAACTTGAGCTTGATACTCAAGTACCGTGCGGAATTGATTCTTCTCCAGCCGGGTGTGCCACCGGGCGAATACCCAGCTACCTATCCGTATCTATGCATGCATGATTTGTTCTGTTTTCATCTGCCATGGACTGGATGCCTTGCTCACGAGACCCGCTAATACAGGTATCCTACTTAGCCTTGAAGTCTGTTCGCGCCTCTATCGATTGATAAATAAGCTACAAAACCTTGCCATGCCACGTCCAATATCTCATGCTTTGTTTTGTCGATACAAATTCCCATCTTATCGCTACCCAGTCAGGTTTACAGGCTGTAAGTCGGTCCTTGATGTTATAGTATTTTCAGTTGTCGACAGTCCAAGAATGAGAGGTTTAGTCAAGTAGAGAGACATATAGCTCCTAAACCAACAGACCTTGGCGTGTCATAGTGAGGTCGAAGGGGGTTATGATTGCACAGTATTCTGCAGGCCAAGTACGTACACAGGCACATTAACTAATAAGGTATTCGGCAGTATTTAAAGTAATAGTATTGAACTGACGTGCATCGGGGAAATGAATCCGGCCCGTCCGTCTAAGATTCGTCGTATCCTAAGTTCGCCCTGGTTCTACAGCTCTGCATTTCGGTGGCTTAATATGGCAAAATGAGACAGCATACGATAGAGTTCGGAACCTTTGTATACAGGAAAATTCGCTAGTGCCCAGGAATCGGCATGTTGGATATTCAGGCTTCGGGGAGTCACTGATCACTGTTCCTGAATTTTGTTTTGGGGTTAGTGAATAGGAACCTAGAGTTTACACTCATGAACCGAGGTTAGTAGTTGTTTTACTGACGCCCGCCTGGGATGAGCTTACCTTACTTGCCAATAACAAACAACTAAACTGTCCGTCCTGCCATCCATAGATGGGAAGCACGCGCTTATCTTTTTTTCTTCCTTGCACTCATCCGCTGACATTCTTGGTACACAATAAACAACTGTTATCACCATCAGAAATAGCAACGCTCTTCAATACTAAAACTGCCCGTCACGGATCATATAATAGAACCTGTACCTCTTGCTAACAATCGTCATTTGTGCCGCTGTATAACCGCACTACTACTACGCCATCTATTCTCTACCTATCCACCCACATTTGTTGCCCCACCCCGCTCGACAACTCGAGGGACACGAGTCGACTCGATGAGACAATAGCACTTTGTTACCTGTGTTGTCGACAAAACTACCTACATTGCCATATTTTGCGGTTGAGATGCCATTTCCCTCCCGTCATCATCTGAGCCTGTCTTTTCCAGAAACTTATAGAGAGTTCTGAAACCCCAATACAACGCGTTGCCGACGCATCGAGTTCTTTTTAAGTCCATTCCTGGATGATTGTCCCGCAACCGTCCACTCAGAAGAACTAGCCAACGACGCCACGGAACAGTGGATTGACTGCCTGCACAAGACCGCGCCCATTTCCCACGCCTCTTTCTGATTGCGCTTCACGTTGTGGTCAGGCTCCTCGAGGTTCTTCAAAGGCCAACTGCAATCTCTTTGTATCCCCGGAGTCAACGGCTTAGATTAGTTACAGGCCGATCCACTGACTCCTGGAACCAACCTGGTCCTCGTGGTCTTGATTGTCCCGCTTCGCTTCCGAGTGGAGAAATTTGACGACAGTCGAACGAACTGTTACCCCAGACCTCACCCATCACCTACTATCTCCAGTCAAGCTCTATCCGTTACGCTTATTGTAGTTGATTGCACGGACACTCTGCACTATCAGTCCCTCAGGGCTTTTGCCGTCGATACCTTGTGCTAGGTCGGCATCTACAGACTTGGAAAAAATGCCACGTCCGAGTTTCTCTCACAACCCGCTTTTGAGGGTGTCAAGGCCAGTGTCCGCTTGCTCTCGGTGTAAGTAGTGAGCCTATATTCGAAGGGTCATGTTTGCTGACTGGCTTCATGTATAAGGCCGCGCTGCCAAGGTCAAGGTAAACGCAACTAACTTGCCGCTCATATGTTTCGGACAGTGGCTAACACCATATAGTGTGATGGAAAACTCCCGGCTTGCACAGCCTGCGAAAAGGCTGGTCGTTCAAATGAGTGTTCAGCAGCAAACGATCAGTTCGCTCGAGGCAAGGAGAGAAGGTTGGTCGATAATTTGGTCCTTGAGAGCGAGAGCCCATCTAATCTTTGTGTTCAGTTACGTGGCGGCCCTGGAATTGCGCATAGAGAAGCTTGAAAAACGGCTTCAGTTTGCAAAATCACGCAAGGCATCCGTTGCACTCCATGATACAGATGCATCGGCCTTGAATGTGCAACAGATGGACCGTAGAGACTCTCTTGCGCTCATTCGTGCCGCTATACATCGCAAAGCGGCGCAAAAGCGGGAGACCTCCGATGTCAACTCTCTTGTATCCGACTTTGGCTTTCTGTAAGTACTGAACAGCTCCCAAGTCCCTTTCTTTTGGTGCTAATATGCCTCATTAGTTCTGTCAATGCGACAACGCGAGACTTTGAACCCATATCAACAAACATGACTTTTGCTAGACTTGTCTTGGCGGCAACAACGAACGATGCCCTTCCAGAGTCTGACCAAGCCCGCTTACCTCCAAGGCAGACTGCTCATGTGCTGGTCCAGCATTACATGGACAACGTCTATTCGTTGTTCCCCTGCTTTTCAGAAACCTCACTTTTAACCGCTCTTGACGACATATATCAAGAAGATACCCGGACCATCAAAGACTCGGACTACTGGATGGTGTACATGGTCCTTGCCATTGGCTCTACAGCCCAAAGCAAACGTATCCAGGATACACACTATCTTACTGGCCTCGAGTATGCGTCAAGAGCTATGAACCATGCCGATGGTGCTCTCACCCCCGGATACGTGACGCAAATCCAGTCGCTTCTTCTTTTGACGCAGTATGCCATGTTGGACCCTGCCCACTTCGATAGCTGGCATTTGATAGGTTTCACAGCCCGTGCGATAGTTGACCTGGGTTTTCACCAAGACCCTCCTTTGTCTGCTGTCCCTGACAAAGCTTCTCTGGACATGCGACGCAAGATCTTTTATTGCGTCTATGCTCTTGACCGGTAGGTCTCTATAACCCTCCCTCTGTAACCAAGCCCGCACCTGCTAATCTGCACTTTAGTGCCATCAGTATGGTCCACGCGCGAACATTCTCGTTCACAGATGATACTGTCAATGTTGCCTTTCCCCAGGCATCTAGTAACAGGAGAAAGAGTTCTGCGTCAGGTCCCATCACCGGTCCCCAACCCGCGGACCCTGCTCTACTACTCTTTCAACTCCGACGAGCACAATCCCATTGGTACCAGGAGTTGTACCAATCAGGCTCAGTCCCTCTGCAGGATCCAATCTCCTATATTTGGAAAATGTGTCTTGATATGCGCGAATGGCAAGACACTTTACCGACAAATCTGGCCCCTGAAATCAGACAATTGTTCGACCAAGAGCTGAGGTATAGCTACGTCTACTGTATTGCGCCCTCGGCCAGGGCACCCAGCATTACCGACTATAACCGTATCCTGATTTTTGAGCATTCGATGGCCTACCTTGACACTGTCCATGAGATAGCACATGGTGCACAAAACTCCGGGTTCTATACATACCATGACGTGTTGAGGGTCTATTTTATGGCGAATCAGTTCCTCGCGGTTCTAAGAGATGCAGAAGATATGCTTCTTTCGGGAATGCCGGTTCCAATTCCAATTTCTCGCCCGGGTGCTGCACCTGCCCCTCCTCTCCCAAGGCGACTGCAACCGCAAGGGATGAATGGAGAGGATAATCTCGATCGCAGCCTGAGATGTCTCGATAAGGTCTCACAGACATTAGATACCTACGGAGACCGTTGGGCAGATGCCTCGACCTGGAGAGAAAGTTTTAGTATGATATCCCAGGAAATGGTGGAACGACTTTCGAGGCGAAAGCAAGCACGGGATACCGCTAGAGAACAGTATCAATTACAGTATCAAGGCAGGGGTATACCACCCCAAACTCAGGCTGGTTTTTAAATACAAATCTTACAGCAGATCAAGGAGATGCCATTGGGAGGAGTTGATCTTACACAAATGCTCACGGTGACGACCTCTGATAATACATCCCAGGAGCTGTGTTTGGAAGATGAGGGTAGAAACACTCCTCATGTTTAACTCCGAAGCACGCTCTAGGATTGAGGCTCTTAGGTTAGATTTTGGGTAGAGTAAAAGCCTAAATTCCTAGTATGCCGAGATGCAGTATATTATACCTTGTTCAATATGTTGATTAGGAGCTGGAGTCTGCAGTTATGCGGTCCGGCCGACCCACACCAATGAAAGCCATAGGAAGTAAAGAATTTGCGTATAGACATGTTTATGAACATTACCTCTCAAACAATTCCAAAGTGACATATAATCCCAATTCTTGTGTATATCTTTGTAAGGCCATTCAATAGATTAGATAGGAGGTTTGGATTTGTAATATTCTCGATGTTCGCGGGCCAGCCGTGAATAGGGTGAAACTTATTGCTGGTATGAATCGAGATTCAATTACTATGAGGGCGGTTTCGAATAAGGATGCTTCATGGTGTAAGAGTTTTATTGACAGGATTGAATAGGTTGTCAAACTAAGGTATTTTAGAAAGACAATGCTTTGTGTGACTACGACTAGAACCCCGTAAAGCAAGCTATTGGTCAATGTTAGGGAAGTATGATGAAAACTACTGCATCGATTCAAATTTAGCCGAAAGCAATTGTGCATTGTTTAGTGTAGAAATGACGGGGATGGACGCAAAGTTTGGGGGTGACAATGCTGTCATTCGGAGTTGGAATGATGGAGTCAAGGCAGAAATATGGCACATCTTCACTATCATTTATCTAGCAATCGGCCGACCCCGCCGAAACATAGGAATCGCCTGGTTTGGTTTTATGTTGAACGTCTTCCCGCCAAAGAGTCAGTTAACGTTAGTGGTGCTGCTATCAAGGAGAGGGAAACTGTGAAGAATAGGTAGCTATTAGGTACTCTGCAAAGGCCAAACACTTGTAAGGTAAGATACAACGTCGTCACAAAGGGAGCATCGGTCTGTTGTCAGTGGTGCTTGAGACCCTGGGTTGATCGCACTTGGCATTGAGATGTATGGTATGGTGTGGTTTGTTGATGTTGTCGTCTAAGCGGTATGGTCAAGATGCAATATGACAACTTGTACGGAGTAAGAGGGTGTAAGATCGGGCGGAATCAGGGGTCGATGTCTTGGCAAGTGCTGGAGCTGGAGCTATGTGGTCCAGTTTTGGAGTCAACCAAGCCATGTTACGCTTTGACCAAGTCTACTACCTACGTCCATCATCCATGAGGTCGTTGTCAAGTTGGAGGACCCATATTGGGGTTACTACACGACTCTCTGTGCTGTTGAGATAGACTCAACTGTCAAAGGTATGGACGAAGTGGCACCATCAGGCTCAGTTGCTAATCGTAGCATATCGCGGCATACTTGTACCTACCTAAGATGGAACACCAAAGATCACGGAGTCATCACTCCCCAATAACCGCTTATCTTTATTTGCTTTCTCCCCGAGATTCTTCTCCATAACCAAGGCAAATCCAATGCGGGGAAGAGATCCAGGAAAACGAGAAGCGGTCTACTCCGCACGGGTGAATCGTGGAGGTGGAGACCATGGAGCTTGGCTCAGAACGGGTCTAGCACGGGCAGAGTTAAATTTTGACTATTTCTGACGGAGGAATTATTTCCTTAGATATTCCACGTATCGTAGCTTTTGATGCCCTGCCATCTGGCCACGCGGTATGGCCATCATCAGCCGCAAAAAGGCATTTTCCCCCCATTCTCCACTCCCCCAAGGAAGCCAATTCCAAAGAGAGTCGAGGTCTAAGAGAACGCCAGGAAGAAATTGCTCCAACAGGCGTTAAGCATGCCACCCAAAACTGACAGAGGCGCCGAGCCGGTGGAGGGCATGGCAGGGGTTAGCGACCTGGGCAGACGGAACTCGGCACGGCACAGTAGCATCACAAGTCTAATTAAGGGAGTCTTCTTTTGATACATTGGACTGAATTCTATTCTTTAGACTCATGGTAAATGAATCGTGGGGGAATAGGATGCAACTTTGGGGGTTCCGATCTTGGGCTACCTTACGTTAAGTCGTTCAATAGTTGCGGGGGTTTGAACTGTGAAGCGCTCAACGATGGGATGGGATGATGGGATCCCGACTCAGTGCTAGAAAAGTGGAAACAACGATAATTAAGCGAATTCTCAACGTTCGATAAGACGACATGAAACTGATATACATGCTCAACTGCCTTATCATCAAGTACCTACCAGGGGTCGACTGGCGAGCGTGAATGGTGGATGTAAATCCTGTCTCTTCTGCCGAACACTTAGTCAAGTGAAGTTTTCGGGAGACAGCAACAACAGAAAGCAAGTTCGGCCATTCAAATCGAGACATCACATTTAATACACAATTAGAGACTTACGGAATGGTGGGGAAGGTGCGTCCGTCCGTAAACCATCCATAGGTAGGTAGCCGCAAGGCAAACCGCAACCGCATCCTGGGGTTGGGTCTGGGGTTAACCTAGGAAAGACATACCTTAGTCTGGGGTCTGGGGGCAAGAAAGACGGCTCTAGCCTCTGGGGGTTCCTTCCTCGTCTCGAAGATAAAAAGATAGCAAGGGAAGCATCATCTTCTCTCCTTCTCTTCTCTGTTCTTTGTGCCACTATCCTCATTCTCTTCTCTGCCTCTTCTTGAGTCCGACCTTTCTCATTCTTGAGTCGTATAATCGGCAACTCTTTCTAGACAAAAGACACCCGAAAAAAAGAAGAAAGGCACAGGGCCAGACACCGCCAACATGCCCAGCAAGACCAGAGTCTACAACTGGTTCATTGCCATGGTAGCTGCGTCTTGTATGACGCTCTACGGCTTTGACTCCAGTGTCTTCAACGCTCTCCAGGCCTCGGAGAACTGGCTGAACTGGTTCAATCTTGACCTCAAGAATGACAGTTACACTGTCGGTCTCATCAACACATGCTACACTATCGGTGCTATCGTTAGTGGTTTCTTCATCGGTGGCCCCTTGGCTGATTGGCTTGGTCGACGTGCCGGTATGGGTATTGGTTGCTTCATCACCATCATCGCCGCCATCATCCAGGCTTTTGCTCCCAAGGGAAAGCTTGGTGTCTTCATTCTCGGCCGTGTCCTCATCGGTATTGGCCAGGGTACCGCTCTCAGTACGTTATATACTCTCACCAGCTCCTGTGACTGGTCACTGACTTCCTTCCAGCTGCTGGCCCTGTTTACATCGGTGAGGTTGCCCCCGCTGAGATTCGAGGTCAGGTCATGACCTTCTGGCAACTCTTCTACTCGGTCGGTGCCTTTATTGCCTACTGGATCAACTTCGCTTGCGGCAAGAACCGAGAGAAGCTCGGCGAGTGGGATTGGCGCATGGTTGTTATCTTCCAGGTCATGGTCCCCATCTTTGTCATCATCCTGCTCCCATTCCAGCCAGAGTCTCCCCGTTTCCTTATCAAGAAGGGAAAGATCGACGATGCCCGCTCCGCCCTTCGAAGCATCCGTGACACTGAGGAGGAGGTTGAGGACGAGGTCCTGGCTATCCAGGCTGCTATCGAGTACGAGAAGGAGGCCATCAGCCCTGGATACCGTGCCCTTTTCAAGGATCCTTCTATCAGGAAGCGCTTCGGTATTGCAGTTGTCCTCAACGTCGGCCAGCAGCTCACCGGCCAGGGTACCCTCAACACCTACTCCACTTCCATTTACAAGCAAGTCTGGACTTCGACTGAAAAGATCAACCTCATCAACGCTTTGTGGGCCACCATGGGTATTCTATTCACATTGAACGCTGTATGGACCGCGGATCGCTTTGGTCGCCGATGGCTCTTCATGGTCGGTGCCGCGGGTATGGCTGTCTGCATGTTGATTGTTCCCGTCATTGGTCTCGCTACTCCCACCCCCAAGACCGAGCCCACTGCTATTGGCATTGTTGTCATGCTCTACCTCTTCATGTGAGCTTTCTTGCTTTTCGCCTTTCTTGAACGCATACTAACATACTATTATAGCTTCTTCTATAAGCCTTCATGGGGTGCCGGTGTGTGGATGTGGACCAGTGAAGTCTTCTCCGCCAACGTCCGAACCCAGGCCGTCGGTATGGCCTCTCAATGCCAGAATGTGGCCAACACCATTTTCCAACAGTTCTTCCCAACATTCCTCGCCAAGACCGGCCTCAAGTGCCTCTTCTTCTTCTTTGCCGTCAACATCCTGCTCTGCGTTTTTGTGTTCTTCTTTGTCCCCGAAACCAAGGGTATCTCTCTTGAGCACATGGATACTGTTTTCGGTGGTGCCGATCACACTGAGAAGGGTGCCCAGATGCTCGGCGTTGACACTGCTCAGCATCAGACCCAGGAGTTCAAGGACGGGGCTGAGATTCAGCAGAGCGAGAAGAAGCGGGAGTCTGTTTAAATCTACTGTAATTGATGGGGTATTTTGAGTTTGGATAATTTTGCATCTAGGAATTCGAGATGTGGAAGGCAATCGTTTTAGTCGTGCATCTACCTAGACATATATGCTGATATAAGGATACATTGAAGATACGAAGATATTGCTGTGATCCCTAGGAAAAGTCAAGTACCCTGAAAGTGGCATGTCCCATCCAGATTGTGTAATAGGAGGCTAGCTGACAGACATCATATCATGAAGTCGACACTGGGCGTCATTGTCTTCCCGTTGGGCTCAAAGCTTCTTTTAACTCCACAGTCTTATCCATATTGAAAAGTCAAATGCCTCTATAGAAATACCCAAAGTATAGCCCAAAGCTTTCAAATATCGACATAACTAGACAAGGTGCTTATTTTCAGCATCACACAATATAAGGCGACATACACTACGCCAAAGAACGCAACAGCCTTATCCATACATTAGAGCCGACGTTCGCAATACCGATATTATCTCCAAGATATTGGTCTCTTATGTATATTGTGTTCCCATATCGTCTTGTTGGCAGGATTTCATGTCTTTCTTGGCCACATTGTTTCTTGCCAAGAACTGGATGCAAACGGGCGTTGCAGGAAGCCATTAATTATCTTCGAGAGATAGTCGGTGGAACAGTCACTCATACAGAAATTTCAAAGCGAGTCGAGTGAGAGATAGGTTGATAACGACAGTTGTAACTATTTTCTACCGATGTATATAACAATAGGGGCAAAGGTCGTTCTTTATTGCGCGAGACAAACGAAGGGCAAAAGAAGAGCACAAAGTTCTCGGAAAATTGAAAGTCAACCCCTGTCTTCCCACATCAAGTCCATCTCATCCACGCACTTCTCCTTTCTTTATCATCCACTCATCACATCGTTCCTCAATCTCATGATAGATAGCTCGGCAGCCCCTTTACTGGCACTGGGAGTAGAAGTCGTTGATCTTCTTGCAGGTGAAGGGAGACTTGCAGGTCGTGGGGCCGCTGTAGTTCTGGCCACCGCACTGTCCCCACTGGTCGACGCTGCCGGCAGGGGGGTTGGTAGGAGTGGAAGAACCAGTGGTGCTGCTGCTGGCAGGGGGGTTGGGGGTGGTGCCGTCGCTCTTGTAGGTACTTCCGATGGGACCGAACTTGATGTTGGAGAAGGAAACCTTGGAGTTGGGAACATCTCGCTCAAGGTCGGAGGGCTTGCCAGAGGTGGTAGCGCAAGAACCTCGCTGGGATCCAACCTTGGTAGAGTCGGTAGGGTAGGTAGAGTCGAGCCAGAGCATGTTGGAGTGGTGCTGTAGAGAAAAGTCAGTATGCGATGTTTCTGTTTCAGATATGAATAGGGGGGCTGCGTTAGACTTACGTCGTGCCAGAGAGACATAACAAGAACCATGGGGGCTGCGAGAGCATCGCTCATGCCGTTCCAGCCACCCTTCTTGGTGAAGTCATCGATATCGCCAAAGACGCTCTTCTGCTTGGAGCAGAAGTCAGAGGTAAGAGAGCTACCGGGGTTGCCTGCAATCTTGGACTCGGAGTTGGCAATGACCTTGCCGTTCTGGACGTACAGACGGGTGATCTCAGAAAGACGTCCGTCGCTGCCCTTGTGGAACTGAGTGACAACAGTCATCTTCTTGGTGGTATCGACGTTGAAGTTGGATCCAGGGCCGTAGAAGGTCTTGTTGCCCTGGCGGTAGGCGTTGAAATCACAACCGTCGGCATCGCAAGTACCGCCATATCGGTCATCAGAGTAGGTTCCACCGCAAGAGTTGCCAGTGCAAGAGTGCTGAGTGAGCTTGGTGCAAGGATGAGGAGTGAAGGCGGTGGAGATGGAGTTGGCCTCCCAGATATCCATCTCGGGACAGCAAGTGCCCAGGTTACCAACACCAGCGTTAGCATCACTGTCAGAGGGCTCCCAGCCTTCAGAGTTGGCCTTGAGTACTGGTTAGCGTCTGTCCCAAACCTGCAATCGTACTCTAGGTTAATACTTACAACTCCGTTGATGAACTTGACATCACGAGGGCACTGAGCATCACAGTAACCAGTTCCGTACTTGGCTCCGGCCTTGTTTCCGGAGTACTTGGCCTTGCCACCATCCTCGTCCATGCTGACGAAGTAGAGAGCACCGTTCAGACCGCAGCCGATACCAGAGACATCGACGTCAAAGGTGAACTCGTTGCCCAGAAGCTGGAACATCTGGTAGGTGTTCTCGTTCTCCATGAGGTAGGTTCGGCTACCGATGTTCTTGCTGTAGGGGCCCTGGGTGACGAATCCAAGACTGAGCTGGTTGCCGCTGGAAGTGATTCCGTAGGTGCCAGCATAGTCGGCGCCATCAAGACAACACTTCTCGGCGCAGGTCTTGCCATCAGTGCAGATGGAGGTATCCCACTTGTTTCCGGTGTAACAATTGGTAGATCCAGAAGTCTGGTGAGTCCATCGCCAGTTGGCATCAATACCCACGGAGCCCTTGACATCGCTGCAGCCGCTGGATGTACACTTGGACCAGGTCAAGGCAGGCTTGGTCTCGGTGGTCAAAGAGCAGACCTGTTGAGCCCGGGCAGCGGCAATAAGAGCCGAGGCGGTTGCGATGACGCGATACATTTTGAAGTGAAGCTAGACCGTTGGATAGACGAGACTGGGTTGACTGAAGAAGTGGTGATGAGGTGAGGAGTGGTGAGTTCGATTTGAATTGGGAATCCGAGCTTGTTATATAGTTGTCAATAAGAAGATCTGGAACTTAGAAGATCGTCCCCTTCACCCATGTCCAAGTTCGAAGGAAAGGAGTGATCAACATCAAGAGAAGCCGCCATACCGATGAGGCTCCATTTTCGTAGCTTCAGGAGAGAATCGGTTCACGGGCCGCATGCCCTTGGACAGTACGAAGGTAAGAAAGACCTTGCTGAGCCAGTGATGTCTCACTTGGTGACAACAGGCAAAGCATGGCATGCCTCCAGAGCGGAGACTTGTCGAGAAGAGCAACAACGAGGTACGGTGACTGCAGGGGGCAGTTTCTGAGCCGATCTCCGTGATAGCCTCCGGTGGCGTACGGTAAGTGTCCGATGAGTACCTACAGTAGCAAAGAGAACGAGTAGGCCGGTCCGTAGTTCCCGAAGGAGAGCAATGGTTTGGCCTCCGAAGAGGCTGCACTCATGATCTTCGCTCATTGGAGGGACCCTGTAACTTGGACTAACGAGGCCGTGTAAGAGTAAGAGCAAGATTCAGGATTACTGTTTTCACAGGCATCTAAAGGATAGGAACATCGTTCGTTTTTCGGGCCGTCGCTTCCATCGTCTTTTTGCCGTGGACTAATGAGACCCGTAATATAACCCATAGAATGATCGTGAGGTAGTCTAGTTACCAGTCCCGGAAAGGCAACTAGGAGTAAACGGTCACCTTTCAGTCACCCTGCCATCTTAACCAGATGGATCTCCGCCCAGGGTTGATTGTACTTAGCCGTACTTCAAGTGAGGAGGCTGACCCCACAACTTGTTGGTTCTCTCAAGGACCCAAAGCTTTGGCCCGTTTGCCACTATTCGAGCATGGTGTTTACCAATTATGCGGTGCTGTCACATCTTCGTCTGGTATCAATATGGAGAAGCCTGTCTTCGAGATCCACGGGTGCCTTGCACCACGGGCACAATGCTCCTCAGTAGACATCGCTTCAATGGGCCGTAGCTCCGGTGAAGATTATATATCCTTTAGGAGATAGTTTATGCATATTGATCTGTTAAGGGAAGTGAAGGGCATCTTTACATCACACTGTCTGTTGAGCATCCGTTTCCAGCTGATCCGTCTTTGGTAGCGTTGATGTTCCTTTTCCCGTCTGTAAACGGGAACTCGAAACATTGGTGTATATTTGACTTCAATTTCCATAGCTAATATGCTCTTGATGGTGGAACAATTACAGCCGTGGAACCTAAATGAGTTGTCCTGGTAAAGGGGATCTCGCGGTACGTCGGGATTCAGCCCGTCCGCTTAAAAGAAGTCTCAAGGCGGCAACTGCAGGTATCGTGGAAGAGAATTTCCGTCAAATTTAGTTTGTTCATGTGTTCATTGTGCGCCCATGCCCATCTCGAAAAACAGCTGTTGTTGGTCAGCTGCCGGGCAATGCGGAGGTGGCAGAAGTTAAACCCCTGACATGACGCATGGAGGTGAGGGCTTGGAGAGCTTTCTCGTCCAAATCCAGCAGTTTCGGATACATCATGACCGAGATAGTGGCTATAACCCCGGCATATTGTTGACTATAGACCAGGATTCTCCTGCCGGCCATGTGTAAGGACCTTGCCAGGCGAGCAGGCAGGCAACCAGATCTTGCCTGCGACTGGTAGTCTCATGTGATGGCTGGCGAATGTGCAGCGCGCAATCGACATGAATGTTACGGTGATTCGATTGTTCCGCCGGGCCTTGACTGACTGCACTTGGTTTATGAGCCCTGTCCAGGTTGTTATTTGTTTTCCACCGCCTCAATTCTGAGGTGTTACCTTCTGTTCTTCAATATACGAAGCACTCGCAACGATAATACAGATTTCTCGGACTGCCGAGGCTCTCGAACGGAATGCCTTTTCCAGACACGGAAGACGGCTAACGAGGGGTATCAAAGTCATCAACCCTGCATGAATCGGCAGCATCTTCTCGGCTCGAACCGCCTTGGGGGCGTCTCCAAGTAGTCCAGTACCCAAGTGGAACGTGATATCCACTGTTTCGGAAGATACAGAATAGCCCATTTCAGAAGTGCGGGGTGTAAATTAATCGTTCCTTAGGCTTTGATGTGGTGCATTAGAGTGGACGGATTGGATCGTGGAGGAGGTTCTTCCGGATTACCCCAAAGCGTGGTGCGGCTTTGTCTGGGTGGCTCGACAGCCAATGTAATGCTATGCAATAGCAAGGGTCCAGAGGTGACTTGCATATGTGGATAGTACGCATGATGCTCTGTTGAAGTTATGTATTTTGCCTAACGGGGCCATGTCAAGGATAGAATGAGGTTGTTGTGGTCAGGTTTAGGAAATATGGAGGCCTGGTCAAGCTGGCACACGTGATGACCGCATATCACCTATAGGCAGTTCCTTTCTCTATGAATAAGGTAATCTACACATGTTTACCTATAGTAGGTAGACTATACGAAAATCGTATCTATAGGTAGACCACCTCACACTGCATTGCTCTTCGCACGAGCATAATTCTGAGTTAAGCTCAACCCATCTATAATTCAAGGTGCTAGAGTGTTAATGGACGCATCACAAACACCCCTTGTAAACCACCGGGCATCAATATAAGCTACAAGGATGCGTACTTCGCAATACTGCATCTCATGTCCTTCTCGCAATTACCAGCGTTCCATAGATAGGGGAGAAAATATCATTCCACATGAGGAACCCCAAATCCTCCCGAGACGCCGTATAATCATCCCTTGCAATTTCCACCTCCAAAAAGCTTTTCCTCGCAAAAATAAACACCATCATCACTGGCTGTCGGGGTGACGCATTGCTAGTACTATCCGCCACTGCCCATGAGAACAGGCGGTTGTCGTTCACTTGCCTCAATGTTCAGGACCGAAGCATCGAATGATGTTGGCCCGGCTCTCATGCTTTCTTGTGCGGCCTGTGGGAGAAACCGAGTGCATCCAGATGTCTTCTCTTTGTCAAGAGCAGACTCGTATGGTCTCTATCCGCGGATATCTGATATATGGATGTTTTTACTTTGACGGGGCAGTCTCTGGTCACGCTCGTAGAGATAACCACAGTTGGCACATAAAGTCTGAGTAATGTTAGCAACGAAAACGGAGTGCCAAGCCTTAAACTTACTCTTGGACCTGCTGGTCCATCTCTCACAGCCCAGACGCTTGTGCCCCATATCCTGCAGTGCATGCACCTCCATTGATATCTCTCTTGGTCTGTCAAAGCTCCACCACCTCCATATCCCCCAACGTCTGGTGTCCCTCGCCCTCCCGGTGTACCGCCTCGGCCAAGCGGACTCAAGCTTCGGAAACGCCGCTTCTTTTTGGACCGTTCGCCTCGCCCCATTCTCTCCTCCTCGACTTCCATCGGCGCACCAAAGGGCGTACCTCCGAGCATGCCTGTTGTAGAGCTGAACCGCGCCGTCTCACGGCGTAATCGACGAACTTCACGTTCTCTGTCGCCTTCTCGCTTCTCAATCTCTTCCTTACTAAGGAATTCTACTTTCGGCTCCCAGTCATCTCCGAGGTGCTCCGGGTCGTACCTCCAGCCAGCCTCAGAGCCATGGGCAGCATCGTTCGGTAATTCCTGCTGCATTCCACCCCATCCAGCAACAAGGCCGCCAGCCTCACAGGCTTCCTTTTTCAGCCGCAGAACCGCTTCGTAGATGGCATGCGTCATTGCCGGTATCCACTCGCCTGTCAGCCCAAGATCTGTACAAGTGACCTTGGCGAACGCTTCGGCGGTTCCAGGCGGGTGCAATAGAGACCATTCAAACTTATCAGTGTAGAGCATTGATGCCAGATTAAGGTTCAAGTTGATGATGCATCGATAGGTATCGTCAGGGTTGTAGTCGTCAGACTCAGGAAGAATCGGCGTCGCCTCTGCGGTGACATCGGGAACTTGGGATTGCGAAGGAGTGGCCGCGCCTCCAGCCTGCGCCGGAGTGTCAGGCCGGGACGCCCCTCGGATAGCGGAGACAGGAGAGTCATCCCGAGACTTCAGCGCGAAGCTTGGCCGCGGCGTCAGTGCAGCAGTCGTGGGCTGTGGAACAGAGAGGGCCTGCGGGTCACTATGGAATAGCGGGTGGAGGGCAACGCCCGAGTACTCTTCGAGCTGCGTCCGGATTTGCTTGCTGATATCAGCAATGACTGCCTGCCGGTTAGGCAGATCGAGGTCCTGCACTAGAGTTTGGGCGAATTGATCGGTGGAGATAAGGGTCTCGTGCAGATTCCAGCAAAAGATGTCCCGAAGTTTATACGGCACTGTCGCCTCCTGTTGACGATACTGAGGAAGTGAGGTGTCCACCGTACTCGGGTTATGCGGCATGGGATATGGAGCTGGTGGGATGAACGCGGGAACATCCACATCGATTCGAATCGGAATCAAGGTGAGAGGCAATGTTGCCTGAACGGCATTCTGCTGGTCGCTCCTCAGCAGCCTGTGTTTAGCGATCCAATCGCGCCAGACGCCCTGCACCTCGACAGGCTCTTTGGTGTCTTTGCCAATCTTGTCGGCGAGGTCTTGTCTGCTGGCAGAGTCCTCCTTTCGCAAGCTCCTCAGTCCCGTCGGTCGTCGTCTAGGATCGTCGCTATCATCTTCCAAATCGTCATAGCCATCTTCAGCATAATTTATGATCGTCGTCCCTCGCTTCGTGGTTCTCGAAGCTGGTCCGGCGGGCGCGCTGCTTGGTAGAACGGGCGTGAGAAGGGAGTTGTTGTAGGCGCGCAGTCGCGGCGCGTAGCTCGTCAAGAAAGCCTGGGGCTTTGATCGTTCCATCGTGGGTGCTATGAGGTTTCGATGGTCATCTCATGCTGCAGCAAAGGAGCTACGCAAAGACGCGAAGAGTCTCCTCTCGCTATCGCTGGATGCTGGAACTGATAGAAGTGATTCAGATGCCAAAATTTACCCGATGATGATAGCACTATCGATGTGAACTAAAGGTGTCGAGATATGTGGAGTTTTCTGTCTGTCGCGATGGCTTCAACGTTCAATGCTTGATGGAGTCGCGCGAACGGGACCTTTTTCTCGATCGCGTCGCTCCTTGTTCCACCAGGCTGCAGGGCAGAGTGCACGGGCCAACCGACTGACCTTGATTACATAATCTGTGCTGCCTACCCTGTAGACATTGTTACATGATTGAAAGACGAGATGGATATGGTGAAGAAAGGTTCTGATTTATTACTACTAGCAAAGCAAACTCTTTATTTCGCCGCCTACTCCACGATATGATGTCGGATGTTACCGTTTCCCCTTTGTGATGGTTACCATAAGGGTAGGGATCATCTCATGCGCACACTACCTAACTTGGTAGACAATCCGTCAATGCTTCTCTTTAGTTTGATCTGTAGGACAACATACCAATATCTTTAGGAAGAAAGCATACAAACCGTGTGAAAAACGCATGGCTTTTGATCATCATATGACAGACCACATCCGATTCGATTCGCCTCAGGATCCATGATTACATCTTGGCCATTAGTTAGGATGTGAAGACCATAACAGATCGGAGATATCACTTACGGTAGTTGTAGTAGTCCATTTGTTCACGGTTGGGCCTGTCTTTGGCAATGAGCCAGAAGTTCGCCGCAGTCTCGAAAGTACGCCTCTGTGGTTGACCCACGCATGTAGCCGAGGTCTCTGTGTATACAGCAGTTCTCTGCAAATTATCAGGAACCACGGCACCATAGCCCAATTGGTTGGCATTGAATTGCGCATAGGAGGCAAGGGTAGAGTCCCAGATCAAAGGATAGTACCCATATGCATAACGTGCTGAATTAAGCTTGAAAAGGCCGTGCACGATGTCTTCCGATTCCATAACAGAATATCCGTGACAGAAGCCCGTACAACACAACCAGGCAGCGAGAGTTGTGAGTCGCATGGCAGGGAAACTTAGGTGGTGATTTCTAAGAAATGAAAAGGCCTAGGTAAGTTTGGTACATCTTATCAAGCCTTTAGACCAGTTTATCCCAAGACCTAGGAAGTGTGATGGGTGGACTAGGCGCGGTTGCAAAGGTCGATTGAAGGTTGTGGGATGAAAGTAGATGGCTGCGAGCTGCTGAGAAGAAGACAAGGACAGGGAAAAAAAAAAAAAAAAGGAAACTTATATTAATACTGCCTGATTAAGGCTGCCAAGTTCCCTATGCTGATTTAAGCTATCAGCAATAAATCTTAACTGCAAATAATGTATCTATCTTATAACTTAGATGTTTTACTTCAATGTTTAACCAATGACTTTGTCATAAGGCTGATGCTATAGAAATCTAAAACATAACTTAGTTGCCTGCCATTACGGGTTACAAAAAGCTCTAATACATCCCTCAAGACGATTAAACGCAGCACCAGGAAAATTAAGACAGCAATTTCGTTATTGAGGCAGATGAACCTTATGTAGGGGTTGAATCTTGTTGAACCTGGCAAGAAGAAGTATTTACTGCATAGGAGGAAGGGCAGACCATCCAGGCAAAGAATGCATCTATCTTTCTCCTGTAGCAGCAGTGAAAGACGTGTAAGTGATGGGAACGATATGATTCGCTGACCTTCCATCATCTTTCCTAACATGGATAGCCCCACAAATGACGTCTCAAGACCAAGACGTTTCTTCCACTCATGAAAACATTTCCCCAACCTTCACTTTTCAAGTCAATCAAACTTCGCACAATGGCCTCACGGGCGCCGTCCTTCGCTTTCAAAGTCCTGCGCCAGCTGCCAAAGCAACCGCAGCGCTCCTCGCCATTCCTGCGCGCTCCCTTTATTCGTCCTGCCACTACAAACCTCCACTCTTTCCGCGCAGCGCATAACATTCCACGACCACCTACCCAAACATATGCCAAACCGAACCCTGAGCAGGCGCAAACTGGCGAGACGCCCAAAAGCGAAGGAGAAAGGCCCGAGATCAAGGCGTCGCACTACCAATTATCATTTACGTGCATTCCATGCGGCCATCGCTCTCACCACAATGTCTCTAAGCAGGGCTACCATCATGGCTCTACACTCATCACATGTCCCGAGTGCAGGAACAGACACGTCATCAGCGACCACTTGAACATCTTTGGTGATAGGAAAGTCACTGTCGAAGATCTTATGAGGGAAAAGGGTCGTCTTGTGAAGAGGGGAAGTTTAGGCGAAGACGGCGATATTGAGTTTTGGCCAGAGGAATCTCTCCCCGCAGACATTCAAGCTGGTAAAAGCGAGAGCTCATGATGGTATGTGGCTACAGGGATGTAACAATAGAGTACAAAATGCGAGGTTCGTACAATGCCCAGGTTGGGTAAAAGCATTGGGTGGCGTTGAGGATACCCTCCACTGAGGGCCCGGGACTGAAGATATACTATACCATACCTGGAATTAAATCAAGCTTATTCTCCTCTACCTTGGGCTTTGCGTATTCTTGAATAATGATACTATACTCTTGAACATCAGAGTTGTTCTAAACTGACACATTGCGTTATTCTATAGTTTCTATTTGAGCTTTATGGTACAACACAACCCAACACTACGCCGTCCTTTGCAAACTCTATGTCATGTCTATCATGGTTCAGAGCCCAGTCAACCGCCTGGAGGTGAAAACATGACAGACTACAGTACCTCTGTGGTCAGTGGACCACAACTAACGAATTGTGCTAGTCTAACAGTACTTGAATCAAGGATATCTTTACTTAAGGGCCAGTTCGTTATATATTGAATTGTTGCTAGCACCGCCTATGGAACATAGTGTAGCTCTATCTGGCCAGCGGATTCTTCGATGTTTCACGAATGAGCTTAAAAAGTGATACAAGGTCATCCTGCTCCTCCAAAGACAACACTATCTCCTCAATCTTTGCTACAACTTCATTCTCAACAATGCCTTTGGTTAGCTGCCTCCATTTGGCCACTATATCTTCATTAGACAGGGGTGGATCCACGCCGAATGCATTCGGCACACCGTGATGTAGGACTGTCCCGTCTTCAAACACAATCCTCACTTCTTGACAGCCGATTGAGTCGCCATCCGTAACATGGAGTTTACACTCAGTGAGATCGACAAGCCTCCAAACATCGTTGTCAACGAGCATTTCTGGGGTAAACTGTGGCATCAAAACCTGTCCGTGAACAATTTGTGTGGCAGCCGTGAACGAGTTGCTCATCTGAGCTCCCGTTGCTGTAAGAGGCTTCACGGCTTTCCAGCCTCCGTGATGGAAAGCAGCTTCGCCAAGGAGGATGTCAATCTTCTTTATCTCATCGAATCTCTTCAGCCTATCGGGATGCTGCTCCTGGAGATGGCGGATACAGTCAATGCTCGGATGTGTACCTGCCATTGCTGCGTACGGCTTGATCCTGATGCCCTCCGTCTGCCACTTGATCCCCAGCTCGCTCGTCAACTCCTCCAGCCGATATTGAGGTTGCTTCCCATTTCCAGAACTGAATTGTTTCAAGAAGCCTCCATACTCGCGCTCAAAGACTTTCTTGATGCCAACATAGCCGCCTTGTGCCAAGACAGCAGCCAGAAGACCGTTCCGTGCTGCAAACCCATGGTGCATGCGCTTTACGTCGCTCTCGAACTGGGCAGACATGAGACCACACGACTGGGTACATGCTATCCCAAAAGCATCCTCGACCGTGTCCGCATCGAGCCCGTAAAGCTTGCTGACGCTGGCGGCGGCAGCAGCAGGTCCAAAGACTGCTCCAGAATGCCAACCTGATGAGAGAACATGTGTACCCCAGAGAGAACGCCCTACACGTGGCCCTGTCTCGTAGCCCGCGATAGTCGCGAGAAGCAAGTCTTGTCCGGAGGTTGTGAAGCGGGAAGCTTGTGCATTGGCTTGTTCTGCAGCGGCAAGCAGAGCTGGCAGAATGATGCTGTTCGAATGAAGGGGAGCCTCACTGTGCCAGTCATCCAGCTCGAAACCCTGGATGAAGGTTCCATTTAGAAGCGCGGCAGTGAGAGCGGTAACTTTGCGTCCCCCCCACCCAATGAGCGAAGCGTCTCCCTGTGTTGGCTCCAGGTTGAGCATAGCCTGCGCTGCCGTCTCAGACCAAGGTAGATGAGATCCGACAAATGCGCACGCCAGTCCATCGAGAATTAGGTACTTTGCTCGAGTACGCACTCGGTCCGGGATGTCATCCAGTTTCAGCTTTGAAACCCATTGTGACAGTTGCACCGTCGGGCTTGATGACTTTGGTTCTGGTTCACTCATGCTGAAGTCGCTGGTGGATGGATGTACGAATAGATGAAAGGACACCAATGTCCTAGGTCACTTGAGCATCTTATACATGACCTCTTTGCGGTGAGATTTAGTGTTCAACGAGATTCTCAGACTTTACTCCCTGATCAGCTCATCAAGTCAAAGATATCGGAGCCGTCTTAGTTCGAAGTCTACACAAATGCCATGCCGGCTTCGATCGGAATTCCGAACAACGCATTATCTACGTACCCAGGCGGGCTAACAAGAAGAAGCCACAAGGAGGCCCGAGATCACCTTTAATGCTATGGTTGCATTCTGAACCGGGCCATTCCTAGTGAACTTTGGGATTACCACGTACATTGGGAATTGATTAGATCACTACGGCTGAATAGACTGATGCTAATCTCCTGGGGCCGTGCGCCTACACTGGAGGAAGTCAACATCGGAGTTCCGAAGTGTATCTTACCCTCAGACAGCGTCCATGCCACCCCCGATAGATCTTCGAGGCTACTGAAGGTTCACACAGTCCGCCCTGCTTTCAGGTTGTGGAAGTATTAAAACCGCGAGTGTAGGCGAGGGAGTTTGATGTAGACCACCCAGCTTTTCTGTCAAGAAACTGTCTGTTATTACGCACGTATCAAGGCAAATACCATCAAGACCTTGACGATCTATCATGTCTGAAGAAAAGGCTCAGCAGGATACCTTTGAGAGGGTGATGGTGCAAAGAAGTCCTATCACTGGCGACAGAATGGCTCTTGTCACAGAGGCTGAGGAGAAGGCTGTCATGCGCAAGCTTGATTTCCATATTCTGCCTCTTTTGTTCCTGGTGTACACATTTTCCAACTTGGATCGCAGTAACTTGGGCAATGCTCGTCTTGCAGGATTGACAGATTCTGTGAACTTGGAGGGCAAACGTTACGACTGGCTTGGAACGGCTTTCTATATCGCATGTGAGTCACAGAACCAACAGGAGTGGCCAGGTTCGTGTCGCTGATAAGAAAACAGATATTTGTTCTCAGTGGACGGCCGTTGGTTTCAAACGATTTCCTCCACATAAATGGGTTTTCTTCTCTGCTATAGGTTTTTCTACCATATCAGCATGCCAGGCTGCCGTCACCAATTACGCCAGTCTGGTCGTCTTGCGTGTGCTGCTCGGTTGTTTCGAAGGTATGTTTTCCGGTGTGCCTCTATATCTGTCCTTCTTCTACCCCAGAGACAAAGTTGGCTTCCGCCAGGGCATCTTCCTCTCTGGCTCTGCCCTTGCAAACGCATATGGAGGCGTTTTGGGATATGCTATTCTGGGTATTCGGGGCTCGGTTGCGCCATGGCGATGCCTGTTCCTCATTGAAGGGTTACCAGTATGGATCGTCGCCATCCTGGCATGGTTCTATCTCCCGGACGACCTGCTCAGCGCCAGATTTCTTACCGACAGAGAAAAAGAAGTTGCCTGGCAGTGTGTTGGACGGGGACAAACCGTCGACTCAGGGGGCGCGGGAGGGGTTAGCTGGGCAGAATGGCGTTCAGCATTCTTGGACTGGCGGAGTGAGTAGTTCCATTATCCTTTACTTGCTCAGGCTGATGACTTGTTGTGTTAGGTTATGTGCCAGGCTTGATGTACTTCTCCTGCAACGTATGCTTTGGCTCGCTGCCTCTCTTCATTCCGACTATCATCTCCGAAATGGGCACGTTCAACCACCAAGAAAGCAATGGACTGTCCGCTCCCCCATACGCTCTCTGCTTTATCACAATTCTGGCATGTGCTTTTGCCAGCGACCGGGCTAAGCTACGTGGACCCTTTGTGGCCGCTGCTGCAATTGTATCAATAATAGGATACTGCCTTCTCGGTGTTTCCGAGGGGGTAGCTGCTCGATATGCGGGAGTCTTCCTCAGTGTACAAATCTTTGTCAGTATCAGCATCCTGCTTCCGTGGGTTTCGAGCGTACACCACACTGAGAGCAAGCGCGCCGGTGGGTGGGCAATATTCGCTACGCTGGGCCAGTTTGGGCCCTTGGTTGGCACGAACATATTCCCCAAAGACCAGGGACCGTACTATCACAAGGGTGCTTGGATCTCCTGTGGGTTTACCTCGTTGGTCGTGCTCCTCAGCATAACATACTCGCTTTTACTTTGCTGGGAGAATAAGCGACTGGACAGAGTGATGATTGAGGACGCCGGCGTAGCAATGGAGGGCGATGATCATCCAAGGGGGTTCCGATATGTCGTTTGAGTTGATTGATATGGCTGAGCCCAGAACGATATTCAGCTATGACTTCCACTTCTTGTGCTACTTACATGGACGTTAGATGGGGAATAACAAAGTTTCCGCTTCTTACGCTCTAGTTAGTTTATAGTAAGAAACAATACACGCCGGAAACTTAAACCCCCGCGTCGATCTGCCGAACAACCCGCAGTCGGAATTCCGAACATCCACAGACTAATGCAGGCGGATCGTGGGGAAGTTGTTCCATCCCTTGACTCCGAATCCATAAGCAACAAGTCAACTGTTCGAGCAATACGACGACCCTTGTCGAACTGTCTCTAACTAGTAGTTTCAGAGGAGTCAATCATGCATATGACAAGTCGCATGAAAGCCTGTGCTCGTTGCAGGCGACAGAAGGTTCAAAGGCTTCCTTGGGCCTAGGATAATTGAGATTTGCTAATTCATGGCTTATAGCTGAGGTGCGACTTGTACCAGCACCCCGGACAGCCATGTTCGCGTTGCAAACGCATGCGTATAGAATGCAACAATATAGTGGAAGTTCCAGAGGCTACTATAGACGCCTCGCCAGCTCGGTCTGATCGTACGGCTGTAGGCACTTCAGGCAGTGCCTTGATGTTTACCGCTGCGGAGCCATCTCCCGAAGTTGGTCCATCGTATGCTGTACAGCCAGGCCGATCTTCATCACTTTCTGAAATCCTGAGCCGAGAGGACATTGCGGTAAGACAGATAGACGAATGCTTTGCTCGGTAAGTGTTGCATCCCACCACATGCAGTAAATGGATCGCCGACTGAAATTGCTAGGTTCTTCAACCACTACAGTAAGCTTCTGCCTGGGATCTTTAGTGAAGACGATGTAAACTGCGAATCGTGCTTCAAAGAGTCTTCCCTCCTGTTTTGGACAATAGTTGTCACAAGTGCCAGGCACTTGGAGCATGCCACGAAGCTGCATCAGATAGCTGCTCAACACATCAGAGGCGGAACATTCCAGCCCCTTTTACACATTACGAACCCTATTCCCATTATAAAAAGCTCCCTGATTCTGTGTCTCTGGCCTCTTCCAGTGGACACAATGTGGAAAGACCCTTCACATGTGTATGCAGGCACAGCCTATTCGCTCGCTGTTCAGAATGGGCTCTTCGTCGATGGTCACGAGCAAGACTTTGCACGGACGCATACTTCTTTGTCCAAAGAGATGAGAGATATGAGGGCTCATCTGTGGCTCAACTGTTGTTTAGTTTTCCAAGCGTAAGTTCTCTTGTCTATAAGATTATGGTACTCGCTCAAGATGAACAGTACTAGCTTGTGTGATGGCCTCCCACACCTTTCTATCTCCGAGTCCAAGCCCTACCAGAGGAAAGCGAGGCTCGAGGAGATTGTGGACGCTTCATTCAATTACCGCATCAAGTGCCATGACATCTTGATTGATACCACTAGAGCATTTGGCGACATCATAAACGAGCAGGGCGAGGGCAGTAAGTCATTGCTACCGCTAATCAGGATCTTTAGTGAACAAGTGGAAGCCATCCCACTTCCTCTCCGTGATGACTTATGTATGTGCGAGCCAGCCTTAAGTGAAGTGTCATTGAACCGAATCGAATTTGACTGACTTACCAGGCTACCTTACCCGTTGTTGTACCCGTCTCGCAATATCAGCCTACTACTTCTTCCTACGAAGTCATGACTTCAAGAAACCAGGCCTGATCACAACCTTTTCAATAGCCACAGAAGTTCTTGATGTCGTGTCTCGCCTAGATGCTATGCAGGACTTTGCGTTATATGCTTCAAACTACTATACCCGCATGGCCTTGCTAGCGGCGTTCTGCATCCTACGAATAGTCCGGAGCCAGTTGAAAGAGCACATTGACCTGCGTGATGCTCAACAGTCACTGTTCAAGGCGATTTCATTCGTCAAGAGGCGTTCCATGCAACACGGTGACCTGGATGAGAGGTATGGGACGATCCTCTCCCAGTTGTGGTCAAACAGTGATTCGATGGATACTTCTACAGCCAACGGGCTGGATCTGAGGATCCGTAGTCGTTTGGTACGTGCAAGAGAAAGTTCCCCAGGTCTACTCACCTAACTGCTATAGTTTATGAGCGTCGTCTTTGACTCTCTTTGGTGGTGGCGAGTCGAATACAACGGGCAAGGCAGCCCATACGACACGAACAACACTGCGCCAGAACCTGGTCAAACCGACGACACAGATGCCAGCACGTTTTGGAACTCGACAGCTGCGCCTGTAGGCGACAGCTTTGGATTATCCAACCTCCCCGAGGTTTACATGGACTGGAACTTCCCTCTGAATATTGATTATATTGGGTAAAGAAAGCACAGGTGCTTCGAGGAGCTATATACAACGTCTTCTATGCAAGACGTTTTGGTAGCCAGCCTTGAGTGTAGCATGGCATCTTAAGACGCTTCAGTCCACGCCACCTTCAAAGTTAGATGCTCCAGCCTCCTCATCAACCTTCATCGACTCATCGAGCCCGCAGACCCGAAATAGATCTTGTGGTGTAAGCTCCGTATCTGCTGAACCGGTTTCCTTCAGCTTTTGCAGACCAGCCTTGACTGCAGTATAAGCCGGCGCCAGGGTGGCCAGCGGCACAATTATCATGCTGAACCCCAAGTTTTCGGCTTCTTTGGCTGAGAGCTTCGGCGTGACGCTATTCTCCACCATGTTCAGCAATACTGGCCATGGTGCGAGATCTGCGATCATCCGCCGCGCTTCTTCGACCGATCGAAGACCTTCGGGGAAAGCAGCATCAGCTCCAGCATCGCGTGCAGCACGGAGCCGTCCCAGTGCTTCTTCATATCCATGCTTCTGGATGGAGTCTGTCCGTGCAATGATGACTATATCACTTCCAATCCTTCGACGTGCTTGCACGGCAGCCCGTATACGGGCCACATACTCCTCCAAGTCCACCAGGACCTTTCCAGCGAGATGGCCGCATCGCTTGGTCTGCACCTGGTCTTCGATATGTAGCGCCCCGACACCTGAGCGCGAATATTGTTCAACCGTACGTGCCACCATGATTGGTCCGCCGTATCCGGTGTCCGCGTCAGCAATAACAGGCGTAGATGGTGACAAACTGGCAATCGTTTCTGCGCTCCGCCGCATGTCGTTCAGTGTTGCGATCCCTAGGTCAGCACATCCGTGAACGGATGCTGTGACTCCTGCTCCAGTCTATACTCGTCAGTTGAAGTTTTGATAGCACATCATAGCAGACTAACCATGTACAGGACATCAAATCCAACTTCGAGCGCAATGCGCGCAGAGAACCCATCGTATACACCAGGAGCAAGGATGAAATCACCGGCTTCTATCCTTTGGCGTAACAGTTTCCCCGCAGTGATGGATTTATTGACATCTCCTCGTGAGCCCATGATTGACTTGTTCAGTGGAGGGAATGTAGTTCTGATGAGTTTTGAGTTTTGTCTAGGGAGACCTATGTTGCATTGTGATTTATTTAATTCGGAATCAATCCGTTGTGAAGCCCCTTTTCATGCATTTGTTCAAGATGGACCGGAGTGGAAACTCGGAGTTCCTAACTATGACGATCTTCAACGATGCTGAGGGGCCGGAATTCCGAATGTCTTGGTTAGCTCAAACATGTCGATAATCACAGAGTCGCAGTCTCAGCACAAGACGTCATTTCGTGTAAAGATTCCGTACCAACGTTCCCCGAGGTCGGATAGAAACTGGAGTGCTAACGGCTGATGCAGAGGCCGATACCCGATCCTTGGGTTTGATTAGATTGGAAGCCCCAAGAAAGATACGAAGTAGAAGTCTGGCTCATACAGGACTGATGTATCAGAATTATATTGTTCCAATAGATGGGAAACCCTCGTGTGGAGAGAAGTTGGAACAAGTTGCAACAGGTAATGGCTAAATTTTCAATTCGTCTTCTTCTACAAATGACTTTTACCATGTCCAGATCATGACGCCGAGAAGCAATCTACCTAATGACACAAATCCCTAACGCCAGTTGATGCAACGTCGTCCATCATCTCACCACCGCTTGAAAGACTCTCGCATGACCTTCTGCTCCTTTGATCGAGTCTTTTTGCGCTCCTTATTCTTCTCAAACTTCTTTCTCTTGTCTCTTCCATACTTCTCCGGTTGTGCCAGTGCCTCAATCTTTCTCTTGCTTGAACGCTGCTCTCTCTTGGCCCTCACCTCGTCTCGAATAGCAAGAAGCTGCTTCGAGTACTCAGCCGTGCCAAATTTCTTTTGCAGGGAATCCATGAGGATCTGGGCTCTTGTCTTGAGGGCCTCATGTTTCGTCTTGAAGAGTTCATCGTTGGAGAAAGGTGGTGCAATAGAGGGATCAGTAAGATTGTGAAGGGGTACGAGGATAGTCTTGAAAGATGGTCGCAGGCGATCGGCTGAAGATCTCCGGCAAATCGTTTCAAGAAGCTCCATCGCAGCCACCTTTGGTGTGATGGCAACAGCCCTAGGGGGGATCTCGCGTCGAATAATATGAGAGATCTTCCAGAACAGATGTTGAAGATCGGTCTTTCGTTGTGTCTCCTCAGCCTGCTCTCCCCCCTCTTCCTCGTCCTCATCCTCCTCATCCTGCTGCTCTTGCTCGACATCACCGTCAGACCTCTCACCTTCAGGTACAGGTCGGAGAGGGAGGCGAGGAGCCAAGAAAGCAAGGACCTGGACAGCTTCCGCTCCGAGCTTCTCGTCGATGTCTCGGGTCGCCAAGACACCCAAACCAAGTCTCGCCAGGTTTTGGACCTTGGGCAGATCAAGTGTAAGACCATGGCTACCGACCACTGCTTCGCCAACCGCTGCATCACTGGCTTGCTGAGCAAAATCAGCCAGGTATGAGCTTGTCAGTCCAATAGATAACAATTTGACCGAAGTCGATTGATGTGACAGGCATCTCAATATGCTGGACCACATCTTCTCGCTACTGCTTGACAGAATCTTTTCAGGGAACACAGACAACGAGACCCGGATGACTTCAAGTGCCGCCTCCAAAAGCTCTCCATCAGCCTCTCGAATATCCTCCACCTCAATGACGCTGCTGATCTTTCCTAGAACGAGCTTGAAATCCTTCTTGTTCTTGGATGCATTTTCGTCGGACTCTAGATAGAAGCCGAAAACCTGGAAGGCAAGCTTGAGAACTGCCTCATTTCCATCCTGATCCAGCCATGTTCGCACAAGTCCGAGGAAAGTTTGAGTCCTCTCTTTGTCAGCCTTGCGGAATATCTCCTTTAGTAGTCCAGCAGCTGCAACTCGACACTTCTCGCTGTCGTCATTGGCGAGGACAAAGAATAGTGGAAGGAAACATGTGGAGGAGATCTCTTGCACGAAGTCATCTGATGATTTCATGAGGAGCAGGTGGACAATCTCCATGACAGATAGTCGGCCACCCTCCCGCTCGTATTTGAGATTGGCAACAATGAAGTTCAGTTGTTTAGTCCACCTAGCCTTTTTCTGAGGATATTCACGGATGAATTGGAAAAAGGCACCTCGAGCAAGGTCACGAGTGTCCTTATCATCATTGGTGATCATAACTGTGCCAACATAGTCCAGAGTGTCGTAAACGGCGGCGGTTTCCAGATGTCGGTCCAGAACCGACCGCAGAAAGTTGAATGTGACATGGCGATAAAGGGGTTCAGTGAGATCGTCCTTCAACTTGGCAAGGAGCATATCAACCGCCGCATCCTTCACGACAACATCACGACGCTCTCGAAGGACAACAGCAAGCAGTTTCAGAGCTGCCTGAGATAGGTCGGTTGTGGTGGACACTGCCATGGAGACGCTCTTGGTTGCTTCCTTCACTGCAACTTTGTACAGCTTGGATCCCTCATCGTCAAGGAATGGCACTTTGACAATGACAGCGAGTAGTCGGAACGCCGAGATCTTCACTTCGTCCTCTCCACCAACCATAGCATCGCCGAGTATGGGAATGAATCCGGAAATGTTGGTAGGGGTTCGCAAGCTATCGTGCTTCTTCAGTATTGCCCTCAGAATGTCCACCGCGAAGCGGATTAGCTTGTATGTGTGCTTAGTAGTTTTGCCTCGATCGCCGCTCTTCTTCGCACCCTTTTGAACAAGATACTTCTTAACTCGAGGGTCCAGCTTCTCTTCAACTTCAGGCTTTTGAGAATTATAGACGTCCTGAATGACCTCATAGCAGAAAACAAGGGTATCGCGGGTCTCGGCGGCAGGGTTTTGCAGAAGTCCGGCCGTAATACGCGCCATCAGGGTATCAAGCTTACGAACCATCTTGAGGTCAACCTTTTGCATCAGTAGCGCACGCAGTGGCTTGACCAGTTCGATAAGCCGAGTGATCGAAGCGTTCTTGGCTATAAGCTCCATCGAGTCTTGACTCTTGCTGCTCTTGATCTCCTTGGTCTGGGTGGTATAGCCCTCGGCATCCTTCTCTTGGCCGATGACGCCGAAGATATCATCCATGATGACCGTTACGACAAAGGTAAGGCAATAGTCCAAATCACCAGGAGAGCAGATGGGGATGATTGCGACCAGAATGGAGTGCATGGTGTATGAAAGCACATGGAGCTGGTAACCTCTGGTTAGAGCTCCTCGCAACTCTTTCAGGATGAAGCCAAAGTAGGAGGAGCCGAGGATAACAGCAATCTTGACTAATGTGTCTCGAGCCATGTCACGAGCTTCGACAGACTTGCTGCGAAGAATGTGACTAATATCAGTCAAGACACCAGCCAGTTTCTGGTCCATCTGGTCCGAGGGCAGCAACTTTAGAAGTCTGACAATGATCACGCCAACGGGAACACGGTAGCTGACTTCCGACTCGTCCTTTTCGTGGAGATGCTTGACAAGCGTGGGCAGGAAGGTATTAGTAACCTCGATGCTCAATTTCTCTGCCGTCGGAATAGTAAGGGGGAGTCTGGTGGTGGCTGATGACGATGCATCAACCTCATCAATCTCCATGCGCTCCTGCGGCTGGTTTTCAGCTGCGTCGACAAGTGCATCAGCGACCTTGCTTAAAAGTCGAATTGTAAACTTCTGTTGTTCGGGCTTGGCTTCAACATAGCCGATGTATCTTTGGAGAGTGGTGCGATAGTGTTTCCAGTGCAGAGAGCTTGCGAGATTACCGATGGTGATAATTGCTTGAGCGCCAAGTCCATGGTCATCAACTCCATCAGCGCGACCAAAAATGAAGTGCTCAAGGAGTGGAATAAAGAACTGAGCCAGGTTTTGGCTTCCCATCTCCTTCTGCTTGTTGGCTGCTTCCAAAATATGCAGAGCCTCTAACTGTCTTGCTGTTGCAGGACTCAAGATATTAAAGAAGAAGGTTAATTCAGCGCTGTCCTCGGTCCGATCATTCAACAATGCACTGAGGTCAGCTACGGGTTCCCATTCGGGCATTGTTGATAGGAGATGACCCATAACTCGAAGATACTCTCGCCGAGCTGTGTCGGATGGCTCCCGGGCTCCGGCGTAAAGAGCAGGCAAGATGACACCTCTCAAATGGATGTCAAATCTCGCCTTCGAAATTTCAGAAGAGCATGTTGCTGCATCCATAATGAACCGCCGAAGTCCATCGGCCGAGTTAGACGAAAGAATACCGAACTCGGCATCATCGCGAATGTGATAAGTCAAGTTATGAAGCAAAGGTAGCCACTGCTTTGGAGTTAATGGAGTCTCCCGATCGCCCGAGATTGCACTGTAAGCGGCCAGGCGCCTATCATAATCCGGCTCATCGACTCGCCCCTCTTTGAATGAATTGAGCGCTGCACAGAGGCCAGCAACTTCCTGGAGGCTGTTGTCCTTCCCAGCGATAGCCAGCATGGCCCTGGAGAGTGATTGTCTATTTTCGCGATCTTTAAAGTAACTGAAAAGAGACGATATAGTGTCGTAAACATTGTCGAGAAGTGCTTGGTTCTCAAAAGCAGTGGAGCGAGTCACATACTCCTCGACAATGAGCAGGATCCTACCCTTGAGCTTGGGGCTGACTCTCCGTGGAGGTTGGTTCAGAAGGAAGATGGAGATCTCGATCACGGTTTGAATGTCCTCGGTATCCTGAACAATAGGAGCCATGGTCAGGATTGTCTCAACACAGGCCTCCATCAAGTCATTACTAATCCCGGACATGTCCAGAACAGTAGAGATCTGTGATAAGATTGTCTTCGAGTTGGTGTCGAGAAGGTCTGCTTTGATAACCTCATTGAACTCGGACTCTTGTGCGGGCGCAGTAGCAAGTTTGATCAAGTTTCGGATTATAGTAAGAACATGAATTTTGACTTCATCCTTACCCTTCTCAATTGAAAGACATTCGATAACTTTGGGAAGAATGCCCTCGGGAATCTTGCTATGTGGTGCAAGGAATAGTGCAATTCTGGGGAGAACAGACCAAGTAGCGAAAAGTTGCAGCATGCCGGAAACCCCCTGTGTTGTCTCGCTGGGCAAATTTTCTAACCTTGGGGCCACAACATCCTCAAGAATGATATCCTGGTATGATGCCCATTGGAAAGATTGAGCGTTTTGGAAAAGAGCGATCAAACACTTTAAACCAGTTGATCGAATGACCCTAAGAAGAGACTGCGTGCTGGCCTTCTCTTCCTCCTCTTCACTCTCTGGGCCCATACCTTGTGCGCTGAGTTGACGGCAGGCAAAAACAAGGCAGTACAAGACAGCATTGAGGAGTGTTCCCAGATAGGGCGTGGCGTTGGTGCCAAGCTCGGATATGACGGAGGAAATCATATTGAGAAAACCAACTTGCTTCCTGATGGAAAGGATAGGCTCCTCGAAGATCGTCTTTGAGGCGCCGACAACCTGAACATCTTTCAGCTTACCCGTGGCAATGTCCAAAAAGCTGCCCATGTCTTCGACGCTGAGGTTCCGAAGGACTGCCAGCCGAGTGGCCTGCAAGCCATGCCTGCCGCTTGCTGCACCCTTCTTGGAAATTGTACGACCGTAAAGCAATCTAAGGAGAACAGGCATCAAATCAGCCCTGTGCTCTGGTTTGATTGCGTTCTCATCCTGAAGGAAGACTGTAAGCTCATTTTTGAAACGAGCTTCATCTAGAAGGAACTCCAGGTTTTCTTGATAGGTCTTGATAGCCTCCTGTTTCCAAGCGAGAATGGCCTTGAGGGTAACCTTCTGGACCTCAACGTCACCATTCTCCATCAATTGCATGAGTGCGGTATAAACCTCTTCATGTTGGTATAAGACCCGGGGGTTGATGAACTGTGAAAAGACACTGAGCATAGCCTTACGATCGGCGAGAGACCAAGTGGCACCCTCGGAGACATCTTGATCATTTGCTGAATCAGGGGTTCGGTCTTCACTCGCCCAAACCAAGAAATGTGGCACAAGGAGCCGAGATCTCCTCTCTGCAATCGAGGGAATCGCGTTAAACACTTTCAGCGCACGAGACCTAGAGTTTCCAGCGACTGTTTCCGCAGTTTGCTGCTTGTCGTCGAAATTCTGCAGCATCAACTCATCAGGGCGGTCAATGATATTCTCCACCTCGGCTGCGACTTCTTCGAGTCGACGCACGTTGGTACATTCAAAGTCGGAAACAAATGCGGGACGCGAGCTCTGGGTTTCAGGTTGTGAGGGGCCCCAGCGAGCTGAGGGGATCTTCAGCCAGCGGAAAGCAACCTCACAGACTGCCTCTTCTCCGGCCTTGGTCTGTGTGATCTGCTTCATAGTCTCTACCGAATCATCCCACACAGGCGACAGCTTGACTGTCAGCATACCAAACAAGAAAGCAGGCACAGCTCGTTGTAACCAAGAGCCCTCCTCAAACGAAGCGTAATTCTGACCTAGCTTGCGAAGATGCATAGCGATTGTCCTTGTATGTGCAAGACTTAGCGGAGTCTCCTCGGTCTCTATCATAGTCTCGACAGCGTTCCAACTGTCTGGCGTCGGGCTAAGTGCTTTCAGTAAATTCAAGGACGCCAGTCTCAGATCGTGTGATGGAGAACTCAGGTTTTCAATCAATGATCTAGTCACCGGGTCCTCCTCGCTGGATGAGCTATCGCTACTTGTACTGTCTTGTCTCCGTGCAATCTCCTTACTTTGCAGGATCTCTTCATACGCGAGATAGGCATGCAGAAAGCTTACTGACTGGGAGAAACGTGGAACTGCAGCTCGGAGCAGGGGGCTCAGAGTGATGTCGACGGAGCCGGCGGCCTTGCTCATACGAAGGTAAGCATGGAATCCTTGGCCAACAATGAAATGAACTTCGTCGGATGCCAGGGTAGATGAAGGGCGAAGGGCGAGCTTGAGTTTCCGGAGCAGGAGCTCAGCGATACGAGCATTTGTTGACGGGTGAACAGTCGTCAACTCAAGTATCTGAAGAAGAGCAGAGTATTTTGGCAAGCATCTATCCCGCCAAACTTGAGGATCTTTGTTATAGGGCCCCCTTTCGGGAAATGGAGAGATCTCTAGGCGTTCGAACTTGGAGACAATCTGATCCTGCCAGCCTTGTGGCATTCTGCAACTGTCCTTCTCGCCAGCTGGTGGGAAAGCACGGTTTTCAGTCATCTTTGGTAATAAGATGCAAATCATGTCCTCGTTAGGTTCCTCTGACCAGTGGTTCGCAATAAATCTAAAATAGTCAGCAAATATTAAAAACCGCCTCTCATCTTGAATGCTCACCTTTGAAAATCATTACGGAAGAGACTTCCAAACCGCTGAGCATCCAGCTCGCAGAAATAAGAGCAAAAGGGGATGAACCACTTCATCAGGGGCTCCCTGCTTAGTGATTGAGTAAGAGGAACGATATGGGGTATCAATGCATCAATAGGTGCATGGTGCCAGACAATGGCAATATTGACGATAACAAATTTCCAAACAGCACTTGCGGCGTCTTGCGGCACTTCCAGGCCAGCTTTTGTAACCTCAGATAACAGCTCGACAAAGTTCGTGATAAGTGGTGCCCAGTCCGTGAGGCGATTTCCTTTCCTAACACCAGCCATGGTGCCGTATATCCGGAAGAGAGGAACCGCTTGCCACTGGCGATCAGCAGGAGACACACGCTCCATGTTGGCTCGAATGGTCTCATGGACTCCGGTAGCGAAGTCTCCAAAAGTATCAAAAGTCGCGTGGTGGATAACACTGGTGAGAACGCCGCAAACGACATCGGTCCAAGTGGTATCTTTGGTGAGCGTTCGCTCCTCCTCGGGAATTGCATCAACGAGCGCGGCGAATACAGCCGGGCCAGTTGAGTGGATGATATTATCAGTACCCTTGATTGCCTCAGCAAACATATTCATCAATCCGTCCTTATACAAGGTGAACTGGCGGTCATCCTTGATACTCAGAAGATCATCTCGCGCGCATTCGACCAGGCGCTTCAAGGCTGTCTCGCGGTGTGAGGGCGCTGCCGCTTTCTTGACCAAGAAGCTAAGAGCTTCGGCCGCAAATCGAGCAATATGGGGGGGGTGTCGTGACTTTCCGAGAAGGGGCGCCATAACCTTAAAAGTTGGCCGTAAGTCTGGTACAAGAAGTTTCGAAAGGTACTTGAACAAGAAGGCGAGGGCGCCAAACGTCCACTCTATAACATCGACATCCTGGGGCTTCGCAGCAATAGCCACAATCAAATCCAAACTCCTGCCGTAATGTTTCTCAAATCGAACTCCCAGGTCATGTGAGAAAGCGGTGAGAAGGTCCAATAGAGGCTCCAGAGCTTCCTTATCCTGTCCTGCTATGAAATCGGCCAACAAGTCCATTATCCTCTGCTCGAAATAGAGAAGTTGCGGAAGGCTCTCGCAAAGCGGCCAGACCTTGGTCTTGAACGCAGAAAACGGTTTCGAGACATTGAGTTCTCCCCATTTCTGCAGCCCGGTCTGAAAATAGGACGTCGTGGTAGAAAGGTCTTCGTTATCGAGGTCATGACGGCGAACCTTTCGCAATGGTTGGAGCGAGTTGAATTTGGATATTTTCGTAGTAAAAGACTCCCATCGGTGGTTCTTTTGATGGGGTGTTGAGTTTTTGTTCTTCCGCGCCTTGGTGATGCGCCCTGACGGGTTGGACGGCATCTTGGCGGTATGGCTTTGTGGAAGGACAGAATTCTCAGACTTGAAGATTCAAATCCTGGTGCAAAAAAGAGCTTCACATACCGCGAAAATGCGTCCCTCCAAAACTTTTTTCGCCGGTTGAGAAGCGGCAAAACCGATAAGGCGGCGCTAATGCGGGAAGACCCACCACAGCCAATCATGCGCGCCTCGCATTCTCTTATCTCTCTTAAGCTCAACGCGCTTCTGTATGCACTTTCATCATAGCTTCTTCATTTCATTGCCTGGGAGAGAAGTTATCGTGATAACCTCACTATATCACAACCACACCCAAGATGGCTGCACCAAAAATGTAGGTTATGACTCCAACTCACTACTCACTTGTACGGTCTGACGATTTTCATGAAGTATTGTCTTGGGCAGCCTCAATGGCCAGCTTGAGCCAGCGTTCAAGAAGCTAGCAACATTACACGCCAAAAACAACTTCTCCATGGCCATCCTCACTGGCGATGTCTTCAGCGCAACCCAAGACGATGACTCTGTGAATGCGCTTCTAGACGGGTCCATCGAAGTCCCTCTACCAACCTATTTCACCGTTGGAACCCGCCCACTCCCACCTCGTATTGCTGCTAAGGTTGAAGCCGAGGAGGAGATCTGCGAGAACCTACATTTCCTAGGCAAGCGCAGCATTACCAAGACATCTGATGGTGTGAGGATTGTCGCATTGGGTGGCCAACTGGATCCCAATCTCATTGCAGGACTATCTAAGGAACAGCACCTCCCATTCCACACAGCGGATGACGCAAAGAGCCTGCGCGGTGCGAACAACGCTGATATTCTTCTGACGTCGACATGGCCAGCAGGTGTCTGGACTGGGTCTCAGGTTGCACTCGATCCCGCAAACCAAGCGTCACTCGCCGTTTCGGACAATATTGCAGAACTATGTGCAGCGCTCAAACCACGCTATCACTTAACAGCTTCTCCAGAAGCCTTCTTCTACGAACGAGAGGCTTTCGTTCATCCTACCGAAAAGGAAACGGACAACACCTCCGTCACTCGGTTCATTTCAATGGCCCCTTTCGGCAATGACGCCAAAGCAAAGTCTTTGTACGCTTTTAGTCTCAACAAAGGAGATGCTTCAGTACCTCCTGGTGCGACAGCTTCGCCGTTCAACCCTAAGACTAAGAAGCGTGCACCCAAGGATGATTCTTACAGCCGATACGGGGGTGACGATAACAGCAGAGGCCATAGAGGCCGACGCCAGAAGCAGCACCATCGGTCGCCACCTCCGGGTCCTGATCGGTGTTACTTCTGTCTCTCAAATCCCAACCTATCGGCCCACATGTGCTGTAGTATCGGCGACGACGCCTACATCTCCACGGCCAAAGGTCCTTTGCCAACCTCGAACACATTTGCAGAGCAAGGCCTTACCTTTCCAGGCCACTTGATCATCATTCCACTACCACATAACCCTACAATACCGAGCATCGGTCCTGTCACTGACCCAGCAGGAGAAGCCGCAAAAACCTACAATGAAATGACACGATTTCGAGAAGCTGTTCAGGCAATGATTGCCTCAAAGACCTCACACAAGCTCGGCGTCGTGACGTGGGAAATCAGCCGAGAGCGCAATGTTCACCTTATCTGGCAACTAATGCCTCTCTCAGCCGATCTCATTCGCAAAGGCGTCGCGGAAGCCGCTTTCAAGGTCGAGGCGGAGAATCAGTCTCTTCCAGCTTTCACCGCCCGGGAGCTCACACTCGAACAACAGGCCGAGTCAGGGGGTGACTTCTTCCGTGTATGGCTCTGGGCGGACGATGGCGAGGACCGTATTAAGGGTAAAGCCCTCGTCATGCCTCTTCCCTCAGACGTACGCTTCGATCTTCAGTTTGGACGTCGTGTGCTAGCTAAGCTTCTTGGCCTTGAAAGTCGCCTGGTGTGGAAGGATTGTGAACAGACCGTTGAGGAGGAGACGAAAGACGTCGAGGCTTTTCGGGCGGCGTTCAAGGAATGGGATTTCACTCTTCAAGAGGGCGAAGAAGCTGCTGCTTGATTTCTTGGGTTCTGGCACGGGCGGCGTTTAAAAGAAACTGGTTCTGGGTAGAATTTCTTGATTTGAGGGGCGTTTTTCTTTTCCCTATCTAGGAAAGGCAGGCTTAAGAGGATGAAATTAGAGGCATAAAGGAGCTCGTATGCGTCCTCTGTGGCCAGGCTGTTTATCCTGAAGAACACTTCTTATTAGATACACGGGTAGCTAGGTTAGAGGTCAGTCCCTACTTTGTCTATGGTTCCAGTCGGGCTATAACCCTGAGACCGATAAAGAGAATATTTCCCTGTTTTTAATCACCCGAATCGGACGGACTTACCTATGCCTCCGTCTTTATAGACCTCCCTCTCACACCCCGACAAGACAAACCTGCAGCAACAACCATTATCGCAGCTGGCTGTAGAAGGCTCTTTGTCATGGATGAATTCAACACCGTCTCTCCAACCTCATCATCACAGCCTGGCAAGGCTCGATTATCAGCTGTCTTTTGAGCCCTTAGAAAAGTCCCTATATGGCCACCCTGACGAGAAGATCAATTCCCCGGTTGTCTTCGAAAGGCTTCCCTTTTGCAGCTTGACCCAATGGATCAGTTAGACCTAGGGCAGGTCTTTATCTTCCTATATAACTGCATCCATTACATATCTAGTTGACCTGTGGAACCTTGAGCAAAGGGTAACCCTTGGTCTACAAAGAGGCTGTAGACACCTTCCTTAGCTTACTTCCTTTTACAGCATAACCAAAGATGTGATACATATAAAGGGTACTAATAGTAAACCGGTATAGAAAAATGAGATGCAAGAGTCCTTGGGTCAATTGTGGGCGGTAATAGAGATATTGTAGATTTCAGAGTAAACTACTAGACCAAGTGGTATAAGAAAGGGAGGAGAGTTTTTAGTATTATACATCGACGGAGTATATCGGATTTAAATAACATATATCTCATATTGATCAAGAGGGATGATAATAATCTATTCGTGTTCGGCAACTGCGGTTTTGTCTGGAAAGACTCTTATTCATCCATTCGTGAATAGAAGCCTGGAACACTCAGAAAAACTCAACCTGATATACACGCTTTATGATGAAAAGCACTACGCAGTATACTCCTATTGTGGCGTCTTGGAAAGTTCTGCTGTACAATTTCCGCTATTCGGACATTTGCTGTGGAGCTCAATGGGACCTGGTATATCAACCGAGAAGCGAGCGTCTTCAAATGTCAAAACGCAGCCCCGGCTGAAGGGCCAAAACCAGGTATAAAACGGTTACCGAGTTGACGCAAAATATCGAGAGTCAGCATCCATGCCCCAGCTGCAGTTGTGGAAACAAGGTCACGTTTCACTGATAGGTTGCTGAGGAACTGTCGTGACTACCGTACGTGTATGCAGGCTTCAATCGAAGCTCGTCCAATACCATTCGTTGTGTGTCCAACCCTTGCAGGTTCGCAAATACTGTCCTACACAGATGTGCTTCTATCAATTCAATACCAAGCTTCATTAACTTTGGATGTTGTTTTACATCCATTGAGTAACGGATATTACCTAGGCCGTGTGTCTTAGCTAGATGTTGTTTGAGTATGACCTCGTGCCTGGGTTATCTAAATTGGAATTATTCGATAGGCACAATTGTACCCCAGGATGTGCTCTTGAATACAGAGAAACATGCATGCTTATTCTGATTCGTGGTGGTCCTTATTTCACGTGGATGTTGCAGGACGGAAGCATGAAGCTCAATATCGTTGTGTTAGGTTTGCCCTGTGCTAAAACAAGGCGAACAACATCCATGTGGTTTCTGCACTCGTATAACGACTGACCACATCAATAGATATATCTCATGCTCTATGTACTGCGGGCAACTATGCCGGGCAACTGAATGTTATGCCTGTCAGGCACGTTAAAAAGCCCACATTGTATGAAAAACTTGTCTGCGCTTGTGGCTATCCAAGACGAAACTAACGTCTGGACCCTGAATATCTTGACCCTGAGCTACCCTGTATTTGGAGCTTTCAATATGACTTCGTCAACGCTTGGATCCTTTTCAGCAGAAAAATGGATTAATCCACTAACCACTGACCACCGTCATGGGTCGGGACATGAGAATGGCTTCCGAATTCCCAGGAGTCGCGGCAGGGCCGGAGACGATAATTATCGTAAACGCCTCAGAAATAAGACCTTGTCTGTATACTTACTCCCTTACGTCGTATATCTTGAGGAGTCAAGTCTCAGTCTCAGTCCATGTTGGAAAGCTTGGACATAGTTTTCATTTCCGCCTTTCCGTCAGGTCTGTGCTTTTGGAAAGGTGAACTGCGAACGTGTTCACTCATCGTTAGACCTCAAGATGGAGACACTTAACGTAGGGGTTGGTTAAAAGAAAGACTGTGTACAACCGTCATAGTGCAAATCGTCTATGCTGAGCATGAATAATCATGTATAAGTCTGACTGGGATTCGTTGACGAATAAAACACAAAAGGCATGAACTTGAGCATAGTGGCATGGTGCTAGGTCTCTCAGCATTCTACGACGGAGCTAATAATAATTACTGTCGGTTCCAATCAACTTTTGAGTATATAAATGCAAATCATTGAATATCACATAGTATGATAGTGACGTGTGTAGAGCTTGGATATCGGGCCACGAACTTGGAAGCTATGGTATGCGGAACACTGACATAGCAAGACATATAATGTAATGCAATACTCAAGTCGAAGTCTACGTCTACAGCCTCACTTCAAAAACCGGCTCGATTGACTTGCTGGCCCCGGGAAATGAGTGTGTTGACTCGTAGAAAGGGATTTGAAGGTGCCAAAAATGAATGTTGGTCGATGCTTGTGCTAGCAACCGTAGCTCAAGCGTAGATCGCCTGAGCAACAATTCAAGGATCAAAGCTGGGGAGAGCTTGAAGACAGAATGACAAGGACAGGCCAGAGAGGGAGTCTTGAAAGACGAATAAAGTCAGAATATCTTAGTCGAGGCCTCTTAAAAAAAGGAAAGAAATTGCGAGAAAGGGAGAAGAGGCGTTACAATGTGTAAAGCCGTCTTTTCTTATTGTGACACGTCGTCGCCGACAAAGAAAAAACAAAACAAATTAAGATATGGATGGATCGTAAACTTGATGTTTGCGCTACTAGGGTCTCTTTTGGCACCTTAAAATCCCGGGAGCGTGGGTCGGTCCACTAAAGTAGGTACCTACTGAGAGCAGGAAGGAAAGAAGATGTAAGACATAATACAAAACGACATGGAGTACAGAGTACTGCTATGGGTGACTGTGATGAATGGATGTGTCCAAGAAGAGCATCTATGTCTACCGAGTTGATAGTAATAGCTGCAGTTTGATCTCTCAGATCGCATCGGTCTTTCAATACCTTCCTAGAATAGTCTTCCTCATCTCGAGTGCCCAGGTTGGCCTTTGGCAAGTATTGCATGATAGCCTTGTCTGAGACGGCATCAAAGGCAACAAAACGGTGCGAGATCTTCCATGATCTGTCCCTCTTCTCGAATTGGTCTACATATCGGACCAAGAAAGTAATCCAGGTCTCTTGACCGTCGGCCTCGTTGACTGTTGTGGCGGTGCAGTATGTCTCAGCACTTGCAGTTGTGCCATCCGGTCCAAGTTCGATCAAAGACTGGCCGATTTCGTGATGCACAGCACGTGCCGAATCAGAAGCAGTCATTGTATCATAAAAGTACCTCGCAGGTCCATTAAAAGAGCCATGATTGTCGATAGCATCTGGGTGATAAACAGATTGGACCAGATGGCGGATCTTGCGATCTGCGCCACGAACAAACTTGTAGATTACAGAGCGAATCTCATCCTTATCAACGATAGACTGGAGAGATTGGCTAGGTAAGTTTAGCGTCCGCCAATGGTGAGGCCATTTCGAAGCTAGGAACGATCCAAAGCTGAGGAATAAGTAGGGTTATCCAGAATGTTAGCAAGATATCAAACAATCGACAAAGTGGTAGGGACGGGAGTCTCGGATATCCACCTCATCCATCTTCTCCACTCGTTCACGAAGCGAAAGAAAGCCAGATGGTGAGCAAAAATGCACGTGACGGCGCGTTAGACCCATAGAAAAAGAAGAAAAAGAAGACGCGACACGCTTCGTATTTGTTTACTTTGGAAAGCGGGTGCGAATTGTCACCTTCCATTACCCCACGACGCTGGAACTTGGAACACGGTAAGAATTGCAACTGCGCCGTAGCGAGCACTCGCGACTCTCAGTGCCCATGTCAATTCTCTAACAGATTTCTGCACGCGCCATCACACCATCACATTAGTGAAGGGAACTTATCGTCGCGATTACCCCTCATTCGACGGTCAGGAGACGCTTTCGCGTTGAAGTCTGGTAAGGCTCAGGGATAGTGAGCTTCTGGTAGCGTCGGGAGGGCTTTGAGGGAGGGGTGACGTGGTGGAGTCTAAGTCGTGAGTCCATCCCACATTAGGAGGTGCTAATGGATCCTCAGACGAGCTGGAGAGCTGACGAGCAGCGGACTAACCGACTGATGCGAAGCGATTGGGTCGCTGAGGGCGACTCTTGTAAATTATGGGGTTTGGCTGCAGCTCACCACAACGTGGAACCCGGCTTCTGTAGTGTCATTCGTCTCTGGGGAGATGTCAATCAAGTAAAACAATAAAAGCTAAGGTGAGATGATACTATGTATGAGTGTATCCGTATAAGGTAGCTACTAGCCTACGCCGTCAAATCTCGGCCTTTGATGGCTGGTAAGTGGCAGCTAGAGTTAAACTATTGAGAAAACCCAAAGCTTGCGAAGCCGCTGCTCTTGGCTCTTCTGAGTCTTCTTACCCACGGGCCGCAATGCAAGGGATTGCAAGCTCTTCGATAGCCATCTTCATTGGGCATGAGCAATGACCTACGATGAGGCTCGGCTTAGACAAGCGGTAGTGTGTGCTTACCGTGATTTGGGCCGACCCGTTTGCGCAGTTAATTATTTTGACCACTCTCCGTATAGCAACTCAACTCCAGTGCGATGACGATGTTTGAATAAGAGAAAGACGGTCACGGCCAAGAATGACGTCGAATCTTGAGACGGTGCCAGAAGGGAGGATCGGGAATTAAGGTCGTGGATCGACGATAAAGATACTGCGCAGCGCGCACTTGGGCCATGTCCTCCTGGCCGGGTCGTCCAAGTTCAAGAACTCTGGGCACTTACGGATACAGGGAGTTTTGACAGGCATTTGGCATACTGGGTGCAAACGGTCCGTCAATCTGTCAAAAGTCGACCCGATACTGCGACAGAGGTTAATGTAGGTCTGCTCGAATTCGTTATAGCATGAAAGGATAAACCTGGTTTTCAGCTGTGTTATTGTTCGCTTTGGCCATCGATAATCCCTCGAGAGGCTTTTAGACGCCACTAAACAGGAATATCCCCCGCCCATGAAGCCAAGCGATAACTTGATTGAGACAGTCTTGTCGGAACTGAAATCGAGATTGGCGATCTTGAATTGATTAAGAAACCTGCCAAAGCTCGTTTTGGTACTGCTAAGGCAGATCGAGGCTGATGAGGATGGCTGAAGAAGAGTCCAGCCAGGCAGCGTCTCGTCATCGCATGTCACTAAAAACACGCCATCTATTTTGGCTCGACAGCGACACCATTGAACCTTCGTAACAGTCTAAAAAATCTTCGAGTGTGGTACCCTCGGAGAACAAGATCCAACAGGCCCGCGCTGTCGGGAAGGCTTCGACCAAACGAGAGGGGGATTACTCTGCATTGACCGCCGAGTTTTGAATCTTGGTGAGGTTCAGGGAACAGAGGCAAAAATATAGCGATTGACATAGCTCCACCAAACATGATGGAGATTCGTAACGGTTACTGTACTTCTGGTGGAAACTGACCGGAAAGAATGGAGTCTCCATCCTTTTAGGCGGTTTGATATATGGAAGCTAAGAAACGAGCAAGCATAGGCCATGTACGGAGAGACCAATGGGTTGAGCCTGTTGCTGTGAAACCTGAAGATTCGTGTATAACCCAGGCCGCAGCTGTGTTTCCAATTCCGATATCAACTGATGATGTGTCGATACAACATTGACCAGGGCCATTGCTGAATTCTGGAAGATGAGCCGCTGGATATCGTGCTGCTCTCAGTCACAAGGTCGGAGCCGCGCACTCAAAAAGCTGCATCTTCCAGGTACAAACAACGCAATGCAATGTAACCAAAGAACTTGATGGTGTGGGTTGGATGCAGATAGCTTGATGCCAAAAGCGGTTCGAAGTAAACAATTGGCGCTTTTTTTCTTGGTCGCGTCAAGACGCGGTCTCAAGATGTCGACATTAATTTTCCATCCATTGGAGGGTATGAGATTATTCGTGCAAAATCAAAGACCATGCGTCAGAGTTGTCCATCTGCTGGAATTGTTCGGAAGGCTTTCAAAAATAGCTTCAAGAAATCAGTTGGTGCTGCTGGGCTTCTCATAGACTCTGCGCCGAATGCCATCAACTCCCAGCTTTCCCCTCACATCATTCTTTCATGGCGGCAGGGAAGGACCCTGGTAAACCTTGTGAAGAACAGGGAGGGTTGCTGCAGTGTCAGCGATAATATCAGCTTGGCAGCGGAGGCTGTGCTTGGTGAGAGGCAAGGTGACGCCCATGTGAGCTAACGACAATAGTGATGGTTTAACTGAGAGCTTTGTTTCGAGAGGAGGGGGGCCAGCGGCTACCGGCAATTAGTATTCTACCTTTTTTGCAATCAGAAGCTAAATTTTCAGCCTTTTGCATTGAGTCAATTGAGCAATCATGGCGCATGCATGGCTGAATATCGTATCAGTTAAAGTCAATTCTTATTGTCTAAGAGATCAGCATATCTTTAGTTTAGGTTAGTGAGGGGAAGTTTTAGCACACCAACAAAGACGACAAGGAAACCAGACAAAGAAACCGTCTCAATAGGCAGACTCGAGCGTCTCGAAGAAACAAAGATCCATTCATGATCGTCCCGCTGGGGCCACAGGTTTCGGACCTTTGAATGCCGAGAGCAAGACGCAAAGATGGATCGCATCTATCCGTACTCCGTACATACGAGCACTCATACAGAAACACAGGGCTGTAAACTGAACAAGGATGTGAAGCGAAGGAGCCACGATCAGCAAACAGGTTCGTTCGTCATATGGCGCTCCAGCCTTGCCATTGGATGGCTTGGTGTTGGAAGTGAGCAGTCTGACTTGAGGTGTAAGAGGATTTCTCTGACCTTGGCGTCGGAGACCCCGCGCGAATAATACCTGCTAAGGTGCTGTCGCCATCGATAGCGCTGAATACAACCTCGAGATAACCTGTTCTAGTAGCTGTGTTGGTTCCCGTCTCGGAAGAGAGCAATGTAAGTTGCTCGGGGACTATTGTTGGAGAATGTTACCCGTCAGCTGATGTCCACACAAAATTGTACTCAGCCTTCAGAGCCCGGGAACGAAACGCCTCCCGAAGGAATTCAAGGGTCTGGTCCCTTGGCCAGCCTTTCGAAATCGATAGGGGTATTGAGTCTTCAGAAGGTTTCACATGATAGCTGTCGCCCAACTGTCTGCATTCCTCGCGCTGTCATGTACACGTGAGTGACCAACATTGAGTAAAATCAAATACCTGCGATGGAAAGTCTGGAAGCCGCTTTCATCCTGCAGAAGCTGGGCTTATTTCGAAAAAGGTACTACGATCATCTTCGAATGGTATCAAGTCCGGTAGGCATGTGCTCCGTGTCTGCAGCAAAATTGCGAACAGACTTGGTCTGATCTGCAACCCGAATTTAAATCTTGGATGTTTTGCAACATCACAATGCTCATGCAGTACCGATCCCATTCGCAAGCTACGAGGCATTGGGTATCTGACTTGATCAGCAACAAGAAGTTCGGGTACCTGGTTCCTACTGCAAGTCAGTCGTATGTACAGTACAGTATGTAGGATGTATGTATGTAAGTTGGCGACGCGAAAGGCTGAGCTGTAATTGCAAGCATGAACTGCCCTTTTTGGGCCCTTCTCTGTTCACCCCCACCTCGCTTGTTCCTACATACATGGAGTCGCCTCTGGAGCGTGTCTCCAACTTCTCTATCTGGACACTAGCATCGGGCTAGACAAGGGTTGGATCTTGCTTCTGACCCAACAACGCCGCGTTAATTGATCGTAACCTTGCACAACTCACAATGCCTTGCATTCACTCAGGAACCATCATGTCATGCAATTCTCTCTCAAACCAGTCCAGTCGAGCCAATTGTCGCGATTCATCTCATACTGAGAATGCGGATATGTCTCTCGGAGGATTCCATACTATAATTGCACTGGGCCCCGGTGGCTTGAATTTGCCCTTTCGACAAATAGAGAACAACATCAGGCTGAATAAGGAATCGCTTTGAGTCTGCTGAATCGCCAATTCACCACTGTCATTCGTCGTGCGCGCTGTGGGACCGCTGTGTTTCTGAACAAGGGCCCTAGTCGGAGTGTGACTGTCTCACAAAGAAGAAAAGGACCCTGGATTTTCACCGAGACAGACAGCTCCATCCTCTTTCAATTTCGACGGAACTGCTTTGATTGACTCTTGCCTTGAACCTGAGCTTAGCCACTGGCCTATGTAAGCGGAGTGTTCTCTACAAGGACATGCTCCTTAGCAAAGACGTTCGAGGCCTCGAGAAGCGTCATTCTCAAGAGCGTTCAACGGGCGCCTGCGGCTTCATACATAGTTGAGGAACGAACCCAGTACAGGGAACAACCCTCAGTTGACGACAGGGGACCCAGGCAACCGAGAGACGCCGAGGCTGCTAAGTTCCTGGGGCACGATGATGAACGCATTGAGCATAGGGATAATAAAGTGAACACGCAGTAGTATCCCATTTAGCATAAGCATAGACCAGGCATTGAAACAGCAGCGTACACGAGGCAAGCGGACAGGGCTGTAAAGGTGACAAGGACGGATATCTAGATGTCCAGTGCAGAGTCGAGGTCGACCAGGGGTCGAAGAACGGTTCTGTTACGGTCGAGGCAGTTTTTCAAAACAACAAGAACCTGTTTTGGCGGTTGGACGTAACTTGGACCAAGATCCTAGTGGGCGGTTAACGTCATGCTTCAGGGCACTCAAGGCACGTCTACAGCTGGAGCTCCAATGCTAGATCCCCGGAATAAAGACCAGCAGTACGGTTGTCAATTGTGCGAGTATCGACATGGGAAATGCCTGCCACAGGCGCCAAAACCTGTGTGCTATTCCTAGCACAGAATAAAGACCCGGCACCAAAGAAAGGGAGGCGACATTTTGACATTTGAATTGGAGCAACAGAATGGAGACGTTGGGGCCTTTTACTTTTTTCATCCGAGACACAGACTTAATAGTGTGATTACAAAGATGCTGGATTGAACGTTTGGTTACGAAGTATGGAAATTATTACGGACTTGACAGCGGTGCTGCCCAAGGGAGGGAGATTCACCTACGCAGGGAGAGACAGTTGACGGTGAGAATGAAGCTATATCCATAGCCGTAGGACAGTCGACTCACAAATCACTCTATTCTTCTGACTCGTTTCTACGTTCCGACCTGACACATCTTACACATCCGTATTAAACCTCTACCGCCAGTGTCACTCTTGTTGTCGCTGTCTCAACCGAGTCGCGGAGGCACGTCGTAGTTCCGAGCTCCTGGTGGCCAACGAGCATCGAGATTCTCAGACAAGAGGAGTTCACGGTTCCTTTGTCTGGGTTATATCGGGCTCCTCACGCCACTGGAGCCGCTGTTTCTGACGGAGCGACAATCCGTCAGACGTGAACCTACCTGACTTATTATTGTCTAAACTCGAGGTTGTTCATCCAATCCCGAAGCGACGGTGGTTTTTGGCACAAGGCTAGGACATTAGAAGCTGCAACAAGCCACAGCAATACAGACAGACTCGATTGACCACAGTCAAGTGCTCAGTCTTTCATCATGAGGCTTGAAAAAGGCTCCGGATTGAGAAGTGGTGTTTCTGGATCTTGACTGGTGTGAAGACCAGCTTTGGTTTAAAGAGCAAGAGAACGGACATCTGAGGTCAGAAAAACATTGCGTTTGACTGTATATCCTCATTCATTTAATTTAGCAATAGGCATTTTGTTACGGAAACAGATAAGTATAACTATTATGTACCTCCACTTTAGTATCTTTGAACCCTTCTAGGTAGTGGCGTAATATCCGTATTGTGGATTGTTTTCGAGGGTGATCTCTTTGAGACTGTCCATCAAATCAATATGGCTTCAACAAAGTCTCAGCTGCAGGGCGAGTTTCTTTGTTCAACATTTATGCGGGCAACGGTATCCATGCTTTTTGATATATTTGATTCTCCTTTTCTTGTCGCCATTCTCGTGATAACTCATCTCCTGTTTGTCTTCTCATTCAGGTTACTGGGTCGACGCATGGTCATGGATCCAGCTGTTGAATTAACATATCCAGCATCGCGGGTCGGGAGGACGCATGGGTCACAGTATATTTTATTACACATGTCGATGCCCTCACCGCTTCTTAACCTAGGGCGATGATGTAACCCGGTTGGTCGGTGCATGGCTGATGGCATAGAGAAACGCATTGAGCAATTGTGTAAGATATCCATCGATTGGATGTGTTGCGTGCGTCAAGGCTGACCAGGGGAATGGATGGGTGTCGAAAATAAACGGTCGATCATTCACGCAATGGGATCAAGTTTGTCGATATATCTGTGCTAAATCGAGATGAACAAAGACGATGAGATGGCCTACCAACAGCCAAGAGTTGAATCTCTTGCGATATGAGCTTGAGACAGCACTAGTAGCTAGGTAGATGGCGGTTAGGTATCGCTGTCATGGAAGTTTGTCGAGTATTCATCGACAACTGTTTAATTTATCATGACTCTATGGGTGGTATTCTTTATGCGAACTGGTACTGGCCTGGTTTGTGTCTGTGCAATGGACGGGATCCATAATGATAAATGGAAGCTCTAGAAGCCGGGAATGCACATGACAGAGTCCAAAGACATGAAATGTCATTCAGGATGCCTTGCCTTACCCAAGACGCTATCAAAAGGTTATTCCAGGAAAGTAAACAAGATTATCTCCTCTGCCAATCTAGCAAAGTCTGGCAGAACCAAGTTTGATGCAAAACATCCAAATTCAACTGCATATCATCCAATTCAAGGCACAGCTTCACAAACATAGCATAGCTCTGCCCTGTCCTGCCCTCCACTGCCTTGGCCAAGGACAAGCTCCCGCACGGTAGCTTAACTGAGGTGCTGCTCAACCTACTATACTACGTAAAGTGCCTATAATGCCCTGGCCTTGTTCTTTTAAGCGCCTGACGAATCCAGGACAAGGATAGTCCCAAAGGTCCAAAGTGACATCCCCACCTCCACTGAGCAACCACGCGCTGTCCTTCGGGGCGACGTCCATTCAGCATCGATAGATACCTGGTAAGTGGGCAGCGGACCGGCTGGGGGAGGGACTGGCGAGAGATGTGATTTGCTTCAGCAGTGCAGGCCTCTGCTGCAGGACGTAAAACGACTTACGGGAGGAGCTCTGTTGTGCTGCCCGGGTACCTTGTGCCTTGCCTTGAGGCCCTGAAGGTGCGTGCAAGTGAGATGTCTGATGTGAAAGTGAGGTAGGTGCCCACCCAACTATCCAATGTGGGATCTTGGTAGACTTGGTTCGACACGCCCCTTTCACACCCTCACACCTCTCTCCCTTGACTGCACTGGGCGTGCAGCTTTCGCCCACTAAACTCCACTGTAAGTCGGTGCTCCCCAGCGACCCCAAGGCCCCAGCACGGTCCCAAATCACCCCTAACAACCTTGGTGGGAATCGCCTGGGAAAAAACTCCAACCAGACAAGCCTTTGCCTGGACTGGGCTTGGTTGAATCCATTCAAAAGGCTTCAGCTCCCGCACTCACATCTTCACTTTGCTCCCCTTTCCCACCCATCCCGTCCGACAGTCTCTCCAAAAAGGCAAGCACGGTTACGGCTAGCAATCTTTATCATATCCAACTTAGACAGCCGCTCGCTCTTTCAATCGATTGGACACCCATATCAGTCCTTCTTCGATCCAGCCAACAAACAGCACTAACTAGCCTGAACTCGAAGCCCACCCTCGGATATCGAACAGGTTCTCACCAGTGATCGATATAAAAAAGAGAATAAGGGGAAAGCATTGAAAGAGAGGAAAACCCGGCGCAAATTCAATTCTCGTTCTTGGGAAAAAGGCTTTCTGTCTCGTCTCGGTGTGCTAGTTTTAGCATTACGGTACTCAGTAACCTTATCTTTTCCTTAGTACTAGCATCCAATTGCCTGTACTGTACTGTGCGTATTTGAGACCTGTGCGATTTGGTCCTCTGCCATCCGCCCAGCAACGCCCACCCCTGGTCAATTTGGCACTTGGTCTGGATCAGCTTAACCATCTCGATCCCTCTCGAGATAGGCTAAGACTTCGACGTCTTTTCGACTCAACTTGACTCTTTGCCTCATAGTCGTAAGGGCGACGACTCTCCCTGTCGTCGGACGTATTCACGATTACGTCTCTATCGAGTCTTGTTCGCCCCTCCTTCAAATGTCATTCGAACGAGTATAACGACCGCCGTCACACGCTATCGTCGAAACCCCGCCACGAGCTAATCTCCCATCATCCATCTAATACTTGGTTCGCCCACGAGCCGATTTCAGTACAATTCAACCTGTGCAAACCTTGGCTTCAGGCCATTTGCCCAGACGCTCGTTCGATACCATTACAGAGGTGTTACTGCAGCATTGACTTACTGCAGAACTACCTCTTCAATACTCCATCGCCGTGTCTTCGATATCGAGCAGCTCTCAGTAGCTGACGTGCTTCGACAGAATTCGATTAAACCCGGGTTCCCTCGAATCGTCCTGCTGCTTCATTACCATCATTCACAATGGAAGCCTCTTCACCTTTGGCGGCATTACACCGCCCGTCAATGCTCCCTAGTTGGGGTAGTCGAGATGTCTTTCGCGGGCACCCCCATTACTCTACATCTTCTGTCACATCTGCAAGCATGAGCCTGCGCGAGCAGATGCACAAGCATTCTGGAGACTATTTCAACGTCAAGGACGTACGAGGCTCCTCGCCCGCTGCGAGTTTGGCTGCTGATCTTTCCCAGAACTTCCGACTTGACAGCGATTCAAGGTTGGTTACGGCGCCTGGTAATCGTTTTACAGTGTCTTGGCTAACATACTTCAAGTCCTCAGTTCCCCACTCCCAGAAGAGCACTCTTCACGGCTGGCATGATGGGCAGCTTGGAAGGTCGAGGTGAGCAGGACCAACAGGGTCTAGAACGAAGAACCTCGTGGCTAATTGGCATGTTCCTACAGATTCAGTCACAACTCCCCCATTACCATCCTCGTCGCCTGCCCCACTGGCCGAGCTCAAGGAGTTAATGGAGGTATCACCTCTGCCTCACAAGACACCTTTCTTCACCCAGTTCGAGATAACTTCTCCAACTCCGGGGTCTACACCAGCCGCTGACGATGAAATGATTCTTGATTCCCCGGCTCCTATCTCTCGGCAGTCTTCCTTGGAACCTCCCAAGCCCATCATGGCTGAGTCAGTCTCATATTCCCACATTCCTCCTGGAACCTCAACTGACGTCTTTTAGAAACCGTAGAATAGCTGTCCCACGGAGACCATCCCTAACCCGGATGAAGGGTTTCAGTACCACGGCCGTACCAAGTCGCCAGGCTGATACGGAGCTGCCTCCGTTCCGCTTCGGTGCTGGCTCTCGCCTGAATCATACCAGCTCCAATCTGTCTCTCAGCGAATGTTTCGAGTCGACATCACCACCTCAGGAGCGCAGGCCCGCGTCTGCCAACAGTCCATGCCCTGGTCTTTCTGTCGGCCGCGCTAGACCCCAATTCCTCAACTTCAATGCATGCTCTCGCAGCAATGGCTCTCCTTCCATGAACTCACATTCCCGGCGACAGTCCAATCCCTTTCTCAGAAATCGAAAGCAGTTCCGTCGGTCATTAAGCATGTTCGAGCATCCCGCTGACATAATGAAGAGCAATTCAGAGGGAGAGGAGACTACTTCTTCCGCGCTTCAATCGGTTATGGATGTGGAGGAGGCTCAAGAGCCCGTTCTCCCCCATTTCCTTTTGGAAGACCCCACCGATACCATTCCTCGCATCACTCGAGAGACACTCGTCGACGTCTTGGATGGCAAGTACAGCTCCCACTTCGACCAGAAGATCGTGATCGACTGCCGATTTGAGTATGAATATGAGGGTGGCCACATTGACGGTGCTGTCAACTACAATGATAAGGACCTGCTCACAAATCAGCTCTTCCAGACTCCTATGGATGGACGGACGCTTCTCATCTTCCACTGCGAGTATTCAGCCCACCGTGCCCCCCTGATGGCTCGTCATGTTCGATCTGAGGACCGCACCGTGAATGCTGAATTCTACCCAAAACTTACATACCCCGAAGTCTACATTCTAGACGGTGGGTATTCGGGCTTCTTCACCGAACACCGGGGCCGTTGCTATCCTCAAGAATACGTTGAGATGTCCGATGAGGCTCACCAGCGCACTTGCGAACGCGAGATGGGCCGATTGAAATCTCGTAAAGGTCTCAGCCGTGCCGCGACCTTTGCTTTTGGTCAACGTGAGCCTTGTGTGGACGAGTCACCAACTGCTCCCAGCAGACCTCAGTCACGAACTCTCCATGCACCAATCTCCCTCCTTGGTGCCTCCCCCATGATTGGCGATCGATCACATGCTCGCCGTATGGCCTCTTACTAGACGTTTTATGATCTTTACGACTTGGTCTGTTTTGCACGTGGTAGAGTTCGACTCTATCGGTGCTGGTTTCACCTTGTCTGCTCCTTCAGGTCTATGGTCATTCCTCTCCATCGTTTCCTCCCAACAATGTTGTCTAGGGGATTCTTCATGCTACCCCATCCGCTTTGATGAATCCAGCGGCCGATTCGACCGCGGCGCTGTCATTTGATGTGCTCCGACAGCTTGTCCCTCCAACTAATCTTCACCACGATTAATCATTCTCATGCTCATAGCACCACCACGACCGCAACGACTTCTTCGCTTTTAGATCACTGACACGAGTTCTCACTCATCGACTGTTAATTTCCTTTTTCTACGTTTTACACATCAGCAGACAGACCCATTCATGGTTTTCAACTTTTCACGCTTTACATGGTCCAACGATGGAACCTCATTCACCAAGGAGCCAACATTACTCCTACTCTGCATTAGGGCGCGCATTATTCTTTTCTTTCATCTCAACTGCATCTGCTTTGGCGATTTCCGGACTTGCATTTTGGCTTCTAAAACATGTCTCGGGAGCAAGCTTTCCTGACGACTGTGGCGCAGTTCGCAATAGACATTTCGATACCAGATGTCTCGGCCTCTCAGTGGCTTCACCTTCGGGGACACAGAATTACCCCTTTTTACCGAAGCCATACCTTGGCCAGGCACAGCATGACTCGCATCTGTTACTCGGTACCCTATTCGACAGCCTTTTTGATACCAGTATCCTAGAATCATGGATACCTACCTATAACATCCCACCTGCGCATATTGTCGCACCTATACCCCCTGACCTTACAAAACGGGAATGGTTCACCTCTTTTCTTTGTTCTTCATTACATATTCAAACAAACCCCTCCCACAAGAGAAATGCTGGGAAGATGGGAACTACATATCACCCTCAGGCCTGGAATGTATTTATACCTTGTACGTAATAGGCACAGGCCGCAATGTCGCAGTACCATGGAAGATTGGTACTGCGATTCTTTCTGTAAATCTAGCTGGCGGAGCAGCGTGGAAGACGCACATGGCTGGCGAAAAGTGGCTTTACTTGTTCATCACTTGACATGAGGAGTACCCTAGCTAGATACCTGAAAATGAGGGATAAAACAGTTAAAAGTTAACATGCTGCTTCCTGACGTGATCAAGTCTTGTTGCGATGTCGAGAGAGGAGGATTGATTATTGTCAAATACTGGTTCATCTCGCTGTAAGGGACCTTGTTCTTAAGACTATTATCCCTCTTAATCAAGGTCTGAAGTCTAGCCTCGTAAGACTCTTCTTGTTTATTTTTATTTGCGCGGTCTTGTCATGTGGTTTGTTATGTTCCCGACTAACTATCTTGCAACTCGAAGCGGTCAAAATCGCAATGGATTAGATGGGGACCAAGTGGACCAACTGCATGGCCAAGGCCAAGCAATCAAGTCCCTGACCTAAGCTTGAGACTGTGTAGTGAAAGGTGCCAGAGCCCAAAAGCTTGTTTAGTTGCTGAGTAAGGCGGCTTTGATCATGTGAGGTTGTGGATTGATTGTCTGGCAGTGCATTCCAAAACTAACGATGAAAGTTTCAGCTCTTTTATGACAAGAGACTCATTGGGTCGCAGTGGGACTGTAACCTCACCGTCAGACTTCTGTTGTCTTCGGTTTTAACTGATACCTAGAGGCTGATTCATGGCCATACCTTATTCAAAGGTTTCAGTACGTATACACGTGACGCTTGATGAACGTGATGATCCCGATTACCTTGTGCAACGTGAATAAGCCAAGTCCCTACGTAGATTACTGTGTCGATATGATAGACATGACATAACTAAATTCCTCAAGTGTGTGCGTTCTCCGTCCATCAGCCCCGACGGAAAGGCCGCAGTTAATATTATATCAATAACGAGCCATAAGGTCGAGAATGAATGGGTCAAATGCTCAAAGAGTGTACCTACCCGTGACCAGTATGTGGGAGCGGCACCCATGACATTTCCCGGCCGCTAAACCGGAATTGAGCTCCCAACCTCAGCTCTTCCATCTTCACGTAAGAACGAGACTGAATTGCATCTTCGTGAAGCTCGGGACTATAACCGCCCGCCAAATTGCCTACGTCTCTATATACACAACACTCTGAGAATCTCAAGCAATTGCCCGCGTGATAGTTGCTCGCACTCTCTCAGGAGCCAATACGCTTACCATGTTCCAGGTTAGTAGCCGAAGTTGAGGTTAATATATTTATTAGTCTTGGATGCTGAGAATGTATTTTGAACATAGCCTCACCCTGGTGATCAATTCCACCTCCGCCTCCACAGAGCACGCTCAGTTGTATTGACGACACAAGAGTAAGTTCAGTACCACTGAGACAGGATTCGCCGCGGAGACACCAACATAGATTCTATGTCATATGAGGACTAAGAGATGTTATTGCCCGCGCCTGGAACAAACGAGACAAAATCGATGCACCTTGCTGACATTGACATGTACAGGCTCGTTGAGGTCAGAGCAGCTCAGCGTACCTTTGAAGGTGCCTATGTCCGCACAGCTCTGGGACAGTTCTCATTCGCCCTTATCATCCTCAAAGTGTTCACCGAAGAGTTCTATGCCATCGGTGCCCTTTTTGCCGTGTATGGGGTCGCAGTAATGCTAGTAGCCATATACCGCCGATACGAAGGCCAGAACCAGTTCTTTACTTCTGAATCCCCGGATGGGTCACTGAAGCGGAAATTCAGGACGAGCGGGAATAGTGTATTGCTATTGACAATGCTGAGCCTGAGTGCGTATATAACTTTGATGGTTTTGACGTGGCGTCTAGTTTCATAGTCATTTTGCACTGTCTAGGTTATCAGGAAACACCACTTCTCATGCTACACAGCACCTGGATATCTCCAAGATATCATCGAATCCCTTTAGAAAAGTAACACCTTGCACATTTGAAGCATATGATATTCTCCCCTTCTGTGTACTGCTGGTGGCTTATTTCTCTCCATTGTACTTAGGTCCTCGCCTTTCAGGGGGAAGGTAAAGAGATATTAGCTCTGAAGGAGCCTGAGAATATATTATAACGGACCTCACCCCAACTGTTGCCGCAGATATATTAACTTGAAACATTCGAAATCCTTTTATTCTTGAGCATACCACTTATCAATACAAATTTAGTAGATCTGGAATGCAGACATCAAGTTTATGTAAACCTCATCAATATCCCACCAAGATAGAACAAGACGGCATATTTAAATCAACACTTTATCGTATACATACTCTTAGTCAGAATGAATAATTACCCTCATTCCATAAATACTCTCAATAACTATGCTGATAATCATATGATTCTTCTATAGGGAATGGTCAATCACCTATGACCGTGCGTTTAGCCAGTGTGACATGAGGATTCGCTTGGTTTATCTCAGCTTTTGCTCTCCTAGTTTTCTAGACTGATGATGTTAATTTCTCCAAATCATACGGATAAGGACTTCTCTATTGAGCGGGTTGTATCATGTGCGCTTGGTCTGGTTTCGTTATCTTCAAGGCTACATAAACGAAGATGGGAAAGCTACTTAGAATGGATAGGGAGACAGCCGTCGCCTATAAGCCACGAACAACATTTCAAGCTCTATCTTATACTCATACATGCAGTAATTTCTCTATTGCTCTTGGACATAGACAGATGTCAAGCTATATATAGTTGTCGGAACATAGCCAAGACTTTTGATTCGATGTTCAGAATGACAGGCTGATGGGTTGATGCCGCCATCAGAATCCATTAACTAAAACTACGAGAGTTTGAAAAACATATATGTTTTCGTCATAAGAAGAAGCATTCGGAGCGAGGCTGGTTTAGCCTACGAGGTTGCCTTGGGGAATAATACAAGTATGGATTACTGGATTATAAGGTAAAGTGAGACCCAAGAGGTTGCAGGCCGTTCATCAGCTCAGTGACACAACAGATTAACGCCAAGATAGGATGTATATATCATTATAGGTCTTACTCAGATCACTGGACGGACTGAGCAAGTCATCAACGCCGCCTCCGTAAGCCATTCTCGCCCTATTACAAGCCCAGGATATATTATGTGCTGTAGACCATTATCGTTGGCTTTGATATGTATTCATGGCCTGTTGACCAGAGGTTCCCTGAAGTTGCTGATCTTGTAACCCCCTTTCGTGAGACCAATCATCCCCGTACGTCTCTGGATTCTTCACATATGTGTATCCAGGATATGCCTGCGTTTGGTTCCATGCTGGGTAGTTGGTCGCAGGCATCGCGTTTGGTGGGAACGGAACCGCTGTGTTCATGCTGGAGCTATCAAATCCAGTGACCATAGCGTTCATAGAAGTCGTATAGGCATCGGACAGGGCGGATGGCCTTCGCTCGAATTGTCGACCTGGAGCCATTAAAGAGTACTGAGAAGGTTGGTTGCTGGACAGAGGCTCTCCTCCGTATGACATGGACCGTGTTGGTGGTGCAAACTGACCCCAAGCCATGTCCATGTCACCCCGGGGTACTGGCTCCGAGTTCACAGGGGGCCATCCAGATGGGGAGTGGTTCACCGAGGTAAATGGAGAGAACTGCGCACTCATCGGAGATCCCGTGGCATATGTATGCCATGGAGTACTCAGATTCGAGGACGAAGTTGGGCTTTGTTCGGGCGCTGTAATTATCCAGCCGGCAGGATGTTGGTTTCCTGCTTCCGGGGGTGTCAAACTTGTAGGTGAAGCCCCTGAAGCTGCAACTGTGGATTAGCTTAGTATTATAAAGTATTGATGATCATCGATGAACCTTTTGTTTGAGGTGGAAACCCTTTGACTCCTTCAGCTTCTGTGATTTTGGGAACTGCAATTGGCCCAGGTCTCTTTGACGATGGCACAAACGGTGGCTTTGTCTTCTTGGGCTGCTCAACTGGATTGCTGATCGAGGTTGCGGGAGACGAGGTTGCCGAGCTTCCTTTTGGACCTGTAGAAGATTTCGATGTTGGCTTGCTTCGTGAATCGTCAATCGATGCCTGATCTACAGGGAAGAAACTGCAATCTTTCTTCAAACGAATGCAGTTGATACAGCGTCCTTGTGTATCATTAGGTGACGTGATGCACCTGATCTTTCGGCGCCGGCAGTGACCTTGTGAAAACAAGTTAAGACGAGAACACTCATGTATTGGCAGACCTAGACCTACCACAAGCCACCGAAGTACGATGGTAACCCAGCTTGTTCCTTTTCTTCTCGCCCAAGTTCCCGTTTTGCTGTTGCTCTTCTGCCTCGGAAGCCAGTAAGGAGGCATTGTTCGGTGCTGAGTAGGAACCTTTCATATCCAGACCATGATCTTGGCCTAGTGATGGGGTATGAGGGTCGACCATCGTCATGGAAGAGAGTTGTTGAGAAGGAAGCGTATAGGAAGGCATGAAGCCTTGGGGTGGCATACCCATCTCATTGTCGACAGGGGAGAGTGGTGGATAGTGGTAAGACATAACGCCAATCATGGGAAGCTCGGACGATGTACTCTGCCACGAATTTCCAGCTCCGAACGAATAGAGTTTCGAGCAGTCCTGCGACGTTATCGCGATGGCCATGGACAGTGTGCAGTGATTGTGGTTGTCTTTGTGGTTGTCGGCAATGAGTTTAGCTGGGCACTCTTCCAACATTCATCGAAAGGATAGGATGAATTCGACTGCTTGGAAAGAATGAACAATCGGATCGAATTGAGTTGAGTTGAGAGCTTGTGCAAGCTGTGCCTAGAGCTAGAAGCTTTGCGGAGGTGGAAGTATATGCCGGGGGACGACACACTTGGATAGAAGTACCGATACCTTACAGCATCGGTACACAAAACGAAGACGTATAGTAGAGAACGTCCCTGAAGACGTTACTGAAGAGCCTGAGTCGCAATTGTGATACGGTTTGTCAACGGGAACGATTGATGTTTACATTGACCAGCAGAGGGCTTTCAGACTCTGGCACAAAGAGAGAGCAACGAAGAAGAAACTCCCAGCGTGGCAGCAGGTAGAGAAAGGTATGCCGTGAGGGAAGATCAAGCTCAAGGATGGCAACAATACGGATAATAGGATCAGGTTTCTGACCAGATCAAAATGTGGTCCCTGGCATGTATTTGACCTCTGGTCCCGAAGACGATCGACTTCTAGGGTCAGCGCAGACCAGGCCAGGGTCTATGCTCTTAAAGATAATGTAAGGTATCAAGGTATCTAGCGGCAACTAAACCATGGACCAGGAAAGGGGGGGTCTGGGGGTGTGAGGGATTCAGATAGAATCGGAGGCTAAACCGACCAAGATGGTCTAGTATGCAGTCTCTTGTGGGCTTAGCACTGATGAGTACCGACGACTAAAATGGGGGATAATAAAAAGGGTGGTGACAACGAAGTAGTTGGAGCGCCACCGTGATGTTATATTGGCCCGAACAAGCTGGGTACAACATGGGCTACCTGAGCGGCTATCGACAGGTCAGAGATCGATCATGTTCAATGCCTTTCCTAGCATATCTCACTCACTCACTGCCTGGATCCAATGTCTTTTTTTCTTTTCTTTTCTTTTCTCGACTTGCCTCGGCGGTGGTGGGCTACCTAGCACTACCGCTGAAGTAACAGCACAGCAAGCATGTACGTAGGCTTTGTTGATGACAAGCGGCCAAGACATTCCTGGCCCAGGGCCGCGGAAGATGGGCCTGCCAGCATAAGTGCCAACTGGGATGCAAGATCAAAAGTAAACCTGAAGATCCTTGGAGGCAAACAAGGATGGATGATGGGGGCAATATCACACATTTGGCTTCCCAAGCTACGCTGAGTACGGAGTACCAAGTGATTCTTCAACAAGCGCGATGGTTCAGTAGTAGTGTCATCTTAAGCGTCTCGATGGCTTTCCCAACACAGGAGCGGCTAATAATAAATCATAACGCGGGGCCTCACAACCAGAATCAGAAAGAAAATGTGAGCTCATGTCATCAGTAGAGATGCTCCCCGACCTAAGATCCCATGGAGTTTAGGTCGTACGCTGGGCCTTTGAGTAGGTATAGTGGCTCCAACCTCCACTGAGCTGCGTTCGGTGATGGCGGTTTGCGGACGAGCCTAGCCAACAGTACAGTACAGTACAACAATCAATCACTTTTGCTTGTGAGGCTTACAGTACATACGAGCCCGTCACCCCTGTCAGGATACGAATGCCGGGACCGGGGCACCAGGGCGAGAAAGCCGGGGCCCCGATGCCATAACTAGACTTGATGGCCCTTGAGCGTTGCGGTGCATGAGCACGGGGCATTGATGTTGACGTGAGCAATAACCATTCTCCTGCGTCAGTCCCAGGAAGACGTGAAGAGCTGGCTGGCTTGATTAGTGTGAACCATTGACAGTGCGGCATCGTATATACCAAACTTTGATTCAGTAGGCTCTATAAGGGTAATACGTAGAGGCATATGTGGTCAGCCAATGATTTATGGATACACATAAGGGGCAATATAATAATAATTTGAAGCAAAGCTTCTAGGGGTAGTCATAGACATCGTCCTCTTCTTTTTTATCCTTGGAAATGATCAGAGCTGCGACCTACAAGTTTTCCACGGTTCCCGAAATACCATTGATCATAATCACTCGTGCCCGAGAAGTCGAACTGGCGCGTTAAATATACAGTACGTGCGTCTCAGCTCGTTGATGTTACCCCTTCTCTCCACTGATTGATAGTATGTGCGTGTATCGATGTCTACCTTGGTGTTTACTCATTGACGTCTAGGGCGGGTCGGTCACATTTGGCGAAGAAGAAGAAGAAAAAGCAAAGACTAAATCACCTAAAAAAGGCCAACGGGTTTTGTCGGTATATATCCTGGCCCAATTGAGGAAGAACAAACGGCCCTCAGAATCGGACAAGACGTGGATCATCAGTCAAATTTTCATATTCCTATTCGATTTTGAGAATCTCAAAAGGCGGGGCTCGGCTGGGTGTGTGTCCTGGGGGCCTTTGCGCTCCAACTGCAAAAAGTCCAATCAAAATTATAACACAAACCCATTAACATCCCAGCTGAACCTGGCATCGACCAAGTAGTGGGTAAGCAAAGTTGTTGATCAGTCCGCAAGGTAGTCCCAATGCGGCAAAGGGGTCGCAAAACAAGGTTCAGCCAGAACGCAAAACCACTTAGTGTGCGTTATGTGAGCCAGGTCAGTTCTCAACTCGGGTACATATAATACCCTCCTTACTCAGAAAAGTTGATGTGGTATTGTCTGTGCGCTTCCCTCTGTGCTCTGACAGCTCTGCAGGTTCGCACACACGCGAGATTATCTATCACAAGAGACCTCGCTTGGCAAATGTCTATCGCCGTAAGCGCTGCAGGTATCCATTTGCCGATCTCTTGACGTTCAAAATTTGTGTGGATGTCGCCAGGTGAGCACGATGGCTGTATACGTACGGCTGGTTACTCTGGCATCAAACCCAGCAGCTCCAAAATCCTGGCACATATAAGGATTTCAGGCGGGCGAGTTTCAATGAGCGAGAGCAGCCTGTCGCAAATTGATTGCAAAGCCCCTGTACCCAGCAATGCCCCCTCCTTCAAGTTGTCAACGAGGTCTGAGAACATCACGGACCAATACGAGCTTGACCCTTCACACAACATCAACCTGAGAATGCGCCTGCAACTAAAGACATGCAGTGGTGTTTATAGACGCCACCTCGCTGATGTTTTGGTAGGTCCCATGCCAATGGTGTCTTGGTGTTGTAAGAGGGCCACTCCTTTTCAGCAGTGCTGGAAGGAAGGGAGTTGTTGACTCGGCGCAAGCTTACGTAGACACGGGATAAAAGGATACTGGTGAGCACGTCTGCTCCCAGATGCAGAGAAGAAGTGATGCCGTGTCCGGGACATCATGAGGTCGGGATGGCTAAAGAGTTAAAGATCTTCCCGACAGAGGCTTCACGTCGATCTGAGGATACTCCCGGCGCTAAATGGACGGGCGTCGGGGGCGAAGTTCTACGGAAATATTAGTGCCAATAGACACGAAGCTAAGAAGCACCAGAGAGAGCAATGGGCTTGGGAGGGGAGATGTGCGACGGCAACGTTGACTTGGGCTTGGGTGTTGCCAAGAAGCTGTGAGTTGAGGAACAAAAATCTAACACCTGCCTTAGCTAAGGCTTCTCCTACAGCGGAGGATAAGACCTCGAGCTGTTGTTTGACCTGCCTCCATCTCTTGTGAGACTGTGAGGTGAGCAGAGCAGAGCAGGCCAGCTTGGCAGGGGAGGGGGCGCTGCCCACCCACTGATTGACGGGAATCGAGCCTCCCGCACGTGCACGTTCCTTGACGTGCACTGAACTTCCTATCTGGGGTTGCCCTGGGTGCACAGATCCCTTTGAGAGCCCATCTTGGCTGTGCTACGCCTTAGTCTCCCCACTTCAGCTGCTTTTTTTTCTCCACCAACCTTGTCAAGTGCCGGTGCACCAATAGCAGATCAGATCTACGCAATATCTCCTTGACATTCTTTTGCACGGCCGGTACAGGTACGGCCTCCGGGTCATGTGCCGCGAGCAAGCCTCTTCTCTTGATGTGTGTGTTTGGTACTGTACATATAAGAATGGAACTTTTAGTCCGTCGACATGGTTCTAACTTATTACCTGACTGGCTGACTGGCTGACGGTCAGACCCGACGAAAAAGCCGAGGCAGGTAATCTGTCAGAGATGCCCTCTGCCTCCTCTCTGTTTTTGCAACTGAGACCCAATACTCTGGATATTTGACGCTAGATAGCAAATTCTCTCTTATTGAGCAATTTACGTGGAGCGGCCATCAGCTGGTTCATCGTAGCCCCTACACGCTGACCATTCAGACAACGAGGAGTTTATGTACGTCTCAGGCCCGAGTACCCCTATTGGCCCATAGCCAATAATGGCTACATCATGCAACACATGAGCAATACCGAACTTTACAAAGCAAAGACGCCCCTCGCAACCACATCATTCATGCTCCGCCCATGCCGTTGAATAGACAGACTTGACGGGGGGAATAACCCTAGGTTCATAAGGGTCTGACTGTATGTCGATTTGGTGGGGGAGGCTTCTGTCCACAGATTCTCGAGATGGCCAGCCTACCAACTTCCAGGAATTCAATTCGAAGTGTGGCTTGATCCCGTGCGCCGAGATCCAGCGTCTTGGGATGGTGGGAAGTATTCAAATATCCGATTCAGTTATCATTCAACACTCCACACAGACACCCAGCGTGGAAAGAAATTCGTTATCAGAATAAGACTAGGCTGCGAGTCCCCTGTTTAACAATACTGTATAAGCCCTTGCAGCAACTGACTGACATAGTTATTGGCCAACAATTTTCCGTGCCCCATGCCAACAGCAAGTGTTACACAATACCCAGTTCTAGGGATAGATGTCAGGAGCTTCTCAGACATTATCCAGATGCGAAACATAGCAATGATTTCAGTGGCTCTAAGCTAGTTCGTCACGGGCTCTCAAGGCTCTCAATAATTACGCCGCTAACTCGAAGGTTATCCATATTGTCGGGGCATACTTACTCACTTTCAAAAGCCACCCCCACCATTTGAATCCGTCAAGTTGATGAGAGTTTGGGGAAATACCAACTGAAGCATTCTATATCTCGGGCATCCCGATCGATCTTGTTAGGCGATCGCTAGATCTTTACGCCGGGCTGTTAGAGGCGGCGCCACCAGATGGCTCTCTCAAGTCTCAGGTCCCGCCCTTGGAACTATTACAAAATTTTCCGAGACACTTTGTTCCATCATGGTCCGTCAGGGAAACACCTGTGACCTGAAATCCATGCAGTCGGAGACCCCAGCCTTCTGAAGTTTGTCTCACATATACGGGCCACTGAGCTTTCTAAAAGAAAAAGAAATGGGGCCAAGACTCGTCGCCCTGGGATTGCACAGTTTACGAGTTCATGCCAGTAGCGGTTCTTATTCACAGCCATCCCACTACTACGCGGGTACCATGACATTGCTCACTCAATCCGCTCAGGCTTGTCTTACCTTTTCCAAGTGATTCAAGGAGCTTGACAAGCGTCAAGAAAATGATCTGAAGGAAGCGACGCTTTAGTTCGTGGGGATTTCACACCAGAATTTCCTCCACCACCCCTTTCCTGATGTCTTTTCATACGTCTCGCCGGTGTGCAGATCAAGGCAGTACCCTAAAAAGTTGTAAAGATCATAGATTTCATTATTCTATTTTCTGCGTGAACGTCCTGGGTTGTGCCGCTAACAGCTGCTAAATAGTTGACAGTATCTATGATCCCGGTCAGCGAGGTTGCGATATCCGAGGACAGATGCAAACTCGCGCAGCAACCAATGAGAGCCATGGTCATGTCGATCATAAATGCAAATGACAACTGTGTGACGTGCTTTCTTTGACCTCAATACTTGTCACTTCTGCGCCACTTAGCTACCGTATTTAGCCCGTTCCCCATTCCTCTTTTAGAGAGTCAACAGATGCTGACTAGAGTGTATTTTTCATATTGAGTTCTCGTTTGCCAGCACCACATGTCGGACCAGGATGCAGGAACATGGAATCTTTGAGCCGCTAGCTGAGCGCCAGCGGATTCGCTTGGAGCAAGATTAGGCACTCGAACGGTGGTGAGCGGTGGGCTGCTAACCCTGTTCAGTTTGATTCGGCGTCGAACAAGGGTTCTGTTTCCTTTGCTGACAGGGGTTCGGGCAGGCGATGTTTCTTGCTCGGCCGAGTGTCTCGTGAACAAGGTGTTCAGAAAATTCCGAGGCATTTGTGTTGGTTTTCCAGATTTTGTATATCGTCTGCAGGGTAGGCGAATTATTCAAATGTGAATACTTGTTCTTATTGTCCTTGGGCACTTCACTAGGTCAAAAAGGAAGAGGGCAAATGGCCATGAAAAGTACCTAGGCAGTTATGGCGGTTATACTACGTATTGAGTTCGTGATGGGAATTCCCATTTTCGGTCCCCTCCATACGACGGTCAAGTAACCGTCTAGCCGTCGCCCCTCAGGCTGTCAAAGAAGTGAGCTACTGCATGGGTGGGTGTCAGACTGACCCTTCAAGATCTAAAGAATGAAACCATGATTCTATAGCCAAGATGCGTTGAGCCTAAGATCTAGGCGAGGCGCCGAGCCAGAACTTTGTAGCCCTATCAGAGAACAGTGTGGCCAGAAGTTTAACCTTCGATGAGATAGCTATGCCAATTCGCAGTGGCTTGATCGGGTATGGGGATGTGGGAATATTGATGCTTAGGCTTTTCCCGATGACACCTCGATCAGCTGTTATCGAATTGAACGATATACCAGGAACGGCCGAAGTTGCATATAAATTGATGTCAACTTGTTGTTCGAGACTCAACTAAGTACTGATCGGTCGAAATGGCTTTCCTTAGTGAGAGACGTGTCTGCATCCATAAAGAAGCCGCTCTCAGGTAAGTGAAAGAACTGTATTGGTGAAAGACAACATACCAACTTAATGACGAGGCTTATTAGGAAATTAAGAGAATGGTTAGAAACCACATGAAGCAAATACCCGCACTGCAGATTTGCTGCGGATCTCTCTTCAGATACAGTGTGCAATAAAAGGCACACACTATGCCCCAGTGTTTGCAAAGGCAAATGGATTCGGATTGTGCTGGTTGGCTGACTCGGGTATTGCCCGACCATCATCACCAGTTGCTAAAGACGCCAGAGGACACCACTGCGGCTCCCATACTGTACTGATCAAAAGCGACGTCGCTCGTAGAAAGCTAGAGTCTATCACGAGTGTCAGCACCAGGAGCGTCTCGTGCCGTCCGCATCTGTTTTCGCATATTGGCAGTGCGAATGGAACCTACGTCATCTACAGACCGTATCTATCATGAGCGACCTGCAGCGAGCATGGGCCAAGGCCAAGTACAGCATATCTAACGATACATTTGACGAGGTCGACGAGGAGCACGAGAATGATGTACTCCCCGAGTTGCCGGAGCCTGTCGACGATGACTCTTCCTCAGCCTCGTCCGCCTCGTCCGTCTCCTCGACAGGAACCATCATACCATCGCCCAACCAGAAGCTGTTTGCTCGACCTCAAGGGTACTTTCCAATTAGCACTTTGATCAAGTGAAACATGGCGGGACTGACAGGCTACAGAGTCGCCCGCGGCAGGACCCTGGAGCAGATTCCCTGGACAACCTATTTTGAGCGCGAATTGTCTCTGAAGTCAGAGCAGGACCCTGAAGTAGTCCACCATGCCTATCTCACTTCACCGGTCGGAAAAGGACCATTGTTTGTGATGCATCATGGTGCCGGATCATCAGGGCTGTCGTTCGCCGTTGTTGCTTCTGAAATAAAGAAGCGGTTGTCAACAGCAGGTATCCTGGCCATTGATTGTAGAGGTCACGGGTCCACAAATGCACCGGGCGACAAAGCACTGGACATGAGACTGGACACTCTATCTTCGGATCTGTTCTGCATGGTGCAGCTCACAAAGAGTGAGATGGCCTGGCCAGAGATGCCCCCGATAGTTCTCGTGGGACACTCCTTAGGCGGAGCAGTTGTTACTGACCTGGCCAAGTCCGGTAGGCTTGGAACGTCAGTTTTAGGCTATGCTGTGTTGGACGTTGTGGAAGGCTCCGCTATTGATGCTCTACAAAGCATGCACACCTATTTGTCTACGAGACCACTGGGCTTCGCAACTCTGCAAGCAGGTATCGAATGGCACATTCGATCTCGGACGATACGAAACTCCATCTCTGCTCGGACATCTGTTCCTGCGCTGCTCGTCTTTAACGAGAACGACGACCCGACAAGGCCGTGGCGATGGCGGACCAACTTGGGTGCAACACAGCCTTACTGGGAAGGTTGGTTTATAGGGCTGAGCAAGAAGTTCTTGGGGGCGAAGGGAGGAAAACTCCTACTGCTCGCTGGTACTGACAGGCTGGACACCGAGCTGACCATCGGTCAAATGCAGGGTTTGTTAACCGTTGGACTAATGCCGTTTTCTGAACATTGTGTGCTGACCGACTGACAGGGAAATATGCATTGCAAGTGTTCCCCGAGGCCGGTCACTTCATTCACGAAGATTTGCCGGAGAAGACAGCCGTTTCGCTGGTCGACTTTTTTCGCAGAAACGACAGGAGTGCTCTCGTGCTTCCTCCTAAAGTTTCGGATCTTCTCAAACAGGGCAAAAGAGTATGAAAAAAAGACTAAATTGACAAGGTCTAACGTGTTACTTATGACGTTGGCTTCATCAAACAAGGTTTGATGCCGACCCAACGAGCGGTGCGCCGCCCAAGAGCCGGATTATACTTTCAAAAGCACATTGCAAGTGGGTAGATTAATATGACAGTCATGCAAAATATGTACAAATATGCAACCTGCCACTCCAGGTTCCTTCCGAGCATCTTACAGCTCGGAAGAGAGGATATGATAGCAGTTCTGATAGCGGTGGCTAGGTAAGGAACTATTGGCGGAGGCGTCTATTTAGACTTGCTGTGAACAACCGGGCTGGACCCCGAAGATAGAAGCATGCATTGAGACACTAGAGGATCAATAGTGATTACCAACCATTCCCAGATGATCGAGACGTTCTTGTGTCCCGTGTTAGCCTTGGTGTTAATCAGGTATCTGATGATGAGTTTCTCCTTTCGGTGTACTGGCACTACGGTTGGCATGATCTAAAAACGCCTTGACGATCGGGAATAGACTAAGTTCTGTTGATATGAAGTGGCTTCTATTGAGAGTTTGAGACACATTTTCTGAAACCAAGCCAGCTTGCTACCCTTGTTGATTACCTAGGGGAGGAAATAAAACTCGGGACCTTAAGCCTAAGCGACAAAAAAATTTAGGTAACGTAGTCTAGATTTAGGATGAGCTTAGGATACCCATTGCCGATCTCATTTTGTCATCCTAAATTTAGGTCTCGTGTTTTCTTGCCCCCTAAGGATTACATATCAGATGTTTGTTTATGTAGCATACAGCACAACAAGAACGATACATCGTGTCCAAGTTTGAATTTAATTGAAATCATTGTAGATGTTTGGGTATTGATCATCGTCCCCGAGGGGCCGTTTCACCCGATTATAAGGCGGTTCTATCGCTGCAATCTGCCGAAATGGTCTGGAACACGTGGAAATGTGGCGATTGGCTGGTGATCTGCATATGTATCATTAGAGTTGGTGGAATTTTACAGAGTACGGATACGGCTCACACATTTTGCCGCTTCTAGGGACTGTGAGCGTTTATTACGAGGGAACAGGCCCGCTAGCATGGTTACAACTTAGGTCAGGGTGCTCAAGAGTACATAATGGGCGTAGCTCCTGTGTAAGCTCGCTGCCTTTTGGTGAGAGCTGGGTAAAACTGTCTTGTCTCACTTAAGGAGTCTCTTTTAAATCTACGACGCGCGTACGTGAAACCACATAACTCTCTCTTCTTGACATTCATTCAGTTCCAACTTCATTTCCAATATCTTTACTGTCCGAGTATTCATCATGAAGCTGTCTGTATTCACATCCGTCCTCCTGGCTGGCCTTGTTGCCGCTCAGCAAGAGAAGTTGCCTAAATGCGCTGTACGTCGCAAAGTCTCCCTTACCGGCTGAATGCTCAGACTCGATACGTTACCGCTCGCAATTCCACGATGCTAATCTCTTCTGTGTATATAGCAACCATGTGTTGACAAGTACACCACCGGCGGCGGCGTCGCGGGATGCGGACAGCTCGACGTCAAGTGCATCTGCAGCAACAAGAACTTCCTGTCTGGCATCGCATGTTGTCTTGAGGACAAGTGTGATGCCGCCGGCAAGGAGACCGCTGTCAAGTACGCCAAGCAGATCTGCTCGACCGCCGGAGTCACCGACCTGCCCGACGAGGTTACATGCGACAAGAGCGCCACCTCTGGCAGCGCAACTGGTACTCCTACTTCCAGTGCCGGTAGCAGCCAGACGACGCCCGCGAGTGCCAGCGCCAGTGGCGATAGCGGCAATGCTGCTGCGCGTGAGGGCGCCGCTGGTGTCTTGGGTGTTGTCATGGCTATGCTCTTTGCCCTGTAAGGGACAATAGTGGTACCATGCAGTTCGTTTAAAGTTGTTTTATCATTAAGAGGAGGAATGTAATTGGGAACAAGCAAAGAAATTGTGATTTTCTGTTCTATGCATGCAAATTTATGGAGTTTGAAGCCATCCACTACTACTATGTAATCGCCACGAGACTGCTCTTGTTGGTGATGGTTTATAAATTTATATCAATTGAGATTAGACACATTCTATACTCCCCCATGCCGCCAATGTTTAACTCAGAACATCCTTCTGTTTTAGTTTTATATTAAGTGAAATATATTCTGCAATAAAGTTAAGAATTTAAAGATGTCTCATGTGATTCTGGGGCAAAGTGATGCTACAACCCACAGCGTATGAGGTGCTCAGACATTGACCAATACGACTTTTACTAATATCTTGGGCCGCGAAATAGTATCCCGTGTTTAACATCCTCAGAGATCCTTACTCGGTGAGGGCTGAATCGGCGCGTACATGCATAGCCATGCGTATCCTTTATGCGTCATGTCTGGCTTCAGCCAGTAATCAGATAAGGTCCACCATCGGCCCATCATCATGGCTGCTCTCCTTAGCGCCCATGGCTGGTTTATGAGGAAGAGATGGTCAATAAACGGCGGGACTGATTACCTACAATTGAAATATGAAAGATAATTTTAGATTCGACTGAAAGAAACTGAAACACTCAGAGCACCTGAAGGATATGCAATTGATATACAAATAAATTCTGTGGCCTGTTGCTCTTACATCTCGACCCGTACATGACAGGCTCATACATTGGTACGCTTCCTGGAATGGGTCGATTTTCGGAGCCAAAATTTTAAAGATTGGCGACGTCAGCCCATTCTTTGCGCTGCGGCTTCGCACAACTTTCGCGACCTACTCCGTACTCAGTTTATCTACAACAAAAACCCTCCCACTTCGCACAGCTTCTGGAAATCATACCAATTGCGCTGGCGTCATGAAGAGAAAAGCGGAAGCAGCTGTTGGATCCTCCAAGGCCAACAAGAAAAAGCCCAAGCCTTGTAAGCACCCCCAATCGTTCTTTCGCGACCTTCCACTCACCAGACTTCTCCAGCTTTGACCGCAGAGGAAGCTCAGAAACGGTTTCGTGCTGGTCTTTTCGAAAAGAAGGTCCTCGATTCTTATACGGACCAATATGCTCAGTCAGAACCTTATAAGCATGCCGTCATCAACGGCCTTGTTGACGATTCCCTCCTTCGATCGGTTCGCAGCGAGATCAAGGCCAACGTCGAGTTCACCCCCAAGGAGACCGATATCTACAAGATCCACCAGTCAGGCGACCTGGCCAATCTCGACGGTCTCGACGACGAGTCTCTAGCTAAGCTGCCTTCGCTGCTCAAGCTGCGCGATGCTATATACTCTGAAGCCTTCCGCAACTATGTCTCTCACATTACAAATTGCGGCCCGTTGAGCGGTCGCAAGACTGACATGGCTATCAACATCTATACGCCTGGCTGCTACCTCCTTTGCCATGACGACGTCATTGGTAGCCGGCGCGTTAGCTATATCCTCTACCTCGTTGACCCCGACACGCCCTGGAAGCCCGAATGGGGTGGCGCGCTCCGTCTGTTCCCCGTGCAGGAGCTCAAGGACAAGGAGGGCGAGGTAGCGAAGACACCGCTTCCCGACGTTACAAAAGTCATCCCGCCTGCGTGGAACCAGCTGAGCTTCTTTGCTGTCCAGCCTGGAGAGAGTTTCCACGATGTCGAGGAGGTCTATCGCGCCGAAACTAAGGTGCAGCTAGAGAGGGACGGTGGCCGCATTCGTATGGCTATCAGTGGATGGTTCCATATTCCCCAGATTGGAGAGGACGGCTACATCAAGGGAGAAGAGGAGAGAAACGCCAAGAACAGCGGCCTGATGCAACTTCAGGGCAATCCTGCTCAGTACGATATGCCTCAGCCTCAGGTTATGAAGGTTGATAAGGCCAGTCAGGAGGGCTTCGACGAAGCCGATCTTGAGTTTCTGCTCAAGTACATCTCGCCAGCATACCTGGTTCCTGATGCCTTGGAAGAGATCTCCGAGACCTTCAACGAGATGTTTGAAATCACCTTGCCAGATATTTTAGGCAAGAAGTTTGCCCAGCGCCTAAGGGACTACGTTGAGGCTGAGGAGAAGAAACCCGCACAAGAAGATACTGCTACGATAGAAAAGACGACTTCATGGCGTGTAGCTAAGCCTCCCCACAAGGCGCGATATCTCTACCAACAGCCCAGCGGGCCTGACCAGCTTCGCACCTCACAGGAGGAATCTCCCATCACTGAACTTCTCGACATCTTCCTGCCCAGCCGTCAGTTCCGCCAATGGCTCCAGATGGCCACCAAAACCACCATCGAAAGTGCCGATCTCCTCGCGCGCCGTTTCCGCCGTGGTCTCGACTATACTCTCGCGACTGGCCACGAGGGCAAGGCGCGCGTAGAGATTAATCTCGGATTCACACCTACATCTGGCTGGGGTGACGATGAGGAAGAAGATCCCGAGGAAGAAGCTGAAAATCAGAACGGCGAGGATGTAAAAGGTAAAGGAAAGGGCAAAGCCAAGGCTGTAGAGAAAAAGAAGAAGGAGGAGGAGGAGGAAACACCTGAAGTCGGCGGCCAAGAAATCTTCATGTCCGGTGATGATGATGCCGATGAAGATGCAGCCGTATATAAGACAGGCGATGATGACGACAACATTCTCTTCTTCCAAGCTGCGTCATGGAATAAGATGACTATTGTTATGCGCGATAGCGGCGCTCTTAAGTTCGTCAAATACGTTAGTAAGAGCGCCAAGGGCGACCGATGGGATATCTCTGGTGCCTTTGAGATCGAGGAGGAGGACGATGACGATGAAGACGCTGGCGAAGGAGCCGCGCCAGATGATGATGACGACGAGGAGGAGTTCCAAGGCTTCTCACCTGATGCAGCTGAGAGCGACTCTGAATAAGAGCGATATGAATAGAGATTGAGAATTGCATTATGTTGCAACAATAGATACCAGGATAAAAAAAAGCACGGCAATGACTGAAAATCTGTTTGATAACAATTTCTTTCTTAGTAAATAGCCTCCTTGATGCAAATTGACACGCTTTCGCGTGATAGCCTATGAAACTCCATCATGGTATCATTATAACCAACTCCCGATATACCGCTGTGATTCCGTCATATGTGCATGATAAATATTGAATGCCCCAAAAATCTGATCCATGTTTGCCTTTACTCTTTCACTCCTCACAACCCAAGAGCGGGTTCGGATTTATGATTGAAAAGGCCAGCTACTTCTGCCTGCAGTAGCTCCGTAACTCCCTGCGCTTCTTGTGTTCTTCCAGATTGGGTCAAGTGGTTGACTGTGTCGTGGCCTAAGAAGGCGAGCCATGATACGGTGCTTAGCTTATCTGGCTTTGACTTCTTAGGCTCAACAGTATTAACTAGCTTTCGTAGTCTTTGCTTGTCTCTGAAGAAGTTCAGAGCAGGAAGGTGATCGGGATGTGTGGGGTGGTAGAGGTGTAAATGAGCACGTTCCAAGAGAAAAGGTTGCGGCAGACGATCGGCCGTGGCAATATGAGCATCAAAAAGTTCTTCAGATGGAGCCGGTCGACTGTAGGATTCGACGGTCGAGAGCCATGAGACTGATCTCCATGACGAGACTAGAAGATCCGATAGTAGTGGGCTGGTCCGGAAAAGTTGCTGTGCTTGCAACATGGTAGAGATGCCTGAGTCAAGGTTGCCATATTGAGGCTGACACTTTGTCTTCACAAGTTCCCCGAGTAAGTTGGATGCTCTCCTGAGACGCCTTTCATTTGACAGGTCTCCAGAAGTGTTGTTGATTGTCCGCTCAAGCCATTCCCAAGCAATCTCCTCCATGCCTTCTGCCACCAGGAACGGAGACAACGCTCTGATAAAAGAATAATTGTCCATAAATCGTAGATCCTGCTCAGCACCACAAGCTCGTAGCCATCTTATAACACGACCTGACATACCCGATGTAGCTAGACCATCAAGACCTGGTTCATTCGCCTGCAGCTGCTTTGCTTTAGCGACCATCACACCGATGGCGGCCTTGGGTGTCATCAATCCTCGGGCTACAGCATGGTCAAAAACCTCTATAGGATCACGCGTTGGTGCAGCCAAAGAAGGCGATACTAGGCTTGAAGGGAACGTCGATGTAACATCTTTGTTGTAGCTGAACAGCGGGTTCGACAGGATATCTTTCAAATGCCGGTTTGTAGCAGATAGTCGGGCAGGATCAACATTTCCAGGTTTCGCAGCAGCCGGTGACAGACTATTGGGGCTCTCTCCATATTCACGGTCGAGCTGTTTTCGAAAGGAACTCTTGAGACCGTCCAGAAGCTTTTGAGATTGCTGTTTCGACAAGGGTAGGGGTTCGTGATAGGATGCGAAAAGATTCTTGAGTGACTGAACCGACTTTGTTGTGAACATGGCGGGCCAGAGAGAGTGAGTCTGGTAAGCGGTTGTATTGCTGTCAAACCCTACCCTCAAGAATGCCAGAACGATGTAGGGATGACGAGTCGTCGGGAAAAGCAGTGTGGAGTAGGGTCGGTGTTGATGGGTTCGGTCATGTGTTCTGAAGTTAATTCTTGCGTGATGCCATCGTCGAACGAGTTACGCCACAAAGCGGGCCGCTGGGATGCATCATGTGATGCAAGGGGGTTCCAGCCTCGGGTGGCTCAATTCAAAACATGGGGAAACCTAGCCACCACTGCTCCTAGAGTTGGCTTCCAAGAAGCTCCTGCTCATCATGCTATACCTCCATCAAATACAGTCACATATCTATATTGAACTCTGGGTTCGAGCGGTCTGTTGCAGCAAGCTAATGGTGCTCTTTACGTCCGATAGAGGGCGAAATACATGGCACATAGTATGAGCACAGAATGTGAGTATGAATTACGGATGGATATGCAATGCAAGGAGTGGAGGTAGCTTGAGTGGACACAGCCTGGCTGCGCTAAGCGTGCTTGTGTTGCAAGAGCTCCTGGCCTGAAAATTGGTCTCTGTCTGGTGTATCGAGACTTTGATGATGGTCTAGCTCATTCCTTTAGAGCGCTAGATGCGGCCAGTCGAAAGTACCGGTACGTGATATTGTGGGAGGGTGCCTGACCGGAGCCTCACAACTTACGGGTGAGTGCTGGCAGCCGAATATTCAGGTGCTGCATTCTCAAACCACCATTCGCAATGTATTGAGGACATGGTGCTTGATTATCTGACCGGCGTGCAACCACCAATTGCGTCTCACTGAGACTCGGCACACCTGAGAAAAGAGCGGTGATGGAAAACGCGCCTCTGAGAACATGTATTGTCGTTATGCTTGACTTTCCGCATGAAGCATCTGATAGGCAAGTCCCTGTCCCTGAAATGCGAATGTGACGTCCTTCTCCAACATTTCAGTCGAAGTCCGATTATTTGCTACGTGCTCGTGTGGGCTTCCTCGCAGGGGCCCGAACACGGCGAGCCCCAAACTCCAAGATCCTTGGCTGAACTTGGGGCTAAGCGACCAAGGGAAGGTCAAGGCTCTGACTCTCGAGGTACCGAGTGACACAGAGACGGCAAAGGACAGCTATGCATCAGCAAGTAGAAGTACTTACGGCCATGCCGTTGAGGTACTGACGCCACCTAGCAAACTGTCTCCAATAGTTAGGTCGATCTGCTTCCGGCCAGGGCAAAGTGTCGACGTCGGACGTTTTCAATTGGACGAATTGAATGTTTTAGATCTTTGGACGCTTTTGTTAGGGTAGGTGTTCAGCACAGCGTGGGAGCACCTAATGAGCCACTGTAAGAGGGCTGAGATATAGCACAGACGTGTCTGTCAAGGGGGCCAAAAGAGGCCTGAAGAAGGGACCTTCATGTTCTCACAGTGGTAACCCAGCCGCTAGAGGCAAAACCTTGGTAACCTCCACCACCTCCACTGCCACTGACTGACGGAGCGGGTGCTGAGTGCCCTGAAAGTGAACGCAAGCCCAAGGCTCCATTTCTTCTGCTTTGCTTCTGGGGAAAACCTCGTCCCGTCTCCTCCTCTCCCTTTGACTAGCACCAACCAAAACACAATAAACTCTTTCCTCTCTTCTCCATCCATCATCGACGCCTTCAACTGTCGACCACGGATTCACGGTCGACTTTGTCCTTCAACCTGCCTGTTGTTCCCCCAGAGGACAGCTGACAGGCCGCTTCCTTTTTCCTTCCATTGATTTCCTCTCCACACTTTGAGTTTGAGCCTCCATAGCTCTCCTCCCGCACAACACTCACGCACACACACACACCCAACTCATAATCAACCACAACCCATCTAATGTCCGAAGTGACTTCACGGACGTCCGCCTCGCGCGGCAGAGGCTCTGGCCGCGGTGGTAGAGGAGGTTTTGCCGGTCGCGGCGGCCGACGAACCAATGGCGACAAGCCCGACCACAGCACCGCTGATTCCCAAGGTGCATTCGAAGATGAAGGAGACTTTGGCGAGCTTCGAAAGCAATATGGCGACAAGACCTCGGTGATTCGAGAGATGTTCCCCGACTGGTCTGAGGCCGATGTCCTTTTTGCTCTCCAGGAAACGAACGGCGACGAGAACGAAGCCGTCACCCGCATTGCTGAGGGTATGTTACGCTCTTTACCCACCTCAACCACGCTATACACGTACAACCTGTTCGAGATAGCTGCGCATCAACTCCCCACTGCCCTCATGATCTGATACCCGCCTGTTTCTACTGCTAACACATGCTTTCTTCCAGGAACAATCTCTCAATGGGGCGAGGTTTCAAAGCCCAAGAAGGCTTCCCGAGCTAAGGTTAAGGACCAAGCTCCCGCATCTTCGAACGACGTGACGTCTACTGGACCCCGGGCCACTCGTGGTGGCCGAGCTGTATCTGAGGGAGGTCGTGGCCGAGGCCGAGCTACAGATCGAGGAGGCCGTAGCACACGTGGCCGACCCTCTGTTGCTCCCACTAACGGCGCTGGAACCAAGGACAGCTCAGCCTTGTCTGTTCCCACAGAGGAGTCATCTGCTTGGGGCACTAAGGAACCCAAGAAGGAGACCTCAGAGGAGAACCAGCCCATTGCTGAACAACCTGCCCCATCTGCGACAACAGAGGCACCCAAGCCTGCTGCCCCTGCAGTGAAGACCTGGGCAAGCATGCTCCGCCAGTCCGCTCCCCCTAAGGCCCCGCCTAAGCCAAAAGAAGCTCCTGCTGCTCCTCAGCCAGCTGCCGAACACGCTGAAACTGAATCTGCCCCCGAACCTATCGAACCCGAGGCTGAGGTCGTGCCCGAGCCCGAGTCCGAGAACGCACCTGCCCCCGCCGTCGACGAAGCTGATGAGACTACGCCCGTTGTCGATACCGCTACTCCCGCCGAAGTTCCTCACGTTAATGTAGAGCCCGAGGTGGCTCTTCCCCCCTCCAAGGACGAGCTTACCGAATCAAATCTTGAACAGGTTGTTGACGAATCCAAGCCGCCTCCGACTGGTACTGTAGCAAGCACCGCCGCTGACTCTTGGGACCCTCGACAGAACCCCGCAAGTGTTACTGCTACACCTATCTCTGCTGCTCAACAGCAGCATGCCGCCCCTCCCAGCGGATTCGCTGCCACCGCTGCCAAAGCTACAGCTGAGCGAACCGTCCGTACTCCCAGCCATCATCACCATCAGCGCCGTGTCCTCGACCAGGAAGAAGCTGTGCGTATGCCTGGCAACCGAGAGGTTGACCGAGCTGCTGTCCAATTCGGAGCCTTCAGTCTGAATGGCGATGAAGATATTGACGGCGACCGAGAGGAGCCCGAGACTAGAGCTCAACCTCCCGCCGACTCGCCTATCACTCATCCTCGTACCTCGCTTCCTCCCGCTACTCAAGCGGCTGTCCCCGATTCATTCGCACAGAAGCCCACTTCTACAGTTGCTCCTATCGCAGCTCCTACCGGTATGCTATCTATTGACTTCAAGTTTGCTCTTGTTTAAACGCTGACATTTTCCAGCTCCAGCTGCGCAAGCGCAGGCTCAGATTCCTGGCCAAGGTCCTGCTAGCGCTCAGCAATACGGTCGATTTGGCCAGGCTGGCGCCCAGGAGACAGTTGGAGTCCCCCAGAAGCCACTGGACCCTTTTAACCAACAGAGCACTCCCTCTACTCAACCTCCCTTCGACAACTTCGCTGCTCAGACTTCCCAGGCGCAACAGCCTGGTGGCGCTTTCAGTTCCGCACCCAGCGATTACTCCTCCTACTACACTGCGAATCAATCCGACCGAAACCCTTACAACTACTACGGCCAACAGTTTGGCCAGCAAGGAGGGCAGGGCCAGCAGGATGGCGCTGCGTCTCAGCAGCGACCTTTTGGTGGTTATGGGGCATCTCAGGTTGATAACCTGAGCCAATACCCCCAGAGCGGTCTGCACAACCAACCTCGATTTGGCGGAAGTGCTGTGGATGCTCAGAACAGCGGGAACAGTACACCCAACCCTACTACACAGGCGCAGCAACAGCAGCCTCAACAGCCCGGCCAGCAGCAACAGCAGCAGCCAGGCCAGGGATCTCAGCCTCAGTCACACGGCCAGCAGTATCCCGGCTACAACCACCCCTACTACAGCAACCCGTACTATCACCAATACTACTCTGGATATGGCCAAGGCGGATTTGGCCCTTACGGTAAGGGCGGCATGTATGGCCAGCCCTATGGCATCTCCCCCAATGCCCCCTATGATCACAGCTCGTCCCCTGCTGGATTTGCTCAGTCTTCTCTTCACCGAGACAGTGGTCTGGGCTCTGGTCTTGGCGATTATGGCCGTGCGGCTACAACCCAGGCTGGCAGTCAGCCCGGCCTTGGTGGGAGCGCTTTTAACAGCGTCCATGATACCTTCAATCGTGGAGGCTCCGCTTTCCCGTCTCAAGGCCAGTCGTTCAACAGCCCAGCGCAGCCCGGCAATGCCGCGGCTGATGACCTGAAGCCATTTGGTGAGCCCAAGACCGCTTCTGGCCCTTCTCCCTCTCTGGGTGGAGCTCGACCCGGTTCCGCTACCAACGCGCCCCCTGCTCAGAGCGGTCTCCCGCCCCCTCAGAATGTTGGTGCGTATGGCGGTTATCCTAGCCATCTTCAAGGCCATGGCCTCCATGGCAGCAATGCATATGGCATGGGCGGTAACGCCGGTACCAACCAGCACGGAAACAGTCCCTACGGGTCATATGGACAAGGCTTCGGCGGCAGTGGTTACTACGGTGGCAACCAGCAGCAGCAGCAACAACAGCAGCGCGGCGGCTGGGGAGGCAACTATCATTAGAGATCAGATGCCGAACAGGAGCGTAGCGACAGACGAGGCCGATGCCTGACGACTGGCTTGGCGGCAGCCGACGTAATGTGTTACGGAATATCTTAGTGGATGAGAGGGGACGAGAGGTGAACTATGGTCAAGGAGTCGGGGGCGGGGCGGGTTATAATCAGCATGATGCATATGGCTTTCATGGAGCCGGACGAATATTCAGTCTCACACCTCAAATGTGTCTACGTGTACGTGTACGATTGTTTCTTTTTTACTTTTTCTCGAGAATCGCCTTAAGAAAAGATCAGGGTGGCATATGGCAAAACAAATCAAAGGGAACGGAACGGAACGGAATGGAAGGGCAAGGCGTTTCGCCATGGTCTTTTTTCTCTCTCTTTCACTCTATCCCTCACTGTCATTCTCACTTTACCTGGTATTTCTTCATGTGAAACGCCTGGAGCCAAACAACGAGATTGCGTGCGTGTCATTTTCTTTCCCTGGATCAGGATTTGCTTGCTTTGATGGTATTTTTGGGTTGTTTGTCGGGGGAAAGGGGGGCTCAACTGCAAACGTCTGGTTTCTTATTTATGACAACAAACAAACATTTTGGGAGACGGGGTTGAACGCGTGTTCGTTTAACAATGTATTCTTTCTTGACTTGAACCATAGGGCGATGAGGAAAGGGAAAAGGCAAGGCGTGCATGGGAGAAGGCAATGGAAAGGAATTGAATGAATTGGTTTGGTCAGGCATGAGATTGAGAAGCTCCCTTACAAGGGCTTTGATCCAATGATATCAACGAAAATGAGAAAACTTATTGGAGAGGAAATAGTTGTCGTGCATGATGTGATGAGTACATGAGTGACTGGTCGGATGCGTGCATATTGTGTAGACTGAGGGTGTTGATTGTAGCGAGGCCTGTTGGGGGATATAGATAGGTCTTCCTCATGCAGGCACCCCCAAACAGGATATAGACTCCGGCCTGACTTGTAAGCAAAGATGCCATCTTGAATGAGCAGAAAAGGCTGGCCGCTTTGTATTGCATGTATGTTTGACTCCCAAGTCTGTTAACCGTGCAACTCGGCTATAGACAAGATTAGTCACCAACTCAAGCGGGGAGCTATGACCAAACAGAGGAGAAAGGGAGAGAATGACGGGATAGATAACCTCTTGCTCTAGAATTAGGCAATAGATGGACTAGATTGTGCTGCTGGTGCTGGATGGCTTTCTCCGGCAGCGGAACCCGGCATGTGAGTGAGTTGGGGATAATGAGTGGGGTTGAAGATGCGAAGAAGATCTGCGGATGCCGTGGGAGAATACCTTGGTATTTATCACAGAGGTTCTTTTTGCGAGGAAAGGAAGAGAGCGCCTGTTCTATTGTGTAGGTAACCCATCACATCGTTGAGATAAGGTTGTAGTAGCGATGATCATGTTGGGACGGATAGAGAGTTGACCATCTACTGAAGCTTGTTTGCCTGTCAATGTAACCAAGTGTTGCAGTTCCGGGAATAACATTATCCTCGTCTAATGAGAAGGAATTCGCCATTCGGCTGGACCCCATCCCCCACAGTCTACCCCAGTCAACTGACTGATTGATACGGAGCCTCGAGGCCTTTTGGGCAAAGGGGGCGAAAATAACCCAATCAATGAGCTTGCCAAAGACATTGCAAAATATCCTGACCACGTACAGGTATTTTTATCACTCAGAAATGAAAGTCCCGAGTTTTCTGTCATCCCTCCTGTCATCCATTGGGGGTTTAGGCTTGGCTCTCAAGGGTTTGGGTCAAAGTAGTATATATTACCCTGGGCATTTCCCCATTGTTTCCGAGGTGATGACTTTTAGTTAGAGACTCTCTCGTTCTTCATTCTTGCTCCTTCGAGTGAGTAAAAAGGGTTGAGATAATGGCTGACCATTCCAGTGACAAGAGACCAGACTTTGTCATCGACTCGGCTCCCCAAAATACTGCTCTAACCTCTTCAGGGCAGGAAAAGATTGTCCCTGAAGATGTGATCGATAACGAAAAGTCCGACAATCGGCCTGAAGAGAATGTTTCTTCCAATGATGACGGGAGCGGTGATGCAGAATCGGTAGATTCGAAGGACGAGCTGAGATTATCCAGGGCCCGTTGTATAGCTCTCGTCTGCACTGTCACAGGAGCTTCTTTTCTCAACGTGAGTCTACTGTAACAGATAAGGATCAAACTCACAAACACTAACACTAACAATGATAGACTCTTGCTAGCCAGAGCGTCGTTATCATCCTTCCTCAGATTGGCCGGGCCCTCGATGTTCCTGACACGAGACTTCAATGGGTAGTATCGTCCTACGTATTGACATTTGGCTGCTTCCTGTTACTCTGGGGTCGAATCGCAGATATCTACGGAAAGAGACTGATTTTTATCCTGGGATCTTTTTGGGTTACAATCTGCTGTGTTGTCAATGCTTTCATACCTACTGAGATCGCATTCGATCTATTCCGTGGCCTTCACGGGCTGGTAAGTTACATCTTACTATGTATGGCACAGGACACTGCTGATGTACCCAGGGCGCTGCTGCTAATGTCCCCACGGCGATTGGTATCCTCGGGACTACGTTTCCTCCGGGGAAGGCAAAGAACTACGCTTTCAGTGCGTACGGTATGTTTTCTCTGAATACCTAGGTACTCATACTTATCTTGGAGTTTGCTAACAACACCAGCTGCCGGAGCCCCCCTCGGTAGCGTCTGCGGTAACCTCGTCTCCGGTCTCATCGCGGAATGGGCCAGTTGGAAATGGGTCTTTGGTGCCCTAGCCATCATGGCCGGCATGATCGCCGTTGCCGGTGTCTTCTGCATCCCGTCCCCGCCCCCGCCCCCGCCCCCGGAACTCCGACCCGAGCATGACAACCTCCGGTCCAAGACGGCGGCCGTGGACTGGATTGGCGCTACTCTCATCACCTGCGGACTCCTTGCACTTATGTTTGCTTTGACCGAGGGAAACGTTGTTGGCTGGACTGCACCCTGGATCCCTGTGCTCATCGTTGTTTCGTTTGGGGTCATCGTTGCATTCTTCTTTTGGCAGCGATATCTTGAGCAGAAGACGGATCGACCGCCGCTCGTCAAGGTATCAGTCTTCAATAACTGGCGATTCACAGCTGTCATGATCATCATGGGCTTTTTCTTTGGTGGCTTCAACAACTATCTCATTTACGCAACGTACTACTTCCAGGATTACCAAGGTCTCTCACCACTACAGACAATGTTGCGGTTCATCCCTACTGGTATAAGCGGGTTCATTGTTGCCTTTTTCACGGCGTACTTCCTTTCACGGGTTCCGACGTTCTTTATCCTGGCGTTTGGACATGTGGCTGTTTGCATTGCTGCTGTTTTATACGCCGTGCCAATTCCCCCGACGACCTCATACTTCGCATGGGGATTCTGGGCTATGATCCTCTCTGTTGTTGGAGCCGACACGGCTTGGCCTTGCCTCACGCTCTTTACTTCACATTCTCTTCCGAAAGAGGACCAAGCTGTTGGCGGAGCACTCATCAACTCTTCTGGTATGATCGGTCGTGCCATTTCATTGGCTATTGCCACCTCGATACAGTCATCTGTCATGGCCAAAGAAAGAGGCGTAAGTGTTCAACATGTTGGGCCAGTCAAGGAATGGGATGCACCGTCTCTAAAGGGTCTTCGTGCCGGAGCTTGGACAAACTTTGGCATCCTTGTCATTGCACTCGCACTCGTTGTGTACACTTTTAGGAGTATGGAAATCATTGGAAAGATTCCAGATCGTCCGGAAAGATCTGAGGGTGTGGTTAACCAGGAGGATACAGACGTTGAGAGACGAGGATAATGAGGCTCCAACGTGACAAACTAAGTCAAAAAGAGGTAGTTATGCGTATCCAACAAGCACAGTAAGAACAAATATCTGGCATTTCTATTTGTTCCTGATTTGGTGATATGCATGCCAGAGCCGGTTCTTCTATTGCGCCGTTATCCCATTGTGTGCCTTGATATCTCTCCGCCGGGGCATCAGTCAGCCCGATATCTATGGCCGTCTTGGCCGGAGCGACCGTTGGAAGGACACACTGTTCAGCTTATAAGGGACATGGACAAGTATATTTGTGTATATTGATATTTCATTTCTTGATAACGCCAACTTCCACGTCAGCATAATGATCGACATTGTCCTCCTAGGTGCAACAGGCTACACAGGCCGCCTGTGTGCATTATACATGGCCCAGGTCCTCCCGGGCAATGTATCCTGGGCCATCGCAGGTCGCAGCAAGAGTAAACTCCAAGCTTTACACAAAGAACTTCAGCTTGAAGAACCAAAATGTCTGTTGTACGCCCTCGTGTTATATCCACTTATTAAACGCCCATAGGTACTGTGTACGCTCTTGACCTCGCTTCCGACGAAGCCATCTCCGAACTCGTCAAGACATCCCGTGTGATTGTAAATACTATTGGTCCTTATGCTACCACATGTGGAACGGCTGTGATCAGAGCCTGCGCTGAGAACGGCACCGATTATGTGGATTGGTAAGCAAACACCATCTCACAACGTGTAGGTCACACTCCGACTTACACCAACAAAGTAGCGGAGAGCCCGCCTGGATGCGAGGTATTATCGCCCACTATGACACCATGGCCTATAACTCAGGTTCGAGAGTATGACAATTAAGCTGTCTACTTTCCGGTCCTTGTCTGACACCACTAGATTATCATGACCGCTGGCTGGGCTGCCGTTCCCGCAGATCTATCCGTCTATCTCGCCGCTCTAAAACTTCAACGCCACTTCTCTCTTCCTACTCGTGAAGTCCTGGTCTGTCTTGAAGATGTCCGCGGTTCTTTCAGCGGCGGAAGCCTCAGCTCACTGTGTAGCCTCGAGCCCGTCAACATCGCCCCTTTTGATTTATCTCCTGTGCCAAGGACTGAACAACAAGTGGCCAAAACGGGGGTTCTTCCGCCCCCCAACGCTTTTGGCGTCCAAACCGTTGATGAACTGGGCGTTTTGGTGGAAAGTACCCATGCACAGGTAGAGGAGGTTGTCGTCGGCCGAAGCTGGGGCTTATACGCTGGTCATGGATCAGGCTTCCTGAGCCCGGAAGGCTACGGAGAGGATTTCTTCTTCTCGTCACGAATGAAATGTTCTAATGCTTTATCAGCATTGACGTTTCGAACTAGCCTCTCCCTTGTCACAAATGCGATCACAAAAATCCCTCCTATACGCTACTTGGCCGCCCGGGTGTTCCCACCAGGAACAGGTCCGTCTGAGGAAGCCCGTAGAAGCCACTATTTCAAGTATCGCACTCTGGCTATAGCAGACAACAAAGGAGCTGAGCCTGTTCCGAAAGTTGAAGTCAAGTTCGCATATAGTGGCGATCCGTACGTGTTCACAGGCGTGGCACTGACGCAAGTGGCATTGGTCCTCCTGCAAGGAACCATACCTTCTCACAAACGCGGAGGTATTTTGACATCTGCAGCATTGGGCGAGGAGTTTGTAGCGAGGCTAAAGCAGCCGGAGGCGGGTGTCGAGATAGAGGTTGAGGTACTGGGCGAACAATTTGACCGTGTGTAAAAGAAGATTCCTCGCTATATCGTGTTTCATATCCAAATCTATGCAACAAATAACACAATCCCAATGACAAGATAGTCCGGAGTATCTATAGGGTATCAAAACGCCATAATCACTCACGTCAACGTCCCCGGAGCCCTTCCTCTATGCCGTGCTCGAATTCATCCTCCTCTTCCAACTGCTCATCACGAGCAAGTCGCTTTAAGCGCTCTCGTAACGCCGGATCCTGCTCTAGCTCCTGCCATAGCTCAACGTCCCATTCTTCGATGTTCTCACCGCGACGACTCTTTCCCCAGGGAGGCCAATCCCAAAGTCCAGCAATTAGGAGAAGACGTTTGACGCATTTGAGCACGATCTCGAACAGACCCAGGAGCCCAAGTACGATGAATAGTGTTGCCCACCATACTGCATCGGCCCCAAATACTTCCGTGAAACTATTTCGAATAGCGTATGGCCCGGACGGGCTACCCGCATAGGCTGCGTCAAGGAAACACAGCCAAGCGAACCAGCCGATAGTAGTAACAAAGAAAGATACCATGACAATGGTAGACTTGTAATGGGTTTCGAAAATGCTAATCACGTTAGTCTCGAAATGGTGCCCAAACGAGGTAGTCACTTACAAAAGTTTCCAGTTGATCCAGAGAACTCCAACTGAAAATGTGAGCGTCCCCAGGGCATACAAACCTTGGTCGCGCGCTGCTGGTGAGATCCAACCATAGCCAGCCCAGACGCCATACCAACAGACCACACCCTCAATGGCACCGAGAAGCATCCATCGACCAAACTTCCATATGTTGAGGCCCTGGTTGCGCTGCCCGTAGACATAAAGCTCGGGAACGGCCAGCAGTGTCTCAGCGCTGAGATCTTGCTCCCAAATTCCCATACAGATAACGCAGAGACTCGTAAAAAGGGTGTTGAAAACAGTCAGACTGGTAGCTTCATACAGAGACGTGCCGCTGTAGCCAGTATATCTTTGATACTGCGCTGTTGGCAGGTAGAAGAACATTTCCTTCCAGAACGTGTAAAGAATGAACTTGGCGGTACGAATGTAATTCCATCGTCCGTGGACAAGCAGCATCCTCTGCAGAAACCGAAATTGAGCAATGGCATAGTCTGCCACACGAGCTGCTTGAAGACCTTCCTTTCCAGATATGCCGATGCCCACGTGGCTGGCTGAGATCATGGCCAAGTCATTTGCACCGTCGCCGATGGCCAGGGTCAGGCCTCGACGTTTCCTGCCATGGTACTTCTTGAGACGAGACCGGACGGTGCTTACCAGCAGTGCTTTCTGCGCTGGAGAGGCACGGCAGCAAATGACCGAGTTGACTTGCAACATGACCGTAAAGAATCTGGCAGATAACTCTGGCGATTTTTCAACGGCCGCAAGCGTTTGCCCATCAATAACAACCACACTATGGACTGAGCCAGCTGAAAGATCCTCTTGCAGGGCAATCAGCTGAGAGTCAAGACTTCCCTTGGTAATGTCTAGGATATAAAGATCCGAGCCGGGCCGTCAAATTCTGGCGGAGTGAGCGATGTTGATAGCGGTCTCTCGCTTATCACCTGTAAGCATCCACACCTTGATATTGGCCTTCCGCAACCTCTCAATTGTCTCAGGGACACCCTTCTGTAGCTTATCCTCAATGGCAGTTGCACCAACCAGATCAAACGACTGCTCGATCATGTCGCCGGCATCCTCAATGCGCTGTTGACGATCATTGAGGCTAGTCGTGGCCTCGTCCCAAATCTTTTTCCAGGCCTGATACTCTTGTTCCGTGATGAACTTTTGCGCAAAGAGTAGCGTACGAAGGCCCTCGGTGGCAAAGTCATCCATGTGCTTAAAGCACTTGGAAAATGTCTCAGAGTCGTCGAGCAGGGCTGGATCCTCGAGGAAGGCTAGGTGTTCGGGAATTGGTTGCTGGTAATGAATGGGAGTGTTCAAATACTGGCCTCGAGGGAGATCGATTGACACACCGCGAGTCGCAATGGACAGACGGGGCTTATCCTCCGAGCGTCTAGAAAGTCGGCCAAATTCGAACGACTTGCTTCTATCCACATTGGGCCGTCTGCTTGTACTCCTGTCCCTCGACACGCCTGGGTTTCGTCGGATGGTGAGACTAGGCCTACCGCCAAAACTGTTACGTGGCTCTTGCTGCTCGCTGCGTCGGTGCATCTCACGCTCGAGCTCAGCGCTCTTCCGAACCTCACTAGCTTTCTGCTTGGCAATCTGCGACATCTTAAGACGAGGTAAGATAGCAGAGTCGGCACCTTTACAGATGACCGACACACGACCGTCTGGAAAACGAACAACGATCGACATCTTTTTCCTAGCACTGGTGAATTCAATCACGTCCAGAACCTCGTACTTGAGCTCTTCCTCGTGGCCGTCAGGCTGGGTGACCCGAAGAGTGATGGTTTGCGTCGTTCGATTAATGACAAGGTAACCGAGTTCCTGAGCAGCCCTGACGAGAGCTAGCTCGTCGGGAGATGCTGCTTGAAACTCTAGCTCTCCGTTCTCCTTATATTCAGGCAAACAGGTATGGCACAGAGCTACAGCGAGAATGTACTGCTTCGCCTTTCTAGCAAAACCTGAGTTAGGGCGGAGACGTAGGTATTCAATAAGGTCATTCGTAGTAACGTCGGGCTGAACATGATCCGGTCGTCCCGTTGAGCGCCATTGGGACGAGGATCTACGACTCCCAAATGAATTGCGCGAAGGTGCCATTGAGGGTCTCGAGGGTGCCATAGATGGGCGATGAGACATGGAGGGGCGAGGTGACATGGAGGGCCGAGATGGCGAGGCGAGAGCTTGTGGTGTGGATGGTTCGTTCGACGCCTCGGCCTGTTCCTCTCTGATAACGACCGTGACGGGGTCTGTCTTGTAGACTGAAGGCTCACTTGGCTCAGACTCTTCATCAAGCTTAAAATCCTCCGCTTCGTCGACCTTTGGTTCCAGGTCCATCTCATGCAACCAAACAGTTCCTGCAACGCTGATCTTTCGAAACTTCATGACATTGTCTGTCAAGGTTCCCGTCTTGTCTGAGAAGACGTATCCCACCTGACCCAGATTCTCAAGGATAGTATTCGTATTGCACCGGGCAGGGGTATCTGTCTCTTCATCATACATTTCAACATCCGAGTTCAGCATCAGCAACTGGCCGATTTTGACGATTTCGAGGCTGATATAAAGCGACAGGGGTACAACGTTGTTGAACATAATAATGAAGGCAATGATGATCTGGTAGAAAGGCACCTTTGCCTGTTCCAGGTACCAGGAATGCCTTTCTGTGCTCTTTTGCCATTTGACATAGCCCATAGATACGCCAACAGATAAGACCACAACATAAGTTGCAAGGGTAACGACGATTTTGTTCACAACTCGCTCGAGGGCTGGCTTTTTGGCTTTTGGGTGCTTGTTGGCGTTCATGCGAATCTTGCAGTCCTCGCCAGTGTTGATTACTAGCCCAATTGCTGTATTGGTGTTGCGAACAATACTTCCGCGATAAATAACCTCATTTGAAGTCAAGGGCACAGTCTTTTCGCTGACTGTCACGCGACCATCAAAGTTGTAGAGGTCAGGATTTGGGCTCTCAACGACGAAATCCGCCTTGCACTTGGAAATCCCCTCGATCGTGTCGCAGCCTTCCAAAGCGGGCGTGACCTGCTTGCTCTTGAGGTTGGTCTCTCCATCGAGAGCCATTGTTTCGATGTAAGCCAGCTTATTCTCCCCGTCGCTGTGTAGCAAGACAAGGTCTGCGGGAATGGGCTCGTCTCGGCAAAGCCTGATGATATCTCCGACCTTAATCTCGCTCCATCTCACAGGGACCCAATGCAATCCATTGAATTCCTCCTCCGGCACGGGATGCGGCTCGGCGGTCGAGTGTGTCAAAAACGGGTTAAGCTTTGTCCATTTATTAACTGGTCGTAGCTTTCCCGTGTATTTGTCTTCTCGTCCAAGCACAGTCGCGAAGCCAGCGTTCTCAATTTTATCCAGGCGATACCTTCGGTAGTCGTCGTAGCCTTCTTTAACAATTGTCAACATCACAAAGAATAAAAGCGGTAGAATAGTAGTGTAGGATCCGGTCGTCGAAAGGCCTGGAATCTGGTGTAGCTGTTAGCAGCAAATCCGACTTCAATGTTCTGCTCATACATACCATCTGCGGTATACCAACGCAAAGGAAATAAAAGTTTCCAACGCGAGAGAACTGAAAGAAAAGTTGCTTGGGTATAAAGTCCCATACTGTATATCTTGACGTTCGTATGCTGTTCGAGACATATGGAAAACCACGGCGAGGATCGATCAAAGGGGTTTCGTGTTCGAGTTCGAGAGGTATACGTCGCCCTTCAGTCGACACAGTAACATTCTTACGACGCAGAATAAGCTCAACAACGGTCTTCTGGTATACATCTGCAGCAACATCCTTTATGCGATTGACCAATGGCGCGGAGCGGCCGGCACCACTGTTGCGACGGCGAACATTGACCTTTGAACTGGCTTTCGGTGATTCAGGGCCTAATGGCGCCTCGGCCTCAGATCGATCTTGGAACATGATGGCTTGGCGAGGGTGTAAAACGAGTGTATTGAGGTTATCTTGGTCGACATGCGGGACGTTCGCTGACGTCGCAATGGGTCGATTGGCGTGACGGGGCGATTAACTTCAAACGAGTGACTGTTGTTGTTGTTGTTGCTGCTGCTGTATTTCCTGCCCTGACCCCAGCTGTTCAACCATGAGGTAACGGTCTCTGCCCGGGGGAGAGAAGGACGGCTAACCAAATCAAATCATGAGTGAGAATGGAAGGGATGAAAAGGTGGTTGATCTCGATCTAGAGTAGGAATTTTGGCCTGCCTTGATTCGGTGGTGGCGTGCTGTGTCAGGGTTGTTTTGTCCGATGGTACGGAGTAGTCGGCTAGATAATAATAAGGATAAGCTTATACGAGGTGGCTGACGCGTTGTAACGGAAATAAACGAATATAAGTTTAGATATGAATTTAGTTTATCATGATTCGAGTAGGCTATTTCGAGGTGTATATGTTATGACAGACAAGCTTTACAAGTAAAGGGATAAAATATGGGGAGTACGCGTGGAGCGTTGAGGCCGAACGGGAGGCTTCTGGGCTTCTCCTCTAGACTAGACTATGACTATGTCTCAATCTGGGGGAAGCCATTAATAGAGTTCAGGACGATTTTAATATGATAAACTTTTGCAACTGCACCTCTAAAGCAAATTCTTACTGCGCAAATTGATTGGAAGCTTTAGAGAGTTTGATGAGACAATTGGAACTGGAATCTCCTTCTCCGTTTTACAGTTAGCCACATATCCAGGTTGTCTCTCAGACTCACCCGTCATAGTGGATCGTAAAACTACCTGCGGGATACATACGTACTGAGACGAACATCAGCGCCAGTATCAATCTCATCATCCGCCGCCAACCAACTTAGAATTATCTTTCTATCATTCTTATCATTCACTGGATCTTCATTGTATATTCATTATATGATTAATTTGTGTTGTCTAAACTCAATTACACATACTCTTTTGACGGGTTAAGAAATTGCTATTTATCTTTACCACCATTTCACGGTCCTGGAAAATCCATACAGTACATCATGGGAATCACCAAACCCCAATTCTTCATTTGGCATTCACTTATCACAATTATATGATGCAATCTCGCGAAATGAGTAGGTATGGATATACTTCCGGATCTTTCCTGAACCGCGAGGCATCAACTCGGGCTTTTAACGACCCTCCATGGCCAACTCCCCTGTCAACCACATATCAAGGATCTTCAGTTGCAGCGAGCCCTGGCTCTCTCTCCAGACCCCCCTGTTGGACCGCTATTGCCTGCTTTCGTGCAGTTTCGGCTGTGTCCTTTTTTTCTTTTTTCTTTTTTTTTTTTTTGCTTCTTCCGCTGTCACTTGTGCAGCTACCCATGGTACACCACGAGCGTGTTAATGAGCAAGGATTATCGACAAATCCACAACTTGAGCATCTTGGCTTTCGATATTTGCTCATAAGTTGCTTTGAGAACCACGTGAAGATTTCGTTTGAGTATATATGTTGAATACAATTAACTTTATTATCCTCCTGCATGTCGAGCACCTGCAAAACAGATTGCTAGACCAGCTTTATCAACTCCTCCGCATCAACTTTTATAAGCACAACAATGCAGAACAACGAAAAACAGATAGCCTCCCTCCATGATTGTTTGGCTGTATCAGCCATTTTGCCACTCCGATTCAAGATGCCTGCTAGATTGAACAACGAAAAATGATCTTTGCAAAAACAAAAAAACAAGACAAAAAAGCAGATAGCCACCCCCAATTTTTGACATTCGCTAAAAAGACAAAATGCGCCCTGAAGATCCAAACCGTTTTCTGATGCATGCGTAAGCCTCCGAATTGTATCGAGTTTCCCTATTTGATCGTGATCTTTTTGGAAGTTCCTCTAAAAAGGTACCGGTCCTGTTGGTAATGTGTATCATCATGCTGTTGTGGTCTGAACCTTTTGATCTTTTGCCCCTTTAGTGCACTCCCGCGTGCTCAAAAAGAGCTCGGATGGCGTCGTTGTCCATCTTAGCCTCAAGCGCGAGTTGGAGCTGGATCCTCGCCTTTTGGGGGTTAAGGAAACCAGCTCCAATTCCTGCCTGACAGGGTCCCACGAAACCGCCTTCTGGTCGACGGCTCACTATCACGGGGATGTTGGTTTCACGTACTATGCGTCGGATCTCTTCAGTGCCCTTGGAAGTCCAGAATCCAGCACCAAGGCCTGCGAGGACGATGCCTCGTGCGCCGAGATCAACAGCCGCCTTGAACATGCCAACACTGAGCTCCTGGTAAGCGTAGAGGATGTCCACTTGAGGCAAAGCTGATGACGGAGGTCGGGACGGTAATTTGAAATGGTGGTGACCCAGGGGCCGTGATGGCGGATAAAAGAAGACGGGCTGGATATTGACAAATGTTCCCAACAAGCCGCTATCAGGAGCTTGAAAAGCATCGAGATGGTTGGCGTTCACCTTTGTCGTGAAGCGAGCAGATCCGATGCGGTCGTTGATGGCAATCATGACTCCCCTGCCTCTGGCGTTCTCACTGGCAGCCAAAGTCACAGAAGACAGCAAATTCATGGGCCCATCAGCGCTTATGGCTGTTGCAGGACGCATAGAACCCGTTACAACCACGGGTTTGTCGCTCTGGATCGTGAGATCAAGGAAGAAAGCCGACTCATCCAGAGTGTCGGTTCCGTGCGTCACAACAGCACCTTGTGTAGATGGACTGTTGAGATCGGCCTGGATTTCCTTCGCCAATGCTTGTAGCATGTCTGAACTCATGTCTATACTGTCTGTGTTGGCGAATTGAACACCTCTCACGTTGGCAACATTGCACAGCTGTGGCACCGCATCAATGAGAGATTGGACACTCAGCGCAGCTGATTGATACCCCGTCGTTTGGTCAGCCGAACTAGCAGATCCAGCGATAGTGCCCCCTGTCGCATAGATGGTGATATTTGGAAGATTCGGACTGAAGCAGTTGAACTCAGGGGTAGTTGAGACTTCAAAGGGAATGCCTGTCTGTATTGGCGCCTTTTGCAGTGCGGAGAAGTGAGGTTGAAGATACAGCTCATGAACAGGAGGGCCCAAGACTGAAGCCGCCCATGAACCAAACTGGAGCAGCGCCGATGAAGGGGCCAACACACTCAGGATGATTCGCCACAGGTAAGTTGTCCACGAAGCCGATGAAGGGGTCATCTTGATGGTCGACGAAGCAGCTGGTCCGGAGCAGTAAACCGGAGCCGTAGCAACCAAGGCGCGGCCGTGAAGCCGTTTAAAGCTGGGCATCATGATGTGTGATTCTCGAGTCTTTAGTTTAGACATCCAGTATAGTACGGTAGGACGCTTGTCCTTCTTTCTCGCCAGCCAAGGTCCAGCCTCTGAGGAAAGTGAGAGAGTGAGATTTAGATAGACTATGCACCCAGCAGCGAATGTCCCATTCTTGTACTGCGCGTATGGCTAACTTAACCCATTTGCATTGGATTGTCTGTTTACAGTACAGTACAATTATTAGTCAATTTCTCCAACCTTGAGCTTCTGCTTCTGAGCACGGTGCATCGGCCCGTCAGACGAATCGCAGTCTATCTTACGACCCCTGGACACTGACTGAGCAGGGTATTATGGGCGTGGTCTGACATGGTTGCATTTCACGCATTTTTTTAGGGTTCTGTTCTGCAGCAAGCAAACAATTGATGAACTTTGCACCTTCGTCCCTCGGCAAGGCCCTAGTAGTGATTGCGTTTTGCGCCATTAGCCCAGGGTTCTCTTCCACTAAACATGGGGGAGCGGATGGGGGGGGTCCCATGTTGTTATGGGGCAGACAACGGCTATGGAGAAGAGAATGAGCATGGGGGCAGGCAAAGCAGACGGAATATGATGGATCAGTGTGAGTGGGAGTTGTAGTGAGTGGGTGCGTGCATGTGGTGGTGGTGGTGGTGGTGGTGGTGGTGATAAATACAGTAGTGGATGGACGGATGTGATGTGCAGTAGGGGGGAATAGCTGAATAGCAGCCGAGAGAATGACGATGGCTGCAGGAAATTATGTAGATGCCTTGCCTATTACGAGGTCATACTTTGGTGCTTATGTATGAAAATGCCCAGTAGCTTAGGGTATCCGCTGGCGTATGTATCGTGAGGAAGTCAATCACCTTGTATGCTATGCAGCTATTCATTCTATCTTTTTGCTCAAGCCAAGACAATGACAGCCTGGTCAACTCGGCACCGACAAGGGTGTCACTAGCACTTTGGTGTGCTCAAGGATGTTCGATAACTAATGAATACCCTCTTGACAACTCCACGGTTATCCGATCCAGTCTACGGAGTACATCCATGTTGCGTTGTGATAGATGTGTTGTGTTGTTGGCTTTAGCCAAGCGGGCATGCAACTCGAGCGACCGTGCGGATGTAGCAAACAATGAATAATCGTGATATTGACTCGTCGCATGACATGCGCAATATAGGTAATATATACTGCTATCGGCATATCTTTTCTTCTAGGTTGTCCCTTCATGTATCTTCCGAGTCAAGAGAGTCAAAATCCAAGGATAAAAACATGGTCATCACATTTTATTACCTATCAAACACAGCCCAAAGCAGACACGACACTGCAACGCCAAGGTTACTTTGCACAAGATGCAAGACACACATGCACCGCACATGCCGTACAGGACAGTAACAGCAGGGTTCTCATTCTCGACCTATTCTTCTTCCACCTGTGGGGCTTCCTAACCTGGCTCCTCATCCGATGCCCCGTAGACCCATTAACTACCTACCTAGGTATGTAGACATGCCGTCTGAGGCAATTCTAAACATGCATCCATATCCATACCGATACAGCATCCTGCCTTAGCCTGGCTTACAACACATGCCACTTTATTCCGGCGGCGCATTAGCATTGTACATGCCAGCATCATCTTGATCCATCCCGTCCGGTCTTTCTCTCTGAGTTACCTACCTAGCTGCGCTTCTCAATTCGGTGCTCCTGGCCCGAGTCTTTGCACCAGTTCTGTCTTTTGCTGGAATTCCGGATTGGTTCACACCACTTGAGTTCGATGGCGCAACACCATCCTACAATTCACATGATGTTGCTGACACGCACCTCATCAACTATGTACCCGAGTCTGTTCATAGGTAAGGTAGCTACTAACATGGAACCTTTCTGAAGGGCTGATTCCTCACGTCACACATACATACATACATACGGGATTAGCAGCGAGACATCAGGTGCTTTCTTCAGCTCCAGCTGTTACATACCCATATGCACACGTACATACGTAGCGGCACACTGGGAAACAGCCTGCAACCTGCATCATCATCAACCCGTACAATGCCAAGACTACTATCAAAGGGTCCTCAGATCACAAAGAACCAACAGGCCCCCCACGGCAAAAACCAGGCCTGGCTCCTGTTCAATAAACCCGGCCGGGTGTGTTATTCCTCATGTAGAGTAGAGGAGACTTATCTGCCCCGTCAAAGAAACATCAACAGCGGGTCTGCATTAGCAGCGCATCCTAGCCTTCCAAGAACGATCTAGAGTAGAATTTTTCTTTATTTTTCCTTGATGAAGAATGACAGGCAGCGGATTCAAGGTCCCTCCCGCGGTTTCACGGCATTCCCGCCCCATCTATTCCCACTGCTGACGACAACTCATGCCGGCACTCAGAAGAGGCAATGCCAACTAGCTGCCAAGTAATTTGCAAGAGTAGGGATAAAAAGATGTCCCGAATTTCACTGAGACTACCTTAATAGACTACTTTCAAGTATCATGGCTGAACATCCTCACATCTTCACAGACTTCCTTCGTTTCAATCTTTGTGTAAATTCAATACGCTGCTCGCGGTCCACCCCGGGACGTCGCTATGTTTAGAAAAAGAATAAGAGAAAGAAAAAAGAAAAGGGGGGGAATACAAGGCGGCAATTTCTTTGTAACATCCTTTAATGCCGAAATAACGTCATTCTAGACCATGATAGCACATGGAGCCCTGAGAGCATCTGGGCGCCCCTATACTGCAGTAGCCGGTGTAAGCTTCTCCATGCTAGCCCCCCCCTCGAACCACTCCGGCGAAATGAGCTTCTCGCGGGCAGAGTACAAGTGTTTGTACGCAGTCTTGACTGTACCATCGCTGACACCCGCCTGCTTGGCTATAGGTAGTGAGCTGCGCGATTCTCCGACGATCTGGCACGCCATGTAGATACATGCTGCGGCAACGGATAGAGGCGATCGTCCTGCGAGTGCCGAAATATCGTTGGCCCCCTCTGCCAAAGCGCGAGAGATCTTGGAGATTTTGGTTTGTTTCGTGAAACCAAGCTGAGAGACATAGCGGCCGCATAGATCCTCGGCACCCACTGATGTGTTCTCGTAGTTGGTGACTGTGTTGAGACCTGTGGCTGCGCCGTCTTGGTCCTGCAGCTTCTGCAGAAAGCTCTGAAGTTGCTTGAAAACTCGACCGACTTCCTTCTTGCTCACGCTAGTCAGGTCGAAGATTTCACGGAAGGTTCGAGGCACGTTGTTCTGCCGGCACGCGATGAAGATGCAACCCGCAATAACGGCTTCCTGGGGCTTTCCTTTGAGGAACTTGTGCTTGTCCACGAGCTTGAAGATGTGCTTTGCAGCGTTGGAAACGTTCGTGCCCATGTTGATAGCTTCACAGAGCGAAACGATCTCCTTGTAAGCTTGCATGAGGCCTTTCTGTGACTTGTCTTGGTTCGTGTTGTTTTGAGTCCTTGACAGAGCCTTGTGTGCCTTGGTCTCGGAAAAGGCTACCGTCGTCGCGAGTTGCTGGCCTTCGACAAACTCATCCTGCGGTCCACCAACACGGCTGGGGTCGTCACCTCCTTGGTCGTCATTTGCAAAAGTTCGCCATTCTGATCTCGTATCAATGATTCTTGAGCCGACTACCATGCCGCAGTCTTCGCACACTGTATCACCGCTGGAGAACTCCTCGACTAGGTGGGGCGGGCTGATGTTGCACTCAGGACATACTAGGATATTACTGAGGTCTTCCTCAAAAGCAGGCGCATCGCTGCCGTTTGGGGCCATCATCCGAGGCGGCACGTTCTGCCGTGGAGGTTGAGGGGATGTTTCGTTAGAAAATGAGATACGGCGAAGTTAAGTGAGGAAGGGCGCTTTGTCCAATGGATTGTATGATAAGAATGACTAAGCGAGCTCTGACTGCTGGCGTTTAGGCTCCAGACGTCTAGGCAGGCAGTCTGATTAAATACCCCTGCCTACCTAACATAGCTTCTCAATGGATCATGAAGGAAAATGTCGACGACAGTTGTTCAGTTCACATTTGCAAATAGATAATTAAGATCGACATTCACTGCTGGAGTTCATAAACGCACTGAAGAACAGATGGTACTGTGCAGGTAGTTACTGACCCAGAACTATACATGAGCACGTGATCTCTTTGCTGTCGCTGATAGATTCTGCAGAAGCTTGTGGAAGGTTTACAAATTACCAACAAAGAAACCTTAACAAAAAAGCTTTGGCAAGTCTGCTTATTTTGTTCTTCTGGATTTGATTTGATGACCTTCGCAGGTACTCCGTAATCCTTCTTCATCCACCTAAGTACTACAAGTAGTAACTCCCGACAAATTAAAAGTCCCGGGCGCCACCTCAAGCCTAAGTTGTCGATGCTTTTTTATGAGTCTGGCCAAGTTACGACACACTTTGAGCTCCCGATATGTATTTCCGTTTTCCAGGTTTGATATTCCCTACTAACTTATCTCACCACAAATCTCTCCGTAGTCCCAACTGAACATAACAACCTTAAGGTGCCTAGTCAGTTAGTGCCTAGTCATCTCGAATTGAGTGCTGTTCCAGCCACAGCGGGGACTGTTCCCTGTCAAGCTTGACCTTAAGAACACTAAACTGTTATATCCATGGAAGTTCTCCCTTCGACGTCATTTCTTCAAGCTGTTTTAAGAGGACATTTCAGATAATTCATCTTGTAGAACGGCCGAGATTAGTCATAGGTAATGCTAACACAAGCATTGGCTTGTATTTTGGCACGTCAAGGTAAGAATTCATTTCTCACAGTTGGAACTCATGACGTTGCATGATCGATCAGGCTCATCATGAAATGTCTCTTTATTTTGTCCTCCTCCGTCAACGATGCGCTAGAGTTTCCATTGTCCGAGGTCGGCCAATCACCAGGTGCCGAAGGGCCACTCCGCAGTACGTACTTTCGACTCATTCACAAGTTGAGTCAATAGAACAAACATCTCAATATTGAACAAAGAAGAGCGATACCCCGTTCAACTTATCAACTGTGCTTGGTCGATTCTCTCCATCGTCACTCTCTGTACAAGCCTCCTGGTCGTTCCAGCAAAGTACCAAGATGACATTTCAATCCCAAGCTGCCGGGCAAAATGCCCTCTCGCCTGTCGATATCAAGCCTCTTCTGACCAAGCTCTGGCCTAACGGGTCTGCTGTCTCTCCTCAGGAGATTGCCGAGGCCATCTCTCACTTTTTCACAAATCAGGTCACTGAGGCTCAAACAGCTTCTCTTCTCATGGCATTGCATTTCACAAAGCTTGATTTCAGAGCTGATGTTTTGGCCGAGTGCGCCCGTGTCATGCGAGAGGCCGCTGCAACTATTCCTGTAGAGGAGCTGAAGGAAGTTATTGAACGAAGAGGGCGAAAAGAGGGAGCTTACAATGGCGGATTGGTAAGGAAGCGGACAAAATCTGCTGGATCAACGAGCAATTGTTAACATAATCTCAGTGTGACATTGTTGGAACTGGAGGTGATGGCCATGATACCTTCAACATAAGCACCACCTCATCCATCCTAGCCTCAGCCTTGCTCATGGTTTCCAAGCACGGTAACAAAGCCAGCACCTCAAAATCTGGCAGTGCTGACTTGGTCGCTTGTATGAAACCTCAGCCTCCCATCATCAGCGCCGTCCGCCCTGACACTTTGGTCAAGGCTTACTCTGAGACTAACTACACTTTTCTGTTTGCCCCTGTGTTCCATACTGGTATGCGCTACGTCGCGCCCATCCGCAAGCAGCTGCCTTGGAGGACAGTTTTCAACAATCTCGGCCCCTTGGCCAACCCTGTTGAAGATGTGCTTGAAGCCCGTGTCATTGGTGTCGGCCGAAGGGATCTCGGCCCGGCATTCGCTGAGGCGCTGTGCATGGCTGGTTTCAAGAAGGCTCTCATCATCTGCGGCGAGGAAGAGCTCGATGAAGTCAGCTGCGCCGGTAACACTCTATGCTGGAGGGTCAACGAGACCAGTGCTGGAAGACTCGAGGTTGAGCACTTCACCGTGCACCCGAGTGACTTTGGTCTGAGCACACATCCCCTGGATACAGTGTCATCTGGTAAAGAACCCTCCGAGAATGCAGAGATCTTGTCTCGAATTCTGCACAATGAGTTGCCTGACGATGACCCGATTCTTGAGTTTGTTCTTCTCAACACTGCGGCTTTGCTCGTGACATCAGGTATCTGCGAGTCCGATACCAGCAACATGGGTGAGGGGGATGACGGCAAGGTCATCACTGAGCGCGGCCCTGGTGGGCAGCGCTGGAAAGAGGGTATCCGAAGAGCTCGCTGGGCCCTCAAGAGCGGCGAGGCCTGGAGACAGTGGGAAAAGTTTGTCAAGGTCACAAATGAAATCGGTGCCTGAGAGATAGGAATACGTTATTAAAACTGAAATTGTTATCATACACAAAAGCTTCATTCTCATTACACCTTTAACACACCAGAAGCCGTTCCCGTCGTTTCGGCGCCGCTGCTCCCATGGTATAAATAATTCCAGTCCTAGTCTAAAGTCATGCAGAGATAGATATATTGGTATATGTCGTGATTGTGGGCTTTGCTTCATGGTCCATGCTTCATGCTTTAAGCCTGGCGTATTAAAATGCTTTCCCTATTTCTGGCGAAGCTGGGCTTGTTGTTGAAGTTGATGTCGTTGGTGAGAGTGGAGAGTAGGGGCTGGTTGAGCTTGATGAGAAAGATTGTGGTTGAGGTCGGGACGAGGAGGATCCAGCGTGAGTTTGTATTCTCGAACGATCGACTCCCGGGTGCCTTCGCATCAGCGTTGATTTGTTTCGCTGAATATCAGCTTCGTATGCTTTCCAGTCTGTCCTGAGACTCGTATTTCTATCCTCCTCTTCAGTGTCATTTTCATCGTCCTGTCGCACGGTTGCTCTTGAAGAGGCGCGACTTTGTAATGACTTGCGAATTATTTTGGATCGCTGAAAATCTTCCTTTTCGTTCTTATCTAGCCCTGACTTTGCGCGCTTCTTCTTGCCAAGAGAGAAAGACGCAGATCGTTCTTCACGCTGGCATTGGCGTGGTTTGACCCACGAGTATAGATAACTTAAGATAGGCATGATGATAGAAGAGGGAAACAAAAGAAACACAACGAATGGAAGGGCGAGCTAGAGATCGATAACCTGCCAGATGCCTACTTTAATATCTTGACAGCAGATATCGGTAATTATAATAAGATTTCAAGCCTTCCGTGAATGGGCGGGGATATCCTGGGGAGCCACAGGCTATGAATGGATGATCCTGGGAACGGGTAAACGGTTACGTGCCGTGCAAGGCCACGTAACTATGGGGACGGTTCTGATATGTTAGTTTATGGCAGAACATCTGCTATCCGTAGGCAAAAGATTAGTTGATCTCTGCCTTGGCTGGACTGATCTGTCTGGTGTGGTCAAGGGCGCACAGCGGCTCGCACACTTGAGGCGCGGTTCTATAAATGGGAGCGAGCCGGGGTCGAGAGATTGATATATGTACGATTCTTTCTCGGCCCACGACAAGGTCTCTTCACGAGCAAAGATGTTTCATTCTGGTTGATGGCATTGATAAGATGGTTAGTTTGGGTCCCGGCATGTTTCAGGTCTATCTTTGGAGTAGATCTCTTCCGAGATTCGCCTCTGGACTTCCATCGATGCATCACATCGCGACAGAAAGATAGAAGCATGAGATGGGAAGCAAGGATTGCGATCCTACAGCTATTTCAGAACACAAATTCAGCAGCCAAGACCAAACCACAAGCCCAGCTATCCGGAATGGGAGCAACCCCCAAGCACCAATACGAGCCTGTGGTGGCTATGTTGAACCTATAATCAGACGAGATATTGACAAGGACAAGACTTTGAACGGGATGCAGCCAGCGATTGGAGTTTTGGGGGAGACACAACATGAGAAGTCTATTACATAACGATAAGTGGTACAGCACAATCTTTACAAGCCCAACTGTGAACAATGATTTTGTGAGTTTTGAAATAAAAACGAAGCTTTTCGGGACGGGTCGCTCTTCGCTGAAAGGTGAGTGTGGCTGAAGCATCACCAGTTTGCTACTCCGTACTAAATAAGTTATTGATCGGCAATGCTGCGCCTGAATGAGACGTATCACACTGTCGCAATCTAACAGGCTCAGAGTCCTTTTTGGAAGGGATTGTGATCACTAAGGACGGATTCATGTTTTTCTGAACAGCTAATATCGTGGCTTTAAGCTTCTCGGGTGCCGACCAAATCAAGCAGACTGATATTTGATTGAGTCCAGGGCCAGGAAATAGTTTCTCATAGCATCGTTAGCTGCTGAATATGGCATGATACACACCTCCTCAACCAACCATATAAAAGGTCTTTATAGCTTCTCCATTGGTGATTAGGTAGCTCGCCATCGCATAGACGGCGAAACTACAATGGTTGCCGATGATGCGAATACATCTTGTCAGCCATCAATTAATAAAGTATTTACTCCGTACATCGCGATCAATTACCCCATGGAAATCATCGCTAATCGTCGGAGCCGAGAAGCTCCAGCAACGGCGAGATGTCACTCGGCACCGAACTCTTAGTGATTGGCCCTCTTCCCCAAAAGCCGAGGTGCAATCCCCGCATGGAGCTCTTTGTTCACCAAGCTCAATTAGACTACAAGCTCATCAACGCACAATTCCGAACTCCCGTAGCTACCCATCCGGTTCCGATGATCGGTGACAATATCTCAAGCATCAATCTATATACATATCTACATACCGTTGCACAAGATTTCAAGTCTCACAACTGAGTTGCTCAACTTAGTCCATATTTAGCACTGCCAAGCAGACAGTTTGCTGAGGATGAGCTTATTCCTTGCTGCTCGATCCTTGAGGTCTAAGCCCATCAATGGCTATGCGCATGGAGTCCGCCGGTACTCAAGTGCCGTGAAAACCGGACTCCCACTCGAGGGCATTCGGGTGCTGGACATGACCCGGGTCTTGGCCGGTGTAAGTCGAACTTTTGCATGAACATGGTTGACAAGTGCTGACCTTTATAGCCTTACTGTACTCAGATTCTGGGCGATCTTGGGTAAGTTTACTCATGTCATCAATGACCCTGGCCGTTTTAACATGGCCGAATGCGCAGCGCTGAGGTGATCAAGATCGAGCATCCTGTTCGCGGCGATGATACCAGGGCTTGGGGACCTCCATATGCAAAATACAAGGACGGGTCGTCTGCCAAAGGCCCTGGAGAGTCTGCCTACTTCTTGGGGGTAAGTTTGTGCCTTATCTGCACTGAACCTGTCTCACAATGTCCTGCAGGCAAATCGGAACAAAAAGTCGTTGGGCTTGTCCTTCCAGCACAAAGAAGGAGTCGAGGTTCTTCATAAACTCGCTGCAAAATGCGACGTATTGGTGGAGAACTACCTCCCGGGAACTCTAAAGAAGTATTCCATGGACTATGAGACCTTGCGCAAGATTAACCCAGGTCTGATATATGCCTCTATCACGGGCTACGGCCAAACAGGGCCGTATTCCAACCGCGCTGGCTACGACGTCATGGTTGAAGCTGAATTTGGTCTGATGCATATTACTGGAGAGCGAGATGGTCCTCCAGTCAAGGTTGGTGTCGCGGTAACTGACCTGACGACTGGTCTCTACACCAGCAACAGCGTCATGGCGGCGCTTTTGGGACGGGCCAAGTCAGGAAAAGGCCAACATATCGATGTCGCACTGAGCGATTGCCAAACAGCGACATTAGCCAACATCGCCAGCAGCTGTTTGGTAAGTGGAGAGAAGGATTCTGGCCGCTGGGGCACAGCTCATCGTAAGTTTGAGTGTCTGAATAAGAATTCCCATGCTAACTCAGAAGCTTCGATTGTTCCTTACAAGTCTTTCGAGACCAAAGATGGGGGTATTCTGTTTGGTGGAGGCAATGATCGGCTGTTTGGTGTTCTCTGCGATGGTTTAGGTCAACCACAGTGGAAGGATGACACTCGATACAAAACCAACGCTGATAGAGTCGAACATCGGAACGACCTAGAGGCCAAGATTGAGGCAATCACAAAACTTAAAACAACCCAAGAATGGCTCGAGGTCTTCGAGGGCAAGGGTATGCCCTATGCTGCCATCAATGATGTCCAGGGGACGCTCAACCACGAGCATACAAAGGCCCGGAACATGGTTGTTGAGATGGAACACGATGAGTGCGGCCCTCTAAAAATGGTCAACACGCCTATAAAGTTATCGGAGACTCCTCCAACGATTCGCAGCGCGCCACCTATGTTGGGTCAGCATACTAATGAAGTGCTACAAGAGCATCTTGGGTTTCAGGAAGCTGATATTAATGCATTGAGGGAAAAGGGAATTGTCGGATAGAACACGCATAGAATAGAACATGAAGCGCGAAAGGATTTTTTTGAGTAAGGTACCTCAACTTCTACCTAGGACTCCTGCTGTTTTAGTGGTTGTGAACAACGGCAGGAACTAACGTTAACTACCTTACCTAGGTAAACTGAACAACCAGGGTGGTTCCTACCTTGTACGATCAGAGGACTCCACGTGACCACACGTGTCACTAATAGAACTGAACATCTCACTTTGCCATGTAAATCCATTGTTTCCAATCTCAACAATATATGACCGTGCAGTCCCCTTCTCAAATAATACTTAGTCCACGTACCTATCAGCCCTGGGACTGGCCCTTCCTCTCATTTTGCAGTTTTTCTTACAGTTTTGGACGACGAATATTTCGCGACAGTTACGGACTTTGACAGCAGCCTACAAATGATCACTAACAAACCATCTTACGAGGACGAGAACATACAACATGGACCAAGTCACAGAGCAATTACCCGTCGAGCCCCCGAAAGCCATTGAACTGGATGCCATGATGGACGATATGTCTGCCAAAGGTGTCATTTCAATTACACCGGCACCCAAATTCTCATACACACCCCAGTTCCCATCAGAGAGCTCAGTCATCTTGGGCCGTCTCAAGAACGATTCCCAAACAGAGGGCAACGGGAATGTCAGAGAGAAACCTTCCGCAGACTTGAAACACACTTTGACTATGCCGACACCTACTAAAGCCAAAGGTCAATCTTCACTAGCATACTCTCTCAATGCAGGCGTGAAACGAAAACGAGAAGAACTGTCGGAAAAGATTGATCTGACTCGAAGCACTGTCCCCTTCCCGTGGAAAGTCCACTCTCAAACTCAACAAGCTACTATCGAGGCTAAGCATGCCGGAGAGGAAACCCGATGTTCAATGTGTGACGGTTCTGCTCAAGTTTCCCCCTTAGTCACATGCGTTAGATGTCTTGTATCTTGGCACCAAAAATGCCATCCTCCTTTGGTTAGGGGCGAGGACATGACTTCTGCAAGCTTCACTTGTGCTAAGTGCGTTGCGGCCAGAGAACAAACCGTCAGACTCAGGGGCAGAGTTAGTCAGCAACGGGAACACGAAATCGAGCGGCTTCGTCAGAAACGCCTGTCTGCTCTCCCCAAGGGTGTTATCCCTGCAAAACCTCACCTCGTGGGGTTTGGTCCTGGTCGGACTTCGGAGGCTTCAGTAAGTTCCACGACACTCGAGAAGGATACCATGGCTCACATGACGATAGCGAGCACAATACTTTGAATCCGTGCCGAAGACGGACCTTCTTAACATCCTATCATTGTGCGATCAACTAAGACCAAACCTTCTTGTTGACTTGCTCGTATCTATCTCAAAACGGCATCCTGAAATGCCCATATTCGATTCACCTGACTGGGATAGTCAATTTTCAAACACTTCTCGGCCTCCTAAAACAAAGCATGACGAGAAGCCGCGACATGGCCATGTTCTTGTCAATAGAGCAGCAAAACCGAAGCAAAAGACGACGAAAAAGATACTCAAACGCACTCGGGTCATAGAAGTCATCACAAGTGCGCCAGAGGAAGATAATGTCGATATTCTGCCGCCAACTTGGGCAAAGGCTGGCCATGGGTTATACTCACATTTACTGCCTGATACAGAAGACAGGTCGCTTCTCATGGATGAGAACGATGAAGAATCATTCAGTCACTTTTTGGTCGATGGGGCTGGGCGTCAGATCATGGAACCTGTGGGTGCTTAATGGAGAAAAGAACAGGCATTTGTGCAATTTTGGTGGTCTTTTTGCAGCTAATTCGGGAAAAGATTCGGAGTCAGTCTAGGCATAGGAGTTGAAGGGAAATTTCAGCTTCAGGCCAATCAGCCACTATGGAAGCTTATTCGTTAATAACCATCACGAAACAAAAACTCGAGACCGAGAAAACATTGTTCAATTCCGGGCTTTAAGCGTTATCATATGAATTATTTGATTTGTGATAAGAAACAGAAGACATCGACAAGACGAGTGGGATTATCCGGTAATCCCAAGCAAAGAAACACATTCCAGTTCCAAGTCATCCTCCATCCATTACATATTAGACCGTGGGTACCCAACTATTCGTCCATAGTCATTTTTAACCGCTTAGCAGTTGCATCCGAAGATGCCCTTGAGGCTGACGTGGATGCTAGCGACGATGCGGATGAGGCCCTGGATCTTGACAGAAGCACAAGCTCCGACCTTGTTGACAAAGAGAACGGTGTCCTTGACAATGCAGAAACCAACGAGTCCGTTGACATAGCCACCGATGCTGCCACGGACATCAACGTAGTTCTTGCAGCCCTTGGAGCAGTAAGAAACGCAGTCATAGACCTGGCAGTTACCGAGACCGAGGAAGCAGGTAATGCTCTTGACAAAGTCGACAACAGCGTAGACGAGGCCACCAGTGACGCTTCCGGGGCGAACGGCATATCCGTACTTGTTGGTGTTGAAGAGGGCGACGGCATCAGCGCTGCTCTCGAGGTAGAGACCAGCAAGACCACCACAGACGGTCTTGAGGCTGGCGCTCAGCTGACCCTTGACATTGATGGCGGCACCGCCATAGAGAGCAACCTCAGCGCCGATAGAAAGAGGAGCAAGGAAGACAGTGTTCTTGAGGCTAGCCTGGCAGTAGGCGTGCTTAGTATCGTACTTGACGATCTTGTAGGGAGAAGCAGCACAGTAAGTGCCGAGCTTGACGTCAACGCCGGCGCCGGCGTAGACACTGGCACTGGGCTTGGGCCAGCAGCCAGAAACCTTCTTGCCAGCGCACTTCTTGGCCTTGCCATCCCAGGACTGGCCGGGAGGGCATGAGCAGGCCTTGGTCCAGGGACAGTAGGACATGGCACCGGGGCAGGAGAAGGTGGTGCGAGCCTCAAGGTTGTTGGAATCGGAGCGGATGGTGAAGTCGCTAGGGGAGATGTTGGAGGTGGTATCAAGGAGGGCATCTGGGGCAGGGATGGCAGAAGCCATCGAGGCCATCGAGGCCAGAGTGACGAGAAAGTTGGAGAAGTACATTTTGATGATGCAGTAGGAGATTTGGTAGTAAGATAGAGAGTGGTTATTTGTTTGAAATGGTTGGAAGAGGTGAAAGAATGTTAAATATGCCTTTAAGGCCTTGTTGAAGCGAATGTAAGTTGAAGAAGTTGATAGAAGAGAGAGATGCTGATGAGAAAGAGTTGATTGAACGGGATATCGAGAGTGTTTATATAGCCATCATGAGTTGTCTCTGTGAAGCCGAGGATATTTTTACCACATGGTCATTGCGAAGTCTTCAAAGACGGCTCAGTCCTCAGTGTTACATTACAGACTCGGTATCTCCCTGCTAGTCAGGCGATGCCGATGATAGTGTCGAGAGGTCCAAGCACAAGCTGAGTCTGGATGTTTTTTCGGCCAAGGTCAAGCTGAGAGATGGAGATGCTTGCGAGGTGCTAACCAGGAGTAGGCTGGTGTGAGTTCACGGACTGTATTTGGTTGGCTTGATATTCGCTGTGCATGGTGTTGATGAGTTATGCAGGCACCTGGACACGGGCAGTTGGTCGAGTCCGAATTATTCTCGAGACGAGGTAGCCATTGTAGGGCTTGGGTGGTATTGTGTTGAGAAGAAGTTCTGTTGTCTTTACTCGATATATTTTTTTATTCGTCGTTGGAACTCATTAATAGTCTTCGCGTTAAGCAAAAAATTACAGCATTACAGCAACAGCTATGTTTCAACCTCCATCCTTCACTCGATAAGCATAACTTGATCCTCCATTGATTATCCCCGTTGAAACAACGATCAAGACCGTTCGACGTTCTGCCCACAAAGTAAACTCCGATCGGAAGTCGGCTTATTAAATGAGATTCCACCAAAAAGGAGGTTTACCTGCAAGGAAAAAGGTTTCATCCTTCGAGCCGCACTGGTCCATCCAGGAAATCAGCTCACCACTTACCCCGAAAAGGCAAAGCCATCACGACGAGGCGTTTCTTTAATTAAACCAACAGCATGTTTCAGGCCTGAGAGAGCTGCACTGCACAGCTCAGCTGATTTTTTTGTCCTGAAGGAAGATATCAAGGAGTGTCCTTGGAGAAAACTGCAAGAGTGAGTTGTTTATGTGTCTCTATTTTTAAAGATGTGTGGGGATGTGGTTTAGTTATGTGATACATACAATCATATCGGAGGTTAATGGAGGACGGGGGGAGGGAGGGTTCTGGGGTTGTGGAGTTGAAACAATTGCTGGGATGGTTTGGGCTTCGGCAGATCGACAGTGTTCTCTTTCCTTGTTGATTGTTTTACTTCCCTGTCGTGATCTGTCAAGCTGAGGTCTGTTCGGGTGCATCCGATATAGTGCTATATAGTAGACTCAGTGTTATCATAGCAGCAGCTTAATAGTGTAACATCATGACGATGATGCTCACTCTACGGCACGTCCAACTGTGCCCTGAGAAGTCTTTTAAACTCAACCCGCTGAGCAATTCCTCAATGCGCATCGTTCAGCTGCACCAGTCAACCCGCGAGCATAGTCTTGGTAGTGGGCCGTCAAAGAATAGCTACCGGTCTAGATGCAGCCTTTCCCTCGAAGAGAATTATTCATCTGCAGCTCCAAAGTTTCAGGTTCTGGTAGCCCATAGCTACCTAAATAGTGGCTCACGCACGGTTCGTTGTTGGTGGCAGCGGTGATGGCTTTAGCTATCGTTTCCGACTTAGGAGCTGTGTTCGTTTTAGTACATATCCACATGGACCATCCTTGTTGACAATCATGTTCTGCATTGTTTTTTTGTTTCTATATGTCAATGCTTTAAGGTTTCTTCAGCACGTACCGTCAGCCGAGAGGTCAATAACCTTGTCCTGATGGCTTTGCGAGCGTCATGCCCCTGTATTTCCGTTGTTGGCTGTACTGATTGATGACTTTGAGTCTTAAGTCATGACTCTCGGACGGGTCTCGTGACTCCATCCTGGACAATAAACCATTGACAACCACCATAATTCCAATTACACCTTATTTGCGCCTATTTCCACCTGTGACACTATTTCTCGGTGATTCCGTTCAAGTAAAGTAACCTAGAAGGAGAGGGAAAACTTCGTCCTCGATTCTCAAGTGACGGCTTCGAGGCATGTTACGATAGCAGAATGCTCAACAAGACAGACATAACTTACATCAAAAATCAAATTACGCAACAGTGGCAGATACAAATATACGATTGTTATTGTTCGCCATCAAATAGAACAAAGCAATGTGTTCATTTAACAAAGACGTCATTTCGTTGTTGAACTTCGAGACATATACCCTACAGTTTGATCATCTATACTTGGCTGTACACGAAAGCGCACAAGGCCTATAAACTGCTCATATAAAAGCTATGCACAGTATTACGGTATCGCATCGACACTGAAAAGCCCTACTTTTTCAAATGCTAGGTTTTCCGACTGTTTAATGAACGGTTTCCGGTGATCCTCCGGGAGCCATTGGTGACTGACAACAACTAGGGATGACTGATATTTCTACTATCTACCACAGTAATAGCACGGAAAACTTATATGTCAAACATGTCATGGATCCATATTTGATACAACAGAGATAGGTTAAATATGATTAATTCAGGAAATTTCATTGATAGGTTGCGGTCTTTGCCACATGTTTATCCTCCCACTTGCTCTCCTTGCCTGCCTTATAACATTAACCAAAGGCAACATCACCTCCGCGTTTATACACCGGTCTATATTCCAGCATGTGTGGAGACTCTGGATGCAATAAATGGGATATATGGTTCAACACATATCCCCCAGCTTATTCCTTCGTTCTCTCCCTCCAGTCAACAAGGAAAGTCATAATTCATGAAACTGAAACACAGGTCCAGCCTCGCTTTTCCAAAGCTGTCTGCCGCGAATTAAACCACCAGGGTCCGCTTCGTCCCCTTCTGTGCCCCCTGCTCGATAGCCATCGACGTCGAAGCATCTGTCGGTGTCCCCAGGAGCACATACGGGCCCAGCACTCGACAGTTCGTTGAGACAGAACAACATGAACAAGATCCCACCCCCTACGACCAATTAGTCCACATAACTCGCTGTTTGCCGAAGGGCACTTACAAGATAGCAGAGACGAGACCCAGCACAGGTGCACCGGTCTGTGAAAGAGGCAGCTCCCAGTACGTGTAGTCTGAAGGGAACACCCTCTCCACTGCGAGGAAGGACACTAGACTGCCGAGGAGCACTGACGCTGTGAGCGTCCGGAGCACGACTGCGGGGCCGGTCCAGGGTCTGTCGTGGTGCACTATAGACCACATGCCAAGGCCGACATCACAGGTCAGAGCCGCGATGAGGACAAACGCCTTGATGCTGCAAATATCAGTCAGTCTTTGGCTCTTGTATGGTATCCAGAGATGTAGCGCCTACCCATGGCTGGAAACTGCAGCTCCAGAATACGAAATAAGAAAGATGGCCAGCATCAAAATGACAAGCAGACATGAAATAATCTGCATAAAATCGACCGCGACCCTGACGGCTCTGATACCAGCGCCTGTCGGCTCCTCGACTTCTTCGGGTAGAGGGGTAAGTAGAGGTGTAAGCTCCCTTGCAATTGGTGTAGTTGACAGCCGCGGCAGAGATCTCGGCCTCGTGACGATGCTGAGGTTCAGAGGCGGTGGTCGCGTTCCCTTGCGCATATCGTCGGTTTCTTCCGCGAGGAATGATGTGAGAATGCTGATGCCAGTTGCTGATGTGAATGTTGAGTAGGAATCCCTGTCCCTTACGTCGATGAACTTGTTAAGCATGAAGAAGTACAATGAGGCCAACCGGGTATAACGAATGGATGAGATGGCGATTTAATCGGAGGCCTCGATGGTGTTGGTATTTGTAGTGAGAGAGAAACAGAAAAGGGAAATAAAGAATGAATACTAAAACAGTCAAAAACGAAAGAATAAAATGAATTGATCAAGAAGAGGTAACGAAAGACCGAAAACAATGAGGAACAACCGAAATAATGAAAGAAGGAAGAAAATGAACGATTTCAATCGATGTTTTCTTGTCTTATCTCGATCTCTCCCTTTGGCGCGCGCCAGTTCCCATTCCAACCCACAGCCCAGCCAGCGCAAGGGGTTTTTTTCTTCCTCGTATCGTATCAATCTTCCGCCTGAAGGCCTAAACGCGGGCCTAAGATGCGTCCTTCTGCAGGGGCACGTCGCACCACAGCCACTGTTTTCTGCGGCGGTTGGACGGTGGCCAACTGAAAACAGTGGAACGCCCTTCTAATTTTGGTGTATCCCGCCGGCTCTCTCGGTATCGACTGATGGCATTTCTTTCTTGGCGAGACGTGATTGGGTTCCGCGCTTGTTTCATGTCGATTGATATCGATTCTTTTAGGGACTGACGACATGGGGTTTCTACTGCTTTGGGCTGCCTCCTTGCTTAGATGCTACCACATGCTACAGCTGATGCAGCCTCTGACCTTCGCTACGCCGTAGGGGTCAAGCATTAACGCTATCTTGCATCATTCTTCAGGGATCACCGTGTTCATGCCATGACTTATCTATCCATCCATCACCCACCCTCTGCTTTGTTCCAATTCCGATTACCTCAGCTCAGACTTGCCTTTACGACTTCAATGACATGATCCATGCATAAGAACACGCCGAAAAGAGGGTTAGCAGCCGATAAACTGCAAACACACAACTCCCAGTCCGTGTTTTTGGCCCATGGTTGCATATGTCTCAGAAGTATCTGAAGAATCATCACTGCCGAGTTGTTCCCGTGGTATCTAAGTCACTCGACTCACATCTCATGCTGAAAGCACTGTCGTCCCTTTGACCTTTCCACTCTCCATCTTGGCGGTTCTGGCCCCAAATTGTATCTATCATGGCTCATTAGTAAAGACTTGTCAGAACCAGGTTGCCACTTACAGCTCGCTTCTTCTCCTTTGAAACTGAGCTCATGCCAAGTGATTGAGCCACAAGCCGCAACACTCGTTTCTCGGCGTCGAGGTTCCCTTGGCCACCAGGTGTTTCGAAATCACACTTCTCCCACACAGGAGACTCGATTGCCCACTTGACAAACCGCTCATCCAGATAGGGGAATCTCACTTCTCGACCCCAATGTGCCATAACACGGTCATCTCGGCCAAGGTTTCTCTTCCCAAGCCGACTGACGTCGAGCTTCAGCTCTTGTACAACTCCGCTGTAGCCACGATGCGTGTAGGCCACGCCGTGCCGGCCATATCCACCAAAGAGCTCATCGGCACCCAGACCGGACAGCAATACTCGCGCTGTCGTGCTATAAGGCTGCGAATTTGAGTCGCCGGTTGTCTCGCCAAGCCCTTGTCCTCTTGCAGCAAAGTATAAAGCACACGAAATGGACAGATCCATCTCTGTGTTATGAGGATAGATAAGACGAATGATTTCAGCTCTGTGCTCGAGATTCTCAGCATACGGCACATTTACCTGCCTCCTGTCAGTCATCCATTCCGAAGTGAGACCAGGTCCACATACCGCCACGAACTGCCATGCTCTGCCAGGACAGACACGACCAAGCTCTGCAAACGCATTTCTCCCCGTCATTCGATCCGGACACTTCTCATAAAGCTCCTCCCGGGAGAGGTCCTTAAATTGCCCTGCAATTCTGGGGTTCTCAAACGCGACGTTGATCAGGTCAATACATTGATCCGGAGGAATCATGTCATGAGACAGCCTCGCAAGCACAGTACAATCAAGGCCACCTGAAAATAGCACTGCCACTCTCGCATCCGTAGCTTTGGCTTTTGGGGGTAGTGGCACGTCTAGAACTCGCAGTCGAAGAGACTCGATCAAGCGAGAACGCAGCTCTTGCACAGATCTTGAATCTTGTCCGAGGGCAAAATTCTCCTGTGGCAGATCCTCGTTGAAACTACCGATGCTCGATATCTGAGGACGTAAGTAGCAGGCTTGTCGGGGTCATACTCACATTGAACTTACCAAAGTAGTATCGGCAGTCCAATCGTGCCGGTCTGGCACTAATCCTTCAGGCGAATCGCTCTTGGAGAGATCCAGAGCATAGCACCCATCGGCCTCAACCTCGGTCCATCCATCGACCGGCGTCTCAGCGATACTTGACAGAACAAATGGAGAGCCATCTTTGACTAGCAACGATCGGCGACCTAGTCGATCTCGTCCGTAGTAAAGCCGCTTGGCGGGATTATCCAGGTAAATAAACGCGAAAGGCCCTTCGATGGCTCGTAAGATGCCCAGAACATCTCCTGCACCACGACTTGCCTCGGCCAGGAGGGCAAGAATAGCCTCACCATCGTTACCCTGTACAGAATCTCCTTGAATACCCCAGGCCTCTCCATTCCAGCATAGAATAGACTCAGTCACATGATCCACAAGTGGCTGCTTTGCAATGTGATCACCTCGCAGTGATAACACGGTTGATGTGAAAGTCAGGAAAAGATCATCAAGCTGTATCCTAACAGTTCCTGTATGATCTGGTCCTCTATTTACCAAACATCGCTCTGACACGGATGAAAGTGTTTGGTCAGGGCTTGAGGATATAATAGCATGGATTCCGCACATTTTTGAGCGTTGCTGAAAGGGCGAGGACGCGGTTGGAAGATTTGGAAGCTTGTTGGTGCAGTTGAAATTGATTAATTACTACAAGCGAAATACCACAGATCCACCCCAGAGCAAACTTACCCTATACCAGAATGTGACAGAGCTGTTGCCCAAAGCTTGAGTAGTTAATATGGAATTATTTTCAGGAATGATAAAGAAGCATTACTCTTAAAGTTTGAGTTTGCACAAATAGATCATTTATGGTAGCCAGCCTCCAAAGTCTATTGCAAAAAGCACCGGCGACTAACATAACCAGATGACTAAACCTCAACTCCTATGTAGCCTGGAGGGTCACTGTCTGGCATTCCCGGGAGGCTCTTAGTCATGGAATAGCATCGCGTAGTCACTCTGAGAGAAAAGCTTACGCTTGAGATGGGCGTGTATTTCTATCCTAAACAACAGGAAAGAGAGGCGATCTCTATACCAGCTAAACCCAATTCTTTGCCGAATCGAAATGCACTGCGAAGGGGTGATGTGAGATGGCGTTTCACTCAAGTGCCCAATCTGACTACTAATAATATCCTCAAAGGAAAAACCAAAAACCATTGGTCCTGAGCCCCGACGGCCCATTCCTCCATTCAAATCTCAACCTGAGGCAAATCAAAAGCTCAAGGAGTTAACAAAAAAGCTGAAATACATGAAGAAGCCCAATCCCGCACTGGGTGGCATAAGAAAGTGTCGTGTCTCATCAAACCAAAAAAAAGACTGTTTGGCAATTTTGTTGGGGATCATTATACAATTTTGAGGTACGTGTCCCTTACCCAATACTCGGGAAGTTCCACGGCAGAAGACTGGATCCCTATTCTCCGAGGTTCTGCTGCAAATCAACGTTTGACCAGTCCATCATCTGAAAGATATCCTGGGAATTCTGGGAGAAGCCCAGGTTGGCGCTGGGGATTTCACCAAACAGTGACTGGTATTCATTGGTCTTGGTCATGCCATTGCCATTGTCATTAGGGAAGAGCGGAAAGTCCATGCCGTCTCCTGCAAAGGAGTCGTCAAAACTTTCATCAACATCCCGTAATGAGTTTGGAGTGTAAAGCATGGCTGTCTCCTGGCCAGTTGGCGAAAAGTGAGGAGCAACAGTCGGGATGGGAATCTGCTGCTGGGGTTGCTGATACATAGGCAATTGCTGTTGCATCATCTTGAGGTTGGAGTTATACATGACAGGATGCTCAGGTGTGGGCAGCTGAGCAGGAAGCTGCATATGAGCAGCATAGAGGTCCTCGTTATCGAGGATGAAGGCCGAGCCATTCTGGTATGGGGCATACTGCTCGTAGGAACTAGCCGAAGCAGGCGAGGTGGAATCCATGCCCAGATCCAGGTGAAGTGTCTCGGAGGGAATGTTGTTGATTGACATCCAGTCCGAGTCATTAGGGTAGAGAGGGAAGTCGCCAACGAATTGTGTCACATCGTTCTGAGGTGGAGTGGGCACACCGTTGTATTCAGTAGAAGAAGGCGTTGACATGTTACCCAGAGGCGGAGTCTGCTGCTGAACACTGCCAGCAACTGATGGCAGCTTCTTTCCATTGGTCTTGGTTCGAACGTAGGTCCAGCCATGGGCTTTCTCCATGTGCTGCTTGCAGTTGGATTCACGTTTCGACTTATAAGGGCAAGGCTTGAACATGCACTCATACATTGCAGGGGCAGCAGAGTGCTTGTCGTTGTGGTGGCGGTCCATTTCCTTCTCAGTGGGCCATCCATAGGTGTGATACTTGCAAGTTGGGACAGGGCACTTCCAAGGGCGAGAGTGAGTCTTTTCGTGCTTGGTGAGATCGCAAGGACGCTTGAACTCCTTGTTGCAGCCGGGCTCGCGGCACTTCTTGGGAGCTAGCTCCTCGGGTGAAGCATTCTTCTTGCGGCGAGCCATGGATCGTTGGATCTCCTCCTCGTCCTCGAGCTGCTGACTCAGGGATCGCTTTACTTGCATTGGCGAGTCGCTGTCAACCTCGACAGGCTTACCAGTGTCGAGAGAGATATATGTGCCGTCCTTGCGGACACGAACGAGCTCGACGGGGCGACCTTCGTGGAGACCACCGATGAGTTTGATCTCGTCGGATCTTCGGCGAGAGTTAGTTGGATAGTCCAAGGGAACAAAGCTGGGTACATACGCGTCGATATCCATATCGTCACCGCTGTTCTTTGCGGCAAGTTGTTTTCCGTATTGGAGAATCTGGTCCTTCAGGTCGAGGAAGTATCCGTTAGTGTAAGGCCGGTCAGCAGGTCGAATTTGTTCGCGGTCGCTGAGATATTCGACGGTCGCTTGAATGCATTGGACGGACGTAAGGCAGAAATCCAGGTACAAAGTTGCTGACTTGGTCTTCTCCTTCAAACACAAATTGCGATAAGTATTTTCCCAAACGCCAAAACCAGTCAGAAGCTGACTTACCGGTGCCATAAAGATCAATGTTTTCTCAAGATCTCGCAAGCAAATAATTTCCTTTGATCGAATTCGTCGCGGGATGTCAAGAACAATGGGCTCAAACTCCTTGAGGGTCGGCTTTGCCAACAAAGGGCGCAAAGTGTGCTCGTGAATGCGGTTAATAGCCTTGGGCCCCAGAGAGGGAAGCTTTTCCGATGCTGCGGCAACGGATCTTGTGATGGCGGATCGTGTTTGCACCTTTGTCTCCTTCTTTGCCGAAGTGACTGCACCCCGCTTCTCGTTTGTGGAAGCCACCGATGTACCCAAACCGCTGTCAGACTCATGGTGCCGTGAATGGCGAACAGAGCGAGGGCGCAGAACGCGCCTCTCCTCTTCTTTTGTCATCTTGGGGTCGACGATAGGTCCCTCGAGGAAGCCGCGAGGGATGGGGAGACTGGTGTCTCTAAGGGTCTTGATACTAGACTTTGGCGACAGGGAGAGCTGATCTAAGGATAGAGCCTCGTCGATGTCGTTCAGAGCCAGGGCCACACGTCGACGGTTGGCATCGACGACATCATCCAAATGAGACTGAGCCCGAGGCAGCGTGGGAGGGACAAATGTGTTGTCTAGAGCCGAAGATGATGAAGTAGGAGAGTGAAATGTCGCACCCTTACGGAGGGTAGAGCTGTTCTTAAGGGACAGGGCATTGTCGGTGTCGCTGTCCGGGCGAGTCACCGGAGTCCTTCGACGAGGGTGGGAGAAGGACATGGCTTGGATTCAAGGTGGGTATGAGATAAAAGAGACAGTCGACGGATGGCCACAGAAGTCCTGAAGCTAAGCCGGGGAGTCCCGTTAGTTCCAGAGCGCGACCTTTGATGCAAGCAAGTGCTTGGTAGTGAAGGACGGGGAAGTGAGTCACAGTCGAGATTCTTGAATCCCACACCCAGGACACAAAGGCCTAGACGTTGATCAAGGCCAGATTGGGACACGGGGTGATTGACCAATACAACGAGTTGAAAGTGATACCGGGCAAGGTCAAAAACAAGACGAAGTCCAAGTAAAAAGACGAGACTGAGATGTCAAGACGATATAAAATGTGAACCGTACCAGATCAGAGACCGAAGATGTATGCGGATAATCAGCCTTGATGTCGAGGAACCAATGCGGTGGAGGTGGCGCAAGAGGATAGAACGACAGGGAAGCCGGGGGATGAACTGAATAATATATTGCTCAGGCGGTAAGACGACTCGGCGAGACTCGAAGAGAGTTGCTAAGCGAGACGAGACGTCGAGTGACAAACGCGTGAGATGTTGGTGAATGAAACAAGACGCAGCGTTGAATGTTGGCGATGCGAAAGGCGGGTGGAACTGGAGGAAGGAAGAGGACGGGCGGAAAAGGGTATATGAGGGTTGACCGAAAGGGTGTACAATTTCGGGACCCACAGGGTGTGAGAAATCTAGAGCTAAACGGAGAGAAGCTGAAGCTGGCGGTGGCCTCAGGATAACGAGGAAAATGGTGAGGTGAGAGTGGGATTGAGGGAGAGATTTGGAGAGAGGAAGAGGGCGAAATGGAAAGTGTCTACGGATGAGCGAGGTTATGCTTAGAAACCGAGTTGAAATGGGCTCCGCAATCTCTCAGCCCATGGCCACTGTTGCCTAAAATCCCTGGACGCTAAATCCTCTTCCAGCATGGTACGGGCTGAGGCGCAGGATGCCCCCTGCGCAAGGTTCAGCGTGATAGCGCCCAACCCGAGGCAGTACTCCAGTCACTAACAGAGTTGAAAGTCTAACTCCTTTTGACTTTCCGATTTCTGAGCATCTGACACCAAGACTCACCTCAATTCCCCCGCAGAGCCTCAAGTGTCTCAGACTCGGAGTTACGGCTTGGAGTACCTCGACTATGACAAGCGACCTTCTCTATATCCCCACAAACTCCGCCAGATCCGACCGCTCCTCTCCCGCACCCCTAGAACCTTTGTGGTTCACTGCGCATCATCCAGTTCTGTCCGTCCATCTCGAGAGGCGCATGAGGCAGAAGAATTTCTAAGCTTGTCATTGATCTGAGGGAAAGGCCAAGGAGCAGTTGGCGATGAACTTGGGGGCCAGAAATGGAACCATTGCGTATCTACTGTCGTGGCCCTCTGTTTCTCCGCGAAATGACGGTGTTTGTTTTCATTTCGGTTTCAAATAAGCTCGCGTTTTAGATGAAACCAATTCTAATCTTGGGGGGTCACGATCACAAACCAAACGCAAGGAGAAAAGAGGAAATGGTGTTGTCTACGAATTGTGCTAATGATTCATTTACAGATGACGTCGGACCGTGGTGGTTTGGCAACCATTGTCACTGTTGTGAACCTATGGAAAACGCCTTGCGGAGAGTCTGCAGGGATCGACACCGGGCGCATCTTTTAGGTGGTCCGTGACCGTTGGCTGTCAGCAACAGATAGACAGACTCATAGAGTGACTTGGGTTTAGCAGTCCGGAAAGAACTCGGAATTCCTCTGGTATGGACATCAAGATCAATAGGTGGTATTTCGAGTGTCTAAATTATGGGAGAATTGTCCTTTCAGAAACCGACATGTCTTCTATTATGCTTGCGGTCTGACTACACGCCCTCGTTTAGTGTTCAGTCAAAGCTTGCCTCTTTTCCGAATGATCCTCGTGTGGCCATTCTGACATCCTACGGATACTCATCTGGCAGTCTGGTAGCTCATTGGCGTTGACCACGCTAATGTGGCATAAACTAGTCGCTATTCTATTCGTCGGTGGTCTCTGATTGATGAGACGCATTGGTGTTGCAGTCGATGCATTGCATTTCCACCCTCCACCTCAGCCCTCTTTGACGGCTGTGCCTTGCAATCGATGGCGATGCGCAGCCTCTCTGCATGTTTTATGTGCCATTGGCTTGATATGGACTTTAGGTATCTTGAACGGGTTTCATTGACCGTGCCGGGATGTGCTAGAACTCATTAGGAGGGAGACTCACCGAAACATGCATTGTCGTTGCTGGACCTTTGAGCTGATGAATGTTGGTGCTTGAAACAGGACATGATCGACTGACAACCTCCATCGAAGAGAGACACGACGACTCACACGCGTTATCATCATCACCGAGACCTCATCTTGGCTGCATCTAGATCGAACACAAGACGCACCGACCTCCAGATATTCTCCCTCAACTGGTTCCTGTGCCTGTTCCCGTCTCCAAGGACTCTCCACCGCCAACGCCTCCTTTCCCGTAGTATCGGCCCACAGCCAATGGACCGATAGTGCATTTACTCCACGCATAGGGCTGCTGCTCTCCGCAGGGGTTGGTCGAAACAAAGGTCATGTCACCCGTCCGTTGACTCAATGGCCGGCGATTTCCCTTTTTGATTACGAGCGTGGACCCCCATCTTTTCCCAAGCCGTTGCATTGCATTTCATCGCACTGCTAGCCTTTTCAGAGCTTCTGCCCTGAAGCATGCGTCCCAGATTAAGGCCGCATGTCCTAGATTTACCGGCCGGAATCCGTAGCCGCCACCAGAATGATTCTCATCAATCGCTCAAGACGAGTCGAGTCATCGCTGACGCCCGCTCTATGGATCTGCGTCAGTAACCACGCGCTTGTAGATTCTCGCGCCCTTGGCATATCTTTTTGAGGACAGCACGAATGCGCGAGAGTCCTTTTGCAACAGTATGAAGGCATCATAATCAACCTAGGTATCTTCTTGTCATCGAATTCCTGCTTGCAACCAATCAAGATACACGTACATGTACGCAGTATGCATACGCCCTTTCAATAGAAACAACCACCAAATACGTAAATATACACGCAAGCCAGCTGTTTCATTCCGGCCCTAGTTGCAATTTGTTCATTTATTCCAAGAACTTTTTTGTCTTGTACGATGTTATCAAGTCCTATACTAACTGCCATTTTTAAACACGTCCCTGCCATAAGCCAATCAGAGTCAATTTTATCAAGCAGCCTACCTTAGTACCAAAGACCCTCTTGTGTCCAGGGACAAATCTGGATGCCTCGAGTGGTGAACCCCATTCTCAAGGCATCCATATTCTGGTTCGCAGGGGATACGTATGCATTTGCGCCGTTTCTGGGAACCAGCCAGTAGTGGAATTCCTTTTTGACATGAACATGATATCGTGTGACCCCTGTATGATTGTTGACGATACTACTAGTCTCGGGGTCTAATGGCGTAAACCAGAATAACCTCTTGACAAGCTTAACAGGGGAGCTCGTCATCAAGGCGCCCATGGATTGGGACTTTTGATTCGACATTGACATACTCTGTACTTTGATTCTAATAGGTAGAGTCAATGATCCGTGCTTTGATTACAAGATCCTAGTGGTGATCAGTATCAACACAATCTAGATCTTTTCCTGGTATCGTATCCTAGCGTTGTCTACTTGTGACCCTAGACTCCGAGACTCAGTTAGGTATGTTCCTATCTTCGATATAACGAGCTGAATGTCTCAGAGGCATGTGATACCTGTAAAACGATAGAAGTTCTGCAAGGAAAGCCCTGAAATCTTAGGCGTACAATCTTTATCAAGATATGAGCGGGACAATTGTCCAGTATCAACTTAAATCATTTCTTACAGCACAATCACATCAATACTACGTTGAATACAATAAAGATCGAAGGACGAAACAGGTTATCGAATTCTCGTAACTACAAGAATATTGAAATCTCATAACTCAGATGGTTCACTTGAACCTATGTCTATTTCTGATTCCCAGTCTCAAAGCCAACGCAAGGTGACGATCTCAAGGTAATAATACAATCTTATACCCAACCCGCATACTCATCATGGGACGGTATTTCCACATAGGGAGCGTTCCTCTCATCCTCGGTGAGAGGAGAAACGGTGTAGGACCGATCAATACGATCCCGTACACTGCCAACTCTTCTGGGACTATTGCGTGCGGTCCCAGATCTGCGAGGCTCAAGTGTCTTATATTGCCCCACGGGTGGGAGAGGAACGCCCTTGTCCACGATTAACTTGTTTCCTACCTGTTGACCGCGAACGACACTGTCGCGCTTGGAGGAGTTTGCGCGCGGATCATTGGATTGTCTCCGTGGCTGCAGATTCGTCAGCTCTATTCCCCGAGACGAAGAACCTACCTGTCTTGCACCTTGCCTTGGTGCCGGAGAGCATGTCGGTGCGTATGCACCCCGGGAACTCGCATATATCCGATCCGAAGGGCTCGGTTGGGAATACATGCTCATACGAGGCTCCTGTCTATATGCCCCTGGTTGATGGGCTCTTCCGGGCACCCTCAACTCCTGATGACCTCCGCTTGGCTGTGGTGTTTGTACCTGTCTCGTCCCATGGGAGGCTCCAGCACCATGGGTTTGCAGAGCAGTGAACCCCCCGTAATCCCTCCTTTCTCCTTTCTTTTTCGATGCCTCGCAGTTGGAGCATGACCCTAGTTGAACTTGCCGACTCTGGGTCTTGCCATGTATGCTTCGAAAGGGGAATACCCCAGGGAAGTACAAACAGGGGCAATACGCCTCCCAACTATCTTGCCAACACGTATAGGTACGGACATGCCTATGATGGCCGCACTCCTGGTACTCGTGGTAGATATCTAAACACATTGTGTTAGTATGTGAGGATGGGAAGTTCTTTGGTTTGTGATACTGGCGTAGAAATGGTGCTGTTAGTGGTTAAAGACGTAGTCTCGATGATGGTCTGCGTCTGAAAGGGGGAGTTTGTTTAGATTGTTTTAGAATTATAAGCAGATGGCTACGATTGCTATATATACTCGATCGATATTGTTTGAAACATGAGGCTGTTTTTCTGTCCTAATGGTTAACAACTGCCGAATGCGTGAGTCAGCTGAACAAGAGACGTTGGCCATGTTCTTGTTCGGTGTCGTTACAGATATTTAGACGATCATGCGATTGCGATGGAAACAAAAATATGTAATGTTCTGTGTTCATACCAATGAACAGGTCTGAGGTCAAGGTATATCTAGACTCCCGCCTCTAATTTATTGAATAGATAGAACAGTTCTCCTTCCCGGCAAAATACTTAGGTATCATCAGAACGCCGTCAACATTCATTCTCTTTGCCAAAGACCTTTCTCTTCTATACCCTAGCCAAGCCACTCCAACAAAATGCCTTTCCATGAACGAACTCGGGATTCCTCCGTCGCTGGTCGACAGCAAGATCAATGCCCACAAATCCGAGGAGGATGGGAAAAACTCGTATCGTATCTCATTTGGCCACACTGGTGTATAACAAGACTAATTCGTTGGTTATTTGGAGCATCATCACCTGATCACCTTATCCCTGAGAGCAGATCAACGTGGGGAACATGGGCTTTTTCGATGAGAAATCTTCCTAGTGAAGCTCCGATTGCGCGGATACCACTTCGTCCAAACCGCTACCACTTGGCCGGATTGCGTGATCAGGAGGATATGGCCCGCGAGTCTCATGGCCAGCCTCACAGCCCCCCAACAGCAAGGAGCCTCGACTTCTCAAGTCTGGGATATGTTGAGAACGGGTATTTCATCCCACCCACAAGCCACTTTGACAAAAATGGTCCTACCCGCTCTAGTAGTCATAGGTCAAGCACCTCGGTTCACCCAAGTCAAGATAAGGCTATCCCCCTTACTGCAGAAACGGTTCGCTGGCCCTTCCTATCCTCACCTTCTGAGGACGGTGAGGCATCAGACGAAGAATCAGAGATCGAGATGAAAGCTGTGACCCCAATAGCTAAGCTGCCCGGATCTTTTTTGCCGTCTTCTGAGCCCAGTGATAATTCAGATCAAGAATTTCATGGGAGAATAGGAACTGCGGCCTCACCGGCCAGGGTTTTTATAAACCGTCGCAGAGACCTTCCGATTACAGCTGGCGGCTTCTGTGAAGCTTTGCAGCTTCGCGCATCAGTTGCTAGTGGCTTCCCTGCAGAGAACTTCTCTTCAGACCCTGTGAGATCCTTGAACGCCTCATCTCCTGCAATTGATGTTGCATCTACAATCGAGACCACCGAAGACCGGTATGAGGGTGAAGATGAGGAAGACGAAGACTAGAAGAAAGAGATAAGGTCTACCGCTGTATGTTCGGTACAGCTGTCTCCAGTTGGTCGACCAACTTTGATCCATCTACCTGCTCGACCGCAAGTTAGCCCCGGACACCGAATTCCAGGTTCTCCCCAGTCCGATTCGTATAGTGATTGAAGGATGTGCCTGATCGAGTTGATCGCAGTAAAAGAGATGATGGGCAGGAATTGACTTGAGAGAGGGTAGGATTGATCCCAGATGCGAGTGTTAGGAGAAAAGTCGATGTCTGTTTGATCCGGCATCTAGAAGATAGTATGTCGGAACCATGTTGTATAATATCATGGGCGTTTCTTTAAGATGTGAGTGTCTTTCTGCACGCCCTGGAGCTCTTCGCACTTAGAATAGACAATCTTTCAGTTTGACGATATGGGTATCTTACCATCAATTCCTGTCCTTCTCGCTACCAAATATCTAGACATGTGCCCAACCTCGTTCAACAAGAACCTGCATCTCGTTAATCAGGCAAAACTCGCCCGGTTCTCTCCCCCCTAATTTCTCCCACTCCGCAACACGTCCCCTGACCACCCATGCGTCAAACGGCGATGATACCCACCGCATTATGCGGTTGATCCAGAGACCGGCGAAGATCTGCCATGTTGACACCCATGCGCCTTGTTCGGGATGCACGGCTTGGTATGCGCGTAGGTTATAGCCTACGCGGACATGAGGATTGAGGTACACACCTCTGGTTTTGGAGAGGGGATTGTCGGCGTGGATAAGGCAGCATTCACAGCCTTCGAGGTGGTGTTCAGCTAAAGAGTCTGGAATACCCCGGAAACGCAGCTTTGACGATGAAGTAAAGGGCTCTACGGGCATGGCGACTAACGAGGGAGTCAGTGAGGAAGCGCTCGTCTTTAAGCGTAAGGAAACAAACCAATTCCATTCCAGCAGCTTGCAACAGGCACAGCATCCAAGTGATTAACAAGAGCATTCCTCGAAACACTACTCTTGAAATACGGCCAGGTAGGCATCGCATGCGCCTTTCCATTTGTATCCCTCAGTGCAAATGTATCATAGTACTGTGGCGGTTTCGAGAAATCAAGCGAGCAAGCTGCAGCGTAGTCACCGCCGTTCGTGCCGAGGAGCTTGAGCACATCGTCCGTCTGCAAACTTTGTGAGATGCTGACCATCCTACCATAGTAGTTGACGTACCGTGAAGACGACGTCGTTGAGAAAGAGAACCTTATCGAAATGCTGTCCTTTCTTGGACAGGTCTATCAAGTCCTGTAACGTCCTGTTTCTCAGCTTTGCGAGAAACGGTATCCTTCTCAACTCGCGCTTCCCCCTAGGTGTGTCGATCCAGCCTTCTCCCTTATTTGGATTCTCAATCTCATCTTTATGCGTGACATCTGACATCTCCACACGATGGGGAACTCCTAGTTTCTCGAGCTCCTGATCCATGTTATGCAGCTCCCTTTTAGTATTGTCCCAGCTCCCGCTCTCAAACACACTAACAAAGACATTCTCTCGTCCGAAAAGCTTTGCAAGTTCTATCACCGCAGGACCCCAGTGATCCCTAATTACGCGCTCGTTGTTGAAGTGCATGCTTGCGATATAGATGCGCCCGGGAGGCTGCGAGAGCTTCGGGGCTGGAGTGCGATCGGCATCGAGGAGGTTCCTATGGATTCGAAGGACATCGACAACGTTGATTATGACGACGAGGATGAAGACTATCTTGGGGAAGCGTGAGCGTAGGAGGCGACGCAGGTAGAGGCGGTTCGTATGCGAGACCATGTTTCCGTATGCGTGGTTACGAGGACAGCAAAGCTTCATAGAGAGTGGAATTAGTAAGATCGGTGCACCCTCAGCGCAATTTAGCGGGCAAGAGCATGGGATATCATCCGAGAAGAAAGATCATCGTTGGTTATGATGTTAAATGTACAATTGACATTGGATGCATCCCTTGCTTGGCTCATGCCGACTACCTAGCTAAGGTACACCTATAGCCACACCCGACAAGCTGCTACCTAGAGCTAGCTTAGTGACCGCCTACTATAGTGGGGAAGATTGGCTCTCGCCTGGAGCTTGGCGTGCGGCAGAATTCTGGTTCAACGACATGAAATACAACTCATGGCCGAGCATGCCGTCCAAATGTTTAAACAAATATCAGACTGTTTCTCTATGCTTTCAATAGGTTACACATCTTCCTTCACGTATTCTATCATATAGAGATAAATGAGATTGGTTTTGTCTGGCACTCATGGTCAAACCCCCGTCGACCCGGTATATCCCATAACTACCTAATCTTGTCATGATCAGTGTGATGGCGCCTTCATTAACTCGACCCTGATCTCATGGAAAAAATGCCAGTGGTATATCCACTTGAAATTCGTCGACTCAAGAATCTTCAGACTCAAGATTGGTCGAATCACCCTATCACCGTCTATTTGGCAAAATGAAGGTCATATCCTAGCCACTTCCTTCGGAGAATGGCATCGACGGAGAGCCCAGGGTAACCATAGGTGAGAGGCAGGAAGAAGTACCAGCCAGCAATGATCAGAGACAGAATGGCACCACAGGCAATCCAGGCACCGAGCATGCTTTGGCCGGCGAAGCGCTCACGAGCAGTGACATGGTGCCTGGGGCCAACAGGTCCCTTCTTGTCCTTGATAGTGACCTCCTCAGGAGCTTCAGAGTTGAAGATGAACTCAAGAAGAGCGCCAGCAACAAGACAAGAAGCAAGGTGAGCTGGAAGGTAGTGATGCAAAAAAAGTTGTCGTCCCATGAGGAAGAAAGGGAAGTAATGAGTAGCCCAAGCAAGGAAGAAGAAACCGGTAGAGTTATACAAGCGCGATCGAGTTCCTAAAATTTCGTTATTAAATCAATCCTGAACATGTATTTCGACCAGACTTACGGCGATCGAGAGCGTCAACACCACGGCGCAGAGATACCTGATCAGCGAGAAGAATACCGGCATAAACAGCGAGAAGACTGCTAGCGAGCCACCAGCCAACGGGATTGCCCAAGAAGTAAATCTGCTGGCGCGTCTCACTCTGAGTCCAGAAGCTCACACCACGGAGCAGGAAAGGCCACTGGTAAGGGTGGCTAGCATAAGGGTGGCTGCTGGTAAGCTTGCTGTTATGGTAGAACATGGCACGCTGGAGCTCGAACCACTTCTGGAGGAAGGGCAGAGACTTGACCTTGCGCTCAGGCTTCTGGCGACGAGGATGATCAGCAGGTAGAGAAGGAATGTCCTCGGCGATCCAGACGTTGGAGCTGGGCGCAATCTGCTTGTTACCGTTGATCTCCTGCTGCTTGTAACCCCATTCAGGGAGAGGCTTAGTGTGAGTCCACATGGCAACCTTGCTGGGGTTGTGAATGAGCTTGAAGTGGCCAGCGACAGTCTTGAAGTTCTGGTTCTTCTTGCCGTGCTCGATCCGGACCTCGAAAAGCGTGTCCTTCTCACGCTTGCCAAAAGCCTCCTCGGGAGTAACAGCAGTGAATTCCTGGTTGGTGGGGTAGTAAGGAGAAGCGACATCGTGGGAGAGTAGAATCTTGTCGGTTCCGACGTGACGAAGGCGAACCAGTTCGTGGTTCTTGACAATGCGGCCCATCTGCTTATCGTTATTGGCGGGCAGGATCTCCCAGTAGTTGTTGGTGTCGTTGTAAGGGTAACCAGTAATCTGCTGGCCCTGGGACGAAACACGGCCATCATCGTATCGGAGAGGGTAACGGTCCTCGTGACTGTGAAGGTACGTCTTGGTCTCCTTGTGCCGAATTGTGATCTGATCATAGTACTGAATGTCGATGGAATTGGCCAGCATAACGTTGTCGCTCAGGGTCTCCTGGAATTCAGGAGTCATGAAATCATCACCAGGACCGGATCGGTAGAGAACCGCGAAGTGAACCTGGAACCAGAAGAGGTAGAACAAGAAAGGCATGATGATCAGACCAAAAGCCCGAGCGGCAAAGTGCTTAGTAAATTCCTGCAGGCTGATGGCACCGCCAGGTCGGTTGATGTTGAGGAGGTCCCAGAGGTCGATGACAACGGCAGAGCCAATGGTAACGAAGGCAAACACACCAACGTACTTGACCGAGATATCGCAAGACAGAGCGAATCCGGTGAGGATGAGCCACTTCCACCACTTTCGGGAGAAAGGCTCATGTCGGAGCTTGTACCACTTGATGTAGAAGAGGAGACTGCAAGCCATGGCGAGGACCAAAGTCGCATCTAGGAGGATGAGTCGGGTCTGGCCGATGTGGGCATTATCGAGGAGGACAAGACCAGCGGCGAGGATGCAAGCGGGCAGACTGTAACCAGATTCCCACATGATGAGATATGTGACCGAGACAGTCAAAGCACCAAGTGTAGCGGGGAGAGCTCGGTACGCGACATAAGGAACTTTATTCGCAATGTAGGAATCGCCGATGTTCTCAAAGTGGAAGTTACCATCGTAGCCAACGAGCCAGCCGACAAAGGCGAACAGAAGCTTGCCGAAGGGAGGGTGGACGTCGAAAAAGTAGGTTCGCTCGAGGTAGTATGAGGCGAACTATCAAGCAATGGTTAGCTATAGCATCGAATATTAGTGAATCCAGTCGTGCTCGCTTACCTTTCCAAAGTGCACCTCGTCAAAGACAACCTCGTTTGGATGGCTGATACCCCAGAATCGAGTAACGAAGGACAAGATGGTGATGAGGAAAAGGCCAATCTTGTACTCGGTCTCGCTCTGGGCAGCGGCTCGCTGAGCACCAGCCTTGGCAAGCTTATCAAGCTCGATATTAGGATTGAAAGAGTCTTCTTCGGAGGGCTTCTTTGATGGTGCGCCCCTCTGTCGCAGACTGCCCTGCGGCGTGGAGCTTCGAGCCATGATTGAAGATGGCCGTAAGCTACAGATGCGACAATCAGTCAAAGGCCTTGTCGACGTATATATAAGCAAAGAAAGTGATATGAAGTATGCAGAGAAACAACCACGTCTCACAAACAATTCAGAGGAACCGTAGGTCTCAGGCTTACCTCAGGGGTCAGATAGCAGTGCCCTGGTTACACCAAGCGATTTGTAGAAGAGAAGAGGAAATAGGTGAACAAAGGAGCGATAGAAGAGCAAGTAGAGATAGCTACTGGAAGCAATCACCGCCTCAGTAGAGAAGTTTCACAAAAAATAAAAAGAAAGGAAAGAAAAGGGGCGATTGATTAAAAAGAGAAACCTCCCTGTGGTCGAAGTTATGGGATCAAGTTGATGCTTCTGGCGTCGAGGACAACCTGGCCAGCTTGCCTTTTTTTACCCCTGTCACTGGAGGAGTCTGGGCTAGATGGGATGGACGCAGGGGTAAGACCCCACTTGTGTTAGCTTTCAGCCACTTGACAGCTGAAGCTGCTAACAGTTTGGATGTTCTCAAGGGGAGTCAATATGGAGCTACGGGAACCAATTGGGTCACGTCGTGTTTTAGCTTCAGTAGGAGAGGGACTCTGACCTCGACCAAGCTTTGCTGATGATGCCGGTTTTGGAGATGCTCAGCAACAGGGCTGAAAGCATACCGTGGTCAATTAGATCGTGACTATAGAGTACTGTTTGACTTTGACCACCAATCCCGATCTCTAATTGAACACAAATGTTTCGGGCATCGTAGATTTTCCACAAGTGGAATACTAACTTTCTCGTAGACTGTTTGATTGCTCATTGCCGTCGTCGTTGGTCACGCTGAAACTCGAGTTGGTGGTAAAGCACAAAGAGACGAATGAAGCTGCATTTGCAACAAACACCTAACCATTCTTCTTCTGTTGTTGAATAGAGCATCAATAGAGACACATTTTATTCAGAATTGAACTATAAGTCTGTTTGCCCAAGAATTTCTATTGAGCTCCTGAACAAACACTGCGATATATGTAACACATCTAACATTTAGACGCCATGGCTTCATGTCAATTACCAAGCAAGAAAGATGAGACAGCACCACGTTGTTCTCTGACTTTACCTCTTTAATGGCGTGCTGCCATGGCTATAGTAATAGAGCTCCTAGGAGAAAACCCTCATGTTCAGAGCTCCTCCAAACGCTCCTCTGCCGCCGTCTGCGGAGGGCGCAATGCGGGGCCTCCCGGAGGTCGCCAGACTTACCACAAGTTAGCCGATCAACGGAGCTCAGCAGCAGTAAATTAACTGATTTTATGTACCTACCTGTAGCAAGCAATTGACCAGATACAACCAAGTCCAGTCCATTCTCTCAAGGTGCTTTCCATTGGCTAGCTTCGGTTTACCCCTCCGAGTACTCACCGAACCTCCGGAGCTCTCGTTCATAACACGGCAACCAAAGCTTACTTGAACCCAAATTCATCAAAAACTCAGCTCTGAGATCCCAACTCGATCATTCTCTTTACTCTAGGTACGTCGGTAATCAAAATTGTCATCCTTTTTCTGCCATGTCATTTTCTTCCATTGCGCGCAGAGCCTCACGCTCTGTCACCTCTTCCATCCGAACAATTCCCCGCCAGTATATCGTAGCGCCAGCCAAGTTCACACTTTCAACCAGACACCAATCGACAATGTCTTCCGACCAGCAGATCATCTTCACCAAGAACGCCCCTGCGGGTAAGTTATATGAATCCAATCTCTGGTAAACCTTTACTGACAGTATCGAAGCGCTTGGCCCTTACGTATGTTTAGCTACCCCTCACTGACAAGACCAACACTCATGATATGCCAAACCAGTCTCAAGCCATCAAGACCCCCAACATGATCTATTGCTCTGGCCAGATTCCTCTTACCCCCGAGGGTGAGATGGTCCAAGGTATCACTGAGCAGACCCGCCAGGCCTGCAAGAATGTCCAGGCTGTTGTGGAGGCGGCTGGCTCGTCTATTTCCAAGGTGGTCAAGACTACAGTCTTCATCTCTGACATGTCCTACTTTGCTGTCAGTGCCCCAGCAAGTCCAATCATCCATTCATTTACTGACGGCTTCTAGGAGATCAACACCGAGTACGAGAAGTGGTTTTCGCATAAGCCTGCACGCAGCTGTGTGGCTGTCAAGACTCTTCCCAAGAACGTCGATGTGGAGATTGAGGTCATTGCTCTTCCATAGAGGCAGAATCTTAGCAAAGCCAAAGCACGCGATAAAATAGAACTTGATATAGACAATTATGAATTGCTTGTGAATCAGTGGGAGACGTAGCCCTATTGTCACAAACCCATCAAACAGACGGCGCGTCTCGTGAGGCCTCGTAAATGCCTGAGCTGTTGGATAAGTACCTGATGAGTTACGATCTACTTTATGAAGCGTAGGGATCGAGAATTACATCAAGACCTTTCGAAGAGACTTCCCTTCAAGTATGCACCGTACATAAAGTACTGCAACGCCCGATATCAATCAAAGACATGTATGTTTGTGGGAGTTACGAAGTTTGTAGACCAATGGCAAGTTACCATTGCATGTAATCTGCCCGCTTTCTAGCAGCAGTATATTATTCACTCATACTATCTAAGTGCTCCATACTACAACCCTACCATCGACACCGCTTGCTACAATCTGTGTCAGTTTATCGTAACTTAAAGGTACGACTTGGTACTTACTGCTGAACTTGGTAATGCGGTCACCCGAGGTTTCGAAAGGCCTGACGGTGCTGATGGTATTTTGATGGATAGTCTTAAGTTGAGTGTCATCCTTGGTCTTGCCCTTGAGGTCCATTTGTCTGAACATGTTCAAAGCAGACTCCTCGCGGTGCTCGCCCAGACCGGGACGGCCCTTCTGCTCAATAGCACCAGCTAGCTGCCAGCCAGCCTCACCACCTTGGAAGCGGAAAGCCTCACAGTCGTAACCAGCAGCAATGATCTCATCTTCGCTGGTCCAGATCAGACTCTTGAAAGGAAGCTGCTGAGTGGAGACGGTGACAACTGCACGGGGAGGCTGCTCAGGGCCGGATGGGTAGACAACAGTGATGCTACTATCATGCGCTGCGAATGCAAGACTGTCTCCGCTTGGGGAGAAAGAGACGGAGTGCACCCATCCAGCCGAGTTGTTCAAGTACTCCCCACAAACGGTGTTGAAAGGGAGTCGCTCGCCCCAGACTCCAGGAGGAGGTCGGGAGTCCATACCTTTGATGAAGGCGGAGAAGACTCTGGCGTGAGCATCAGTGGATCCAGCAGCCAGGAGAATCGAGTTGGGGTGCCAAGCAACGCTGGTAATGGTGCTGCGGATGGGCTTCTTCAGGTGCTTGGACACCCACCAGTCGTTCTCCTCTTCGAAGTAGCAGACTGCAATGACGCGATCGCCGGATCCCACGGCGAACTTGTTCTCAGAGGGAGACCATCGGACAAAGGTAGCAGCCCGGCTAATTCGAAGAAGGACCAAGGTAGGCTTATAACCGGTTGGGGATGGCTCCCAGACCAGAGCATTACGATCTGGTTATGATGTAAGGCCCTGGACGAGACATCACATAGGGGTAATTCCACGCAGACTAACCTTGAGAGCAAGTGACGATACGTCCGCTGTTTGGGGCAATATCGACACTAGTGACCGTCTTGTCGTGGCCCTTGAGCTCATCTTTTAGCTTGAAGGCATTGCCAACCCTGCCATAGAGCTCGACAGCAGTGTCTCGAGCGACAGCGAGGACGGAGTGGTCGGCCGAGAAGGAGTGATCGGCGATCGGGTGGTGGAAGAGGTGGTGGACTTCGGGGGCAGCCATACTGATTGTTGTTCGCGATAGGAGGAGCTCTCTACTATCGCTTTGAAGCTGATTGAGAGTATAGGAGCAAGAAAGGCCGTGTTGAGTTGGGTGCTGACGATGGATGTCTAAGTAGGCGGTAGGCTCCAAGCTGGCGGTGGGGGTGGGGGGTTACGTAGTGCTGAAGCTCCAGCCAGTGGGTGGTAGAGTCCTTAGGTTAAGCTTGGGCCACAGCGGCTGTGCTTGTCTTGTAGTGCGAGGCTGGCAATTCTAGGCTCGGCGAAAAATCTCCAATCCATCAACACCGCCGAACATCTATATCTTGGAATCCAATTGCACCCGTTATCAATACCACAGTCTTGGTACAAGCAGCACCGGAAAAGGGCTGAACTCTGGATCGCGACACATCGATTAACAATATCGAACCACCGGCGTCTGTTCAACTACCACAATGGCCGCTGTAGCAACCGCGCCTCGTGGTCTTCAGCCAAATGCATCTTTACCAGCCAAGGTCCAACCTATTCCTCCTAATCAAACGTGAGTCTTTCATTTTCCTGCTCCTTCCCAAGCCCTGCTGACTTTTTAGTCTCTACGTAACGAATCTCCCCTCCTCAAAAATCCAGAAAGCCGACCTGCGAACCGCCCTCTACCTCCTCTTCTCCACATATGGCCCCGTCCTCGATGTTGTCGCTCTTAAGACAATGAAGATGCGCGGCCAGGCCCATATCGTATTTCGGGACGTTCAATCTGCTACACAAGCTATGCGATCTCTCGAGGGACAGACATTCCTTGGTCGCGACTTGGTAAGTGGAACCTTTCCGCGGTGGTGGTGGAATCAGTCTAACTCGTTTGCTAGAAAATACAATATGCGAAGTCAAAGTCCAACTTTGTGGCTAAACTCGACGGCACTTTCAAGATCCCTAATGCCGCAGGTGCTGCCAACGTCGAGCAGACTGAACTGCAACAGAGCATCTTCAACGCCCCCCCTCCCGGCTCAGCGCCGGCACCGACGCCCGGCTCTGGTCTTCCTGCGAAGCCTGCTGCGACCGCAGACCACGTTATGGAAGACGCCGACACACCAGGTGGCCGAGGACAGAAGCGAACCCGTGACGATGAGGATAGTGATTCGGATGTTGCCATGGAGGAGGACAGTGACGATGATTGATGAACAAGAATGAACCCATGAAGGTCGGCGACATTTCTGAGAGACGCAATCGATACGCTGCTACATTGCCATTTCCTTCGGGACCCATAGCCCTACGCAACCTCCGACAAGTCCGAGCCATATCATGAGATAGTTGGTCCTGTCGCACTCGAATTTGAGAATTGCGTCTCCCAGCAAGCAGGGGTGGATAAAGAAGGATGGGACGCCCGTGATAGGGTGGTGCTGTGAGCAAGACGTTAGTTAGGCCGACCAATCTTGACGATACCCGGAATATTGAAATTGACTTGTGCAAACAGCTCTCCCCAGAAAAACGTACATCGGCCGAAATACCGCCTACATTGCCCAGTGCTCGAAGCCCGGTCTTGTACTCGTCCGGTACAAGGCGGCGAAAGACAGTGTCAATTTTGAATGCTGGCTCATCGGCAGGTAGGTTGCGTAGATTGAACCATAGACATGGCACGCGATACGTGGGGTGAAGGTGAATTTCATACTCCACCATGGCAACTTCTGGGCGAGTCCGTTGCCTGATTAGAGCGGCCTGCCGTAATCTGTAAGACGGGGTTCGACACTGGGAAGATATTATATTGAAGATGAGTTACCTCGTCTGCTTCTTCAGCATCTAACATATCCTTGTCCCCACTTATTGGTACATGCGTTTTGTCGTCTGAGAAGGAGAATCCATCCAAATCTAGTGAAAGATCTCCATGGTCTAGGTCAAGTTCAAGAGGCCGCCTTATTTGGATATATGTTGTGAAACCCCCACCATAGGCGAAGTCTGTGCAAAGAGCATTGCAGAGCCTCAGTTTCCACCGTGCTCGTTGGGGGCCCAAAGACGCTTGACAGTATTGCCTGTCAAGGTGATGGCATGCTTCTGAGAACTCTTCCGCGGTAAGGGAAGGGAAGTTTTCAATACTCATTCCGACTGAAATATTGTGGTCGAGGTCTGGAGAGTTTTAGTATCAGATGTGAAATTGTGATTGAGTTGGGTATCGCTTCCACGTGCTGTGATTTTAGGTATAAAGGGTCCACGTACCTGAGCTGGTGGTAATTTTAGTGCTTCGATCTAGCACAACATGATTGTTTGACATTACTATATTTGGTTGGAGGTAACATTCATGTAAGCTTTGATTTGTTAATGTACCCTATTTACTTGTTTCTACTCCGTAGGAACTTAGCACCTAAGGTCCAGGCAAGGTGTCAAAGGTTAGAGTTGCACTTGATGTCACATAAAAAAAGAACACCTTCTTTCATATAGGTAGATATCGATCACGATTACTTTGCTCTCTCACTACAACTCATAAACAGTATTAAATCCGACTAGTGGCAGCTCATGCGATGGCACTATTAACTATGCAAGTCTGCTTCTGCCATAAATCATACAAATGATACAGCAGGCACCTAGTGATTCAAGTTGTAACGATTTGGTTTCGCGATATAAAAGGGAAACGGAATTGCTAGGTCCGAGTGCTCGGGCCAGGGCGCTAAACTTGACCGAGAGTCGGTGTCGCAATCGCAAACGACACCTTTTGTATAACCCCTGGTCGCGTGCCGTAAAGTAAAAGCTACCACAAGCTCCTGATTTCGGTTCTGTCTGTATTTCTGTCCTTTATTGACTCTGGTTGTTTCGTCTCAAGCTTGAGACTTCTGTTGCCACTTTCTTTGTCCACTGCTTCCTTACTTGCGACCTGTACATAATACTTCTTGTCCTGTCTTGCACTGTGAATTCTAGCGTCTTTTCGAGTCATTTGCTCTCACTCTACCTGGCTAGTCCCACTTGGAACTGAAAACACCAAGTCAATGATTCGAGATCCGTTCAACATCCACCGAACCACAAGCACCTTTGGACGCCCGCAATCTCGAACCATTCCTGCGCCGTCGCGGGCCGAGGCCGATGAAGTAGCTATGGCCTTCTCTATGCCCCGAACCGTTCCGTCCTTCGATAGTCGTCAACGAGAGCTTGAGGATCGATTCTGGGGTTCTGGCCAGAGATCCAACAAGTCGGATCGACTCCCAATGTACAAAGACAAACCTTATGCGTCGCCATACGACGATGAAGACAAACCCTTTTGGAAGCGCAAGAAGTGGATGGCCATTATTGCCTTTGTTGTTTTGACATTAATATATTGGACTGGATCTTCGAAGAAACCCTCCCAGAAGCGAACGGTGACGACCGATTGGAGCTACACAGGCTTGTCCAAGGATGATAGAAAGGCGAATTGGGATCACAGGAGAGATCGTGTGGTCGAGGCATTCGAGCTGAGCTGGGATGCCTACAAGCGATATGCCTGGGGTATGTTTGGCCGAATATCTGGATGGGATTCAAATTGGCTGACCGAAGAACTCGACAGGATTCGATGAATATCACCCGATTAGCAAGACGGGTGAAAATATGGCACCAAAGGGGCTCGGCTGGATCATAATCGACTCTTTGGATACTATGATTCTCATGAACCTTACATCTCGTGTCCAAGACGCTCGTCATTGGATCTCGGACTCCTTGACATGGGATCAGGATCAGGATGTCAACACCTTCGAGACGACGATTCGAATGCTGGGTGGGCTTCTAAGTGCACATTACTTATCCACTGAGTTTCCGGGGCTTGCGCCACTGGCCGAGGATGACGAGGGGGCAGCCGGCGAGGATTTGTACCTTGAGAAAGCTAAAGACTTGGCCGATCGTCTCATGAGCGCATTTGACTCCCCATCTGGTATCCCATATGCGAGTGTCAACCTTGCTAAGTTCGAGGGTATCCCCTCACACGCAGACATGGGAGCGTCGTCGACGGCGGAGGCCACAACTCTCCAGCTTGAATTCAAGTACCTCGCGAAGCTCACAGGAGAAAGGGACTTTTGGGACCGTGTGGAAAATGTCATGAAACTTGTCGACAACCAGGGAGCTCAGGACGGCTTGGTCCCCATCTTTATTTATGCAACCTCGGGCGAGTTCAGGGGTGAAAACATTCGTCTGGGAAGCCGCGGCGACTCATACTATGAGTATCTTATCAAGCAATATCTTCAGACGAACAAGCAGGAGCCTATCTACCAAGATATGTGGTACGAGGCGCTTCAAGGCGTTCGCAAGCACCTCGTTACATATACTTCGGACTCCAAGTTCACCATCATCGGAGAGCGACCGAATGGATTAGAGATGCCACTTAGTCCGAAGATGGATCACCTTGTGTGCTTCATGCCCGGTACAATAGCATTGGCGGCCACAGAAGGTCTCACCGAGGCTCAGGCACGCAAATCGCCGACGTGGTCGAAGAAGAACGAGGACGATATGCAGCTGGCGCGAGAAGTCATGGAGACATGCTGGGGAATGTACAAGTACATGGCAACAGGGCTATCGGCCGAAATCACCTACTTTGAGATTGACAACCCGCCCGCGGCTTACGGCAATCCTCGAAATGGTCCAGTTAATTTCGACCCAAGTCCAGACGCGGAGTGGCGTAAGGACTTTACTGTCAAGTCTGGCGATGTCCACAATCTTCAGCGACCCGAGACAGTCGAGAGTCTGTTTTACATGTGGAGGATCACCAATGACAACCGATACCGGGAATGGGGTTGGGAGATGTTCAAGTCTTTCATGAATCACACAGCTGTGCGAAATGGAGGAGGCTTTACAAGTCTGCGCAATGCCAATGTTGTCCCTCCTAAAGTGCGGGACAACATGGAGAGCTTCTGGTTGGTAAGTGATAAAGATGTGAGCGAGCAGACAGCCAGGGTGCTAACATGATCACACAGGCTGAAACATTAAAATACTTTTACCTCCTGTTCTCACCTCCTGATCTCCTACCTCTGGACAAGGTCGTTATCAACACCGAAGGACACCCACTGCCTCGCTTTGACATGGGACAGTTATTCTCCACAGGATGGAAGAGAAAGCCAAGAGACGCCAATGGCAAGATCATCGCTACGGCCGTCAAGGCAGAAAGTCAAGAGAAGGAGGCCGTTATGCAGGACGCCAAGAAGGTGAATTAGAGCAGCTGATACCGTGTTTCCGGTGATTGGATGCTGTGAATAAGCTTAAGTGATATAGGGTGGCGAAGTTCCGTTGAGCGTATGTAGCATTTGTTTAACATATCATACTGTTTGAGCATGGGCAAAGACTTGAATAGAAGCCCGAAGCCTTGGTACTAAATGTACGGAGGTATTTTCTCGAAATCATCTCCGTTCTGGTCAAGACGGATACTCTTTTCGTGGCTTTGCAGCTGCCTTTCTGGTCCAAGCTTCAAGGAAGACAGGGTTGTGACGTTCTCGAAAAATATGGTTCGATGGCGAGCAAAACAAGGAGGCAGATAGGAAAGGATCCGCTTCCCCGTGTTTCTGTTCTTGGCATATGATTGTATTTGCGATAGGCCCTGGATTACCATATCTAAGGTATGCACCGGGACCCATGAGGGCTAGAACGTGAGGGAGAACGAATGGATTTCCTTTTGTCGGGACCGAGAAGAGGGTAGACGCAGTTGGCCGATGAATGGAAGGGCCCTCGTATCAGGGCTGAAATGAATTGGGAGAGGGAGGGACGGGAGTGTGATAGTCAAACTAAGTGGTGAGTGCACCTGCTGGAGATGGTATAGGTGGGTTGCTTGGGAAGACAGGGGTTGCAGCTGTTGGTTGAAGGATTACCTTTAGTAGCTTGTGATTTATTTTCGATACAGCGTTGGGCCATGGTGTGTGTATACTGGCCAACATCTGGTGTTTTGTCCCTCGGAGATCTAAGATGGAATCCACCATTTTCAATACCGAGCAGTGAATCCACATCTTCAACTCTTTACGTATTCTTTCAAGACTGATCGGATGCACAGACAGACAGAACCCGGCAGCATGGTCCAGGCGGTAATCTTCAGCGTGCCGGGGGGGTGGGGGGGGGGGCCAGCCTAAAGGCCTTACAGCGTTACAGCGACTTACTCTAGACGTTCTAAGGCTCCCCACCTCCACTGCAATAGCGTCACCTCGGTCCCTCTCCACCAATGCCCGTGGTTATTCCTCAACGCTCGGAGCGTTTGACAGCTCGATCTCAGTGGCGTCTTAGTTGACTTTGGATTAGCATTTGCTGTAAGTGGTCAGAAGATGATTTGATCTGATACCAAGGATCCCTTTGCCCATTGGGGGGGTCGTTCAACGCCAAGCAACTGTCACCGACTGTATTGTATTACTCCCTCTCCTCTGAGTCTAGAATGATAAGCCCACCTCCAGCCCCTTCTCACACGACCTCGACGTTATCTACTACCTTGTTTCTCTTTCTGCTGATTTGATTAATTGATTGTTGCGCACATGCAGTCCATCAAACTTGGCTGCCCCCATTTCGGCTCTTAACTTAAACATCGCATGTCAACTTATATATCAGCACATATCCACTCATCGCGACCACTACATCACTGTCCTTTCTAACTCCACTGCCTTCTTGGTGGCGATATGCCGACCATCTCACTACGACTATCAGGACGATCAAGATATCATCAAACCGATACATCGCCTCAAATACAACCACCTTTTTACACACCTTGAGTCGTTCGCTAAAGCACTGTGACCCTGACGAACCCCACGAACCAGCGTCCTCCGCCGACAAACCGCTTACTTACAACATATACCTCCCACTCACCTCCCACATCCGCATACGCCTACGCTTACAACTCCGACAACAATCCCCAGCGGAGGGCCAGCTCCAGTCATCCCACAGTTCGGGATCGACCAAGCGTGAGCTCGGCCCGCGCACAGCGCGCAGGCTCAAGCGCAAGAATGGCGCCTCACGATGTCGAGCGCGGGAGCATCAGCAAGATGAAGGAGGAGTCGCTCGCCCCTGGGAGTTCTTTTAGTATGCGCGAACCCGAGTACGGTGATATTTCCCCGCCTTCTTATTGGGACCGGTTCGTCGATGGGTTTAGGCGCGATCAGAGATCGAGTTTGTTCACGAATGATCCGTTGGGGCAGCATGAGGGATCCGGAAGGGTGCATGATGGAGCGCATTACTACGATATCCAGAGTGCCATGTTGAAGACGGCAAACTCAGGCCTTGCGAGAGAGTTGAAAGGAAGACATTTGCAAATGATTGCAATTGGAGGCTCCATTGGTGAGTACATTTATGGTGGCCACAGCATTCCTCGATGGAGAAAACTAAGACGTAGACATAGGTACTGGGCTTTTTGTCGCATCGGGAAGAGCTTTGGCAGACGGAGGTCCAGCATCGATCTTGCTGGCTTTTACAATCGTGGGTGCCATGCTCTTTTGTACATGTCAAGCGCTGGGTGAGCTTGCAGTCATCTTCCCAATTGCTGGATCATTCTCATCGTGGGCGACTCGGTTCATCGATCCGTCTTGGGGATTCGCAATGGGGTGGAAGTGAGTGTTCTTCTTTTGCTGCTGGCCCGGCCTCATATACTGACTTACACAGCTACGCGATGCAATGGCTCATCGTGTTACCGCTCGAGATCATCGCCGCATCACTAACCCTCTCTTACTGGGACGAGAGTCTTACACGCGCCATTTTCGTCTCTGTGTTCCTAGTCGTCATCATAGTCATCAATATGTTTGGCGTCAAAGGCTACGGTGAAGCCGAATTCATCTTTTCCATCATCAAGGTCATTGCTGTTATAGGCTTCATGTAAGTGTTTTCAACTACATGTTCTCAGCCGTTGCAGGATTAACATTCCACTCAGCCTTCTCGGCATCGTTCTCAACTGTGGCGGAACGCCAGATAGCGGGTACATTGGCGGCCGCTATTGGCAAAACCCTGGTGCTTTTAACAACGGCTTTAAAGGAATGTGCAATGTGTTTGTTACAGCTGCTTTCTCTTTTGCTGGCACTGAGCTTATTGGCCTTGCTGCCGCCGAAACAGCGAATCCGCGAAAATCGCTGCCAACGGCTTTGAAGCAGGTGTTCTGGAGGATCACGCTTTTCTATATCGTTGCCTTGACATTAGTAGGGCTCCTCGTTCCACATACTGACCCTCGGCTCGTGGGCGGTAACAGCGATGCGGATGCATCAGCCTCACCTTTTGTGATAGCCATCGAAGAAGCCGGCATTCAGGTTTTACCATCTGTCATGAACGCGGTCATCCTTACTGCCGTCCTGTCCGTCGGTAACTCTGCCGTCTTCGGTTCCTCGCGTACCCTTGCCGCTCTTGCAAACCTTCGGCAGGCTCCCAAGATCGTCGGCTACGTCGACCGCAAAGGCCGACCACTCGTCGCTATTGCGATCGCAAGTGCGTTCGGCCTCATTGCTTTCCTTGCAGATCTGCCCGAACAAGGAGCTGTCCTTGACTGGCTCATGGCCATCTCAGGCTTATCAACCATCTTTACATGGGGCTCTATTTGCGTGTGTCATATCCGTTTTCGCCATGCGTGGGCTGCCCGTGGCCGCTCTGTCTCCGAGTTACCCTTCCAATCCCAGGTCGGCGTTGTGGGTTCTTGGGTTGGTATCACACTGAACGTTCTTGTCATCATAGCGCAATTCTGGGTCGGCGCCTTTCCCATCGGCTGGCAAGAATTAACAAGCGCCCAGGTCGCGCAGAATTTCTTCCATAAATGGGTTGGCGCACCCTGCGTTTTGGCCTTTTATATATTCCACAAGCTTTATTTCCGGACTACATTTGTGAGAATACGAGATATGGACGTTGACACTGGACGTCGGGACTTTAACGTCCCTATCCTTGTCGCCCAGGAACGAGAGGAACGAGAAGGATGGCCCCGATGGAAGAGATATTATAAGTTCATGTGCTGAGCCATGAGAATTATGACGAAATAAGAAGAGGCGTTGGATATATATATATATATCATTGTGAATTTGGTAATTACCCAGGTTAGTATGGAGTTGAACTGGATGTGCTCAGAGCGCAGGATTCGTTACTTATGACCACCCACTATACTACATTCATATTTGCGCTTGTAATGCTGTGTTTTTGCACATCCGTTTCGAGCCAATTCCGTACCGCTGCGAAGTTGTGCTGGCGTCACACAATCAATAACAAGCCACGGCATCAATTAATATCAATCACTGAAAGACACTCGCATACCGCGTATGGTAAGTTTCAGAAAGTGTTATAGCAATGGTATCTAATTCGAGTCCCTCATATGTTTATACGTCGTTTTGTGAACACGCCCGCATCTGATCGTTCACTTCCTGCCAAATAATTTATCTTCGGCAGCCAACCTACTTAAGCGTGGCCCTAAAATAAGCAAATAAGAAAGATTAAGGTAAAGGCAAAAGAAAAAGATAAAAGACGAGGCTTCGAGTGCTATGATGATTTTTCAGGCGGTGTTCTTAAGGCGGAAAGTGATGAAGCCTCATGAATCATAACTCGTGCGTTTGCATGCAGGTATGCACACAACATAAGCGAAGACTGTAGGAACAGGACAGGGTGCACATTTGGGTCTATTTAAGTCTGGGTGTTCTCCCTAGCAAAGCACTCTTCTCCTCTAAAAGTCCCAGAAGTCCTTCTTGGAGGGTGCGTTCTGTCGTGTGGGAAGAGGCTGCTCGTCCAGTTCACCGTAGAGCCAATCTCGGTTGGTACCCTTTCGACCACCCATGCCGTCGCCTGCAATGTTGATCTTGTGCTTATCTGTGTTCTCTCTGACTTCGTTGGTGGGCGCGGTGCTAGATCCTGGTGTTCGGGTAGGAATCGATTTGGTGGCTGTTGCTTGACCGCCAGATGTCTCACTCGTCTCGTTGTAGAGCCAGTCTCGGTTGGTACCCTTCTTACCGCCCATGCCATCGCCTGCAATGCTGATCTTGTGCTTATCGGTGTTCTCCTTGATTTCACTGGTAGGTGCAGCGTTGGATCCCGGTGTTCTTGTAGGGATAGGTTTGTTGGTCTTTGAGTCACCAGCTGTCTCGCTAGTCTCATTGTAGAGCCAGTCCCGCTCAGTACCCTTCTTGCCGCCCATGCCGTCGCCTGCAATGTGAATTTTGGCACTCTTGGTCAAAGGGACGCCCGACGCAACAACATTGGGTTGCTTGCGGGTGGGAATCGACTCAAGGACATCTTGAGTCTCTCCATAGAGCCAGTCCCGGTTGGTGCCCTTTCGTCCTCCCATACCATCACCGGCGATGTTGATCTTGTGGCTATCGGTGTTCTCGGTTGGTCGGTTTTCCTTCTGGGCGGCAGGAGACCTGTCGTATGTGTCCCAGTTGTGTTGCATCATTTGGACAGCTTTTTGGTGGCCTTCAGGGACACGATCTTGGGGGTGGGCTGGTGACTTGTCACTGATATCGAAATGGTGGTCAAAATCTTTCCCACGGTCTTTCACGTTGGTGATGTTGCCTAAAGCGCGTTCGTTTTGTCCTACGTCCTCCTTGTCAAACAATTGATTCTTATAAAGCCCTAGGCCCTCGTTATGAGCATAGCCCGGGGGATGGGAACCGGGGCGCGGTTGCTGGGGCACTCTCTCACTGTCGTCAAGTAGCTCGAAGTGTGCGTCGGCATCGCGTCTAGGCTTGGCAGCCGGGTGGCCTGGCGTCTCATCCACAGCATCCTTGTCAGTGTCCCAGTGGCGAACATCCTGGGTGCGCATAGTTCTGGAGGGCTTCACTTTCTGTGGCGTCACGAAATCCTGGAAAGACCATTGGCTGTCGTGCTTGGACTTTGGTCTTTCATCAAAGGATTGGCCCGGCTTGGGGGCGTCCTGAGGGTCACTACCATCGGCAAAGTCGAAATGAGAGTACTTCTTTGGGTTAGGGCGGATATATCGCTTGTTCTTGGGCTGAGGCTGCTCCTCCGGCTGCTCGACATGCTCTTGACCGTCGAAAATTCGCGAAGGCTGGAAGTTCTTACCCTGGCCACGCTTGGAAGGAGACATATTTCGACGGCCAGAGCTGGGTGAAGTGGGTTCGTCACCCAAGATCTCGGTGAAAGACCGCTGTCGAGGGCGGCTAGTGCCAGCGTAAGGAGATACAACACTGGCGGGCTCCGCTTCAATTTCATCTCGAGGACCAAACAGCCTCAAGGATGCATGGGGGTCGCGGAGGGCATTAGTGGAATTAGTTCGGTTTCGCGCAACGGTCTCGTTGTGGCTGGGGGCGACAGGGGCACCAGTGCCAGCCGTTCTGATGCAAGACTGGATAAATGCGATCTGCTCTCGGCTATCTCTAATGGGCCAGTTGCGGCCAGACTTTCCAATTACTTCAACTTGCTTGAGAAGCGAGCCCTGGTCCCATTGAAGTCGAATCTGGAGGATTTTGCCAGCTTCATCGAAGGTCACAAAGTGAGTCTGTGGGGAGCAGTTAATGCTTGGTTCGTGTTGGCGCGAGGCAGAAAAGAGCACTCTAAGCAGAGAAGCAACGTACAACGGGGAGGTAAACATCACGGGCAGACAAAAAATTGTCATCAAGGCCAGGGAGATAAGGACCGCCTCCAGTTTGAAAGCCGAGACCTGTGTCAACTTCTAAAACAATGACGTTTTGTCCATCAACAATATTGAACACTTCCTCCTTCTTCTTTGCGACCTGCTTCTGGAGCGCATTCAGATGTTTGATGATCTCAGTAGGACCAGAAAAGGTCGTAGTCGTGGTAACGTAGTGCAGCGCAGCTGTATCGGCCAGCAGAGACGAGCTGGGGGCAGCAAGAAACTGCTTATAAGCGGCCGCCATGTTGATGACGAAGTTGCGACTTATGCAGGGTAAGGAACGTTGTTGGTGTCTCAAACGAGTTGTCGGCAGAAGAAGTAAACACAAAGAGCCACGGATCGGGGCGGCCGAGGCAGAAGAACACGACGGCGAAGACAACGATGATGCAAGAAACAAGTTGCGAAAGTTTGAGTTGGGGAGAAGGAGAATTAAAGTGAAGGGAGGATGGAAAACACGAATTCAAAACAAGCACGTGGAGTTGCAAGTGAAGGTGGGATTGGGATCTTAACTTAGTGTGAGAGTCAGGGGTTCAAAGGGACCTGCCTATTGGTGCTGCGACTAACGGCCCCCTACCTTACCTTGGACTTTAGTTCCCCTCATCTCCCTAGCCAAGCATGATGAAATCTAGGGATTTCCTCATGATGGCGCAGTCAAGAAGCTAACGTTTCTAATCTTGGTTGGATCTGAGGGGAAAGTTGAAATGAAAGGGATTATGGCCCTGGCTAGGAATGATGCACTTACACGACGCCTGTTTGTTTATGCCAGCCATAGGCTGCCGCTCTCATCCCGATTGTATATAACGAAACGGACGGTACCCAGAATGTTTGTTGGAGTAACAGATTAGTACCCAGTCGCAATTCGTTGTCTGCTGATAGAGAAATCTTGAGTTTCGCTGTGGCTTCAGGAACGCAATTGTGAGTAGTCCCTGAAGATACTCGATACTCGATAGTCGATTTACCACTACCTACCTCCTCAGTTAGGTTAGTTACTCACCCACAAAGGAGTGACTTCAACCCCTTAGAACTTTAAATCGAGGTTCGCGACATTCAAGCAAATCTGCCAAGTTGGACCATAATAGGCCACTCTTCATCTTTCCGTTTGTTTATGCTTGTTGGTTTCGTTTGCATAGGTAGACTAGGGGAGAAAAGAAAACTCGGGACCTTGACCTAAGCGATAAAAACAGTTAGGTAAATCTTGCCTAAGCTTATGGCACTCTTTGCTAAATTTATTTTCACACCCTGTACCAGCGTCCAATGTTTTCTTGCTTCATGAGAGTAGGCCATGTCGTGAAAGGATTAATAGCCCAGGCTAGCCCAGGTACGGACCCATTTGCCCTCGAGTCCCACTTGTTGACGGGATGAACATCAAGGTCAGGTTGACTCTTATCACAAATCTCAATAACTTTGAAGCTAGTGCCATTATATGCTGATGACCGCTCTCATTACGACTCGGTGGCGAAATATCACTGTATTGGAATCACATCAATGCATCGATAATGTATGCTTACTATGCTTGCACCCGCCTCTGCTCCGACTTGAGTCTACATCTCAAACGGGCATGGCTTTCATGTGAGACTAATGTACCGTACCTGAGAAATACGGAGCCCCGTGCCGAAACCAGGGGCCGCATCACCTCGCTACTCCACAACGTTTCAGCTCTTCTGATACACCTTTCCTATCTAGGAATATCTGGTTATTGCTATCAAAGGCAATGGCCCGTGGTAGAGCTGGCTCACTCTAATGGTGTACCGTAATGTTGATCACAAAACCATTGGCCATGAAATATATGGCGTGGAAGATGTGGCTTGGTAGCACTTGTTTTACCTACCTCAAATATACTTATAACTCAGCTTTACGAACGTCACGGATTGGATGCTGCTGTCAAATTGGCACCTTCTTGAGCCTGCACCTATCCATAAGGAGTGTGTTTTCAGAAGCATCATGGGCTAAGTAGATAATATAGAGGCTGACGTATGCTATAATGTCTGATACTCACGAATTCATAGTGCAATTCAGTAAAAGGGACAAAGTAACGCCTCATGTGTGATGCCGAGAGTTTCGCCTTCACATCAAACATGATGGTTCGATCTCGGCGTGTTCGCCATTGCACAATACATATAAATCACTGGAATTTCATATCATCAAAGTCATCATTTGAATGCTTAGTTTGCTCTAGGTAGTTCAAGATTATTCACTGATCATCCATGTCAAGAATGCGATCTTCCAAACATGGCATTTAGACAGGTATGTACTGGTAGCGCCACTCCATGCATTCCAGCACTGTTGAAGTGAAAAAAAGGAGGAACGAATAATGTTAGCTACATGGACAGGCGATACGGGGATCTCTATCAGCAGATTGTACTTGCGAATCATTTCCTTACAGCACATACCTAGGTAGGCAAGGTAGGTAGGTACTTTAGATAATCTTATCTTCATCAGAGCATCAGCCTTCACCAAGAGACTGACGAGGGGAGCAACGTTAGTGTGGCGAAGCTCGACGCCACACCAACCGGGCGAAACAGCTGCCGCCTCATTGCTGACGTGCCTCGTAACCTTAACTCGTAAGGAGCAAAGTGTCCTACCTCTGATAAACTTCATCAACACGTTTCAGACACGACTTGCAATCGATACTTCGGAGCCAGCCACTTCTCTGTTGCACGAATTCTAACGAAATTGCCAGATCCTCGCACCTTCCGGCTGTGTTTGCTTCTTCATGATATCTTTACTGCAAGCTCAGCCGCAATGATGAGGTCCTCAGCTTGGGCCGCACTCTCATGGCGCGCCCTCATATTCTCTCTGTTATGGACAGCTGTGGCAGCAAAGCAGGACAAGCCGACGGTCGACGCTTCCGTCGCGAGGCATCCTCCTCTCAACCTGAATTACTTTGAGGATAGTGACGTCGTTGTCTTCCAAGATATCGAGGAGAGAAACATCTGGAGGTCCGAAGATGCAGGCAAAACATGGGCCCAAGTCCCTGACATCCCTGACCGAAGCGCAACCTTCCTGTACCTTCACCCCTTCGATTCCAATTCTGCTTTTGTTCTCACGAAAGATCGGAAGCACTACAAAACCGAAGACCGTGGCAAAAGCTGGAGTGAATTCAGCAGCGGCACGATGCCGAGTGCTTTCCAACCCGATACTCTTGTCTTCCACGCTGGCGACCCGAAGCGCATCATTTTCAACGGCATGAACTGCGATGGAATCTTTTGCGACGAGGAAACAACATATACAATTGATGGTTTCAAGACTGTGCAGCAGCTGCGTCCCAGCACCTCAGGTTGCTGGTGGGCCAAGACAAACCGAGAGTTCACAACTGGTGATGCTGAGCTGGACAAGACCAGAATTCTTTGCATCGTTACCGACCCTCTGAGTCTCTTCAAAACAAGCCAGAAGTTGTGCGTTTCGGATAACTTCTTTGCCAAGGGCAGTGGGGGAAAATTCGACGAATTCGAGCCAAGTTTGGACGGTCACCGCGATGTAACTGGCGTCGTTAGCATTGCAGCCGTCAAGAGCTTTATTCTTCTTGCCTCGTCATCCACTGGCAGTGATGAGATGACTCTCTTCGTTACCAGTGATGCTCAATTCTGGCACCGAGCCATGTTCCCCACAGACGACAGCCATGACCATTCCCACAAGATTAACCAGGAAGCTTACACGGTCCTCGAAAGCACCAACTACAGCATTCAAGTTGACGTGATGACTTCTCACCCGTCCACCCCTATGGGTGTCATCTTCACCAGCAACTCGAACGGTACATACTTTACAGAGAACATCCCGTACACCAATCGCAATGTCAAGGGCCACGTCGATTTCGAGAAAATCAGCGGAATTCAAGGTATCTTCCTGGTCAACACGGTCGAAAACGGCAAGGATGTTGATGCAAAGAATGCAAAGAAAGCTGTGGTGACACAGATTACATTCGACGATGGAAGAACCTTTGAGCCAGTCAAAGCTGGACAAGACCGCATTCACCTACATTCAATGACAGACATTGACAATATCGGGCGCATCTTCTCGAGCCCGGCCCCTGGTCTTGTTATGGGCAATGGAAACACGGGCGCCGCACTCGGCGAGTTCGAGAGTTCCAATCTTTATGTTTCTGACAACGCTGGCGTGTCATGGAAAAAGGCGCTTGAGGGCCCTCACAAATATGAGTTTGGTGACACAGGCGGTATCTTGGTCGCTGCCAGAGATTCTCTCAAGGAGGACGTCGATAAGATTTCCTTCTCTTTTGACTATGGAGAAAACTGGGAGTCCGCCCCGCTCCCTGATGGCTTGAAGGTGAGGCCTGTTATTCTGACAACTACTCAGGATTCGACGAGTCTCAAGTTTCTGCTTGTTGGTGAGAAGGACAGAACTTTTCACATGATTGCCATTAATTTTGAGGGCATGGAGAAGCGCACTTGCGAGAGTAAGGACATGGAGTCATGGTATGCACGTGTTGACGACAAGGGAGCGCCAACTTGCATCATGGGTCACAAGCAGACATACAACCGCCGCAAGAAATCGGCAGATTGCTTTCTCAAGGCCGATTTCCGTGACCCTGAACCCGTCATAGAGAACTGCGAGTGTACCGATGCCGACTTTGAATGCGACTACAACTTTCAGAGGGACCCCGATGACAACAAGGTCTGTAAGAAGGTTGGGCCAGTTCCTATTCCAGAAGGCTCTTGCAAGGGCAAGGATGAGACTTTCAAGGGATCGTCCGGGTGGCGCCTTATTCCAGGAAATACATGTACTCGAAAGAGTGGCTCTCAGAAGGATGACCCAGTTGAACGCAAGTGCTCCGATGGCGGCAGTTCCGGTGGCGGTTCAACGCCTGGTACTCCGGCCAGTGGTGAAATTTCGCTCAAGACCAATGAGTTCGCGGACATCAAAGGCAAGGACATGCAGAAATTTTACCTCATGGGTCTCGAATCTGAGAGCCCTACCAGCGAAGTTGTTATTGCTCGACCCATTGGTGATAGGCTACCTGACGGTAAAGTCGAAGTGGAAAACAAGCTATGGATCACAGCTGATCATGGCAAAACTTGGAAGCGCATTCTTGAAGAGGAGAATATCTTGGCCCTGATCCCTCATACCTACTTCAGGGAAGTCGTCTTCTTCCATACAGATTCTGAAAAGGTCATCTATACCATTGACCGCGGTCATAGCTTTCACAGCTTCAAGACGCCATTTTCTGATCCAGGTGCCGCAATGAGTTTCCATCCAGACAAGAAGGACTGGATGATCTGGATCGGAAAGCGATGTGGTGACGTTGCGGGTAGCAAGGATTGTTACCCTGAAGCCTCAATCTCAACTGATCGTGGTGACAACTGGAAGACTCTGCAACGCTACGCGACCAAGTGCGAGTTCACAGGAAACTCTGCCTTCAAGTTCCGCGCTCAGAAACAAATCGTCTGTCTCGTCCACAAGGACGAGAATGCTGACAACCACAAAACCATTGTCACAATTGAGGACTTCTCTGAGGACGACAGGATTATCCATAACGGTACGGTTGCGGCGTTTGCGACTATGAATGAGTTCATCCTCGCCACGGATGAGGTTATTGAGGATGGCAAGGAGAGCGCCGGCCTGCAAGCCATTGCTAGTATGGACGGAAAGCATTTTGAGGCAGCCCAATTTCCGCGCAACTTTCACGATTCTCACTCGTCATTGTACACCGTTCTTGACAGCTCCAACCACGCCGTCAACCTATTTGTCGCCACTGATCTTTCTGAAGGCCGACGCCGTGGCTCAATAATCAAGAGTAATTCTAACGGTACCACATATGTCCTCAGTGCATCCAACGTCAACTCAGACGAACTGGGTTACGTGGATTTTGAAAAAGTCGCGGGTCTTGAGGGCGTCACCCTTATCAATTCTGTTTCAAACCCTGATGACAAGAACGGAAAGAAGGTGATCCAGACAAAGATTTCGCACAACGATGGCGCCGAATGGGGTTTCCTCCCCCCTCCATCAAAGGGTGCAGATGGCAAGTCTTATCCATGCAGCTCCTCAGGTGATAGCAAATGCGCTCTTCATCTACATCACTACACAGAGCGAGAGAATAAGGGCAGAACTTTCTCAGCAAGCACTGCCGTTGGCCTGATCTTTGGCTATGGAAACGTTGGACCAAGCCTTGGAGATGTCAAGGATGCCGATACGTTCATGTCAGCTGATGGCGGAATCAACTGGAAGAGCGTCAAGAAGGGTGTATGGACATGGCAATACGGTGATCAGGGCTCGATCATTGTGCTCGCACAGCGTGCTACCCAGACGAACAAGATCAAGTCAAATATTGTCTCTTACTCAACCGACGAGGGCAATACTTGGACTGACTACAAGTTCACCGACAAGGAGGTAACCATTCAAGACTTGACATCTGTCCATAGTGGAACTTCACGAAACTTCTTGGTGTGGTACCAGACAGATGACAAGAAACTCTTCGCTGCCAACCTAGATTTTACAGGACTCACAAATCAGCCATGCAAGTACTCCGATGATCCTTCTTCAGATTACGATCTCTGGTCTCCTAAGCATCCCCTCCAAAACGACGACTGCCTTTTCGGACATAAGGCCAAGTATCTGCGAAAGAAGACGGATCGCAAGTGCTACAATCAGGCAAGCATGTCGCGATTGCGAGAATACGAAAACTGCGAGTGTACCCGGCGAGATTTTGAATGGTAAGTATTACAGTTGAACATCCCTGTGAATATAAACTAATCATTCTCAGTGCATATAATTTCGAACTAGACAACCATGGACAATGCAGTCTGGTTCCGGATCATGATGCCATCTCGGGCGAGGAGTGGTGTAAGCAACATCCCAATGAGACTTCGTACTTCGACCCTACAGGTTATCGTCGCATCCCCTTGACCACCTGCGAAGGTGGCCAAGAGCTGGACAAGACCTCCACAGAGCACGCCTGTGCAGGACACGAGGAGGATTTTGCACGCAAGCGTGGCACTTCAGGCTGGGCTATTTTCTTTGCTATCATCATCCCCATCGGACTGGCAGCCGCTTTTGGCTGGTATGCTTGGCGCAACTGGAGCGGCAAATTTGGACAGATCCGACTGGGTGATAACAGTGCAACCTTTGACAGCGAGCAGCCTTGGATCAAGTATCCCGTTATTGCCATTTCAGCGCTGGCAGCTGTTGTTGCTGCCCTGCCACTTGTCTTGACCTCCATATGGCGATCCGCCACTGGAGTCTACGAGCGCGTATCAAACCGAAGCAGGGGAGGCAACTGGTCAAGACGATATACCACACGCGATAGCTTCGCCCGAGGGCGTGGTGACTATTCCATGGTCGACGACGACGAGGGTGAGCTACTTGGTGAGGAGAGCGACGAAGAGGTTTGAGCAGAAGAACGTACGAGCTACGACGTGAACCAGGACTGTACTATGATATGGTGTCTTATTGGGAGAACTTTTTTTGCGGAAAAGATGAATGCGATGGAATGATAGGAGCGTTTTGGTAAACAGAGAGGACTGGTAGTATAGCATGAGAAACAGAACAGAAAGTCAGACATACATGGTATAATTATCACTTTGAATGTGCCATGACTCCGTAACTCACTGCACGCGGAAGAATGAGACATACTTATCGTCGGATAGGGTATGATCTTACTCATCATACTCCAGCTCTCATCCCTTGAACATCGTGCTGACAGTCATCATTCAGCTCAAACATGCCAGCTAAGACTTGCATGAACTATCTGAGGCACAGGCAAGGAGATAGTGACCGGAAGTGGATATTCGTTCCGGTCATTTCTTGTGCGAAAAAGCTCATGGCTTGGTGACAGATGCACGGGTATCACACTTGCCGTGTGATATATCCGTGCTGGCTGCATGACGAAGAATTTGATTGCTTGGCTGATAACAGATCATGTTATAACGTCCAGTGGACTGGGACAAGGCTCTCGAGATATTGCACGAATAGTGTAATTGAAGGATTTCGACAACTATGACAAGTCACAAAGGCACTACCTCTAGTCTATTGAGATGTAGTTCATGTCACTAAGTGGTATTGTACAGATAGACCCATGCAGCTCTGAGCTATATGTCCATCATATTCGATTTATTTTTGCAATTCCAATCCCCGTTTGCGCCATGCTTGCGATGCTGCAGTCTGAAAAGAAGACTTTGCTATATTCATGTGCTTAATGCCATTGCGGTCAAGATTATTTCTCAAAACAGAGAACACGCCATAATATTACTCCTTCAACTCCTTCCAATGAGTAACCGAGACTGTTTTGCTCATGCAATACCTGTATTTGAACCGGACCATAGCAAATGCGATGTAGCGACAGGTCTAAGATGGCAATTAAACGATTTGGGGTATTTGATACTAAAGAAAAAACAAAAGAATGTATGAGATAATGCCTGCTGCTCAAAAATTGATGGCCAATACATGATTTCTTATATAACCTGAAACGCCTAGGTGCTGGTTGCACCATTGCAGGTGGCTGCGCTGTGGCTCGGACTATGACCGCTTGACTCGATTCCAGAATCTTCTCACGGTGCGGTTATCATGATCGACAGGATCTTCCCACTGGTCTAGAGCAGCGAGCTGTCTTTCAATGCTCTGTTTGGGGTTGCTTTCACGAGCGTACAATGCTGGACTAGGTGTGTGATCTCCACGGCTTGAGCTCACTCGACTACCAGCCTGTTTCCAGCCATAGATCTGATCCTCGCTTTGGCGAAGATCTGGCCGTGTTAAGGTCATGCGAAGTGTCATTTCTCGGCTCGCTGCTGGGTCGTATATAGATTTCTCTCCTCTTGAGTATGATGAGTGCTCGTTGCTACTTCGTAGAGATCGAATATGCGGTGTCTTGTCGAACAATTGAGGAGTTTTTGGAGAATCAGGTTCAGCTGCAGAAGCATCGTCGCTGTATCTTGATGATCTATCATCTTCTAGGAAGCTTCGCAACCTGTCCGGCTCGTATGCGGAGGCTTTGATCAATCCCGTTTGTGGTCGGGGTCCATCTTTGGAAGAGAATCCAAACTCAATGGCCTCATCAAATTTCTGAGGTGAAGCGAGATAAGCTCGAAGCTTCTTTCGAGCCTCAGGGTCTCGATAATGAGCGGCAGAAGGGTCGAGGGGTGGGGTCAAAGGAGAGGGAGACGCCAAGGGTGTTTGTCTATTGGCAGATATCAACGACAGCGCGCGAGCACGAGACTTCTTCCGCACATGGCCAGATGAGCCAACACTGGAGCTGTGGGGGGCAGACGGAGGCAAAGCGGTGGGAGAAGCAGGGCCTTCTCCTAGTCCATTGACAGAGGGTTTTCCAAAGGGCAGCTTATTAATTGATAAGTGACGTCGAAACGATGGTCTTCGGCTCTTGTTTGGAACCGGTATCTCTTCTCGCAGGTTGATATGATAGTCATCGAGATATAAACGGAGATCCAAACCATCTTCATCGTCAAGCCATCGGAAACTGTCGTAGAAGGAATCTGAACGCTTGATGTCTGAGCTCGTCATGGCTCTGTCATTTTGCCTGGACAGAATACCCGAGAACGGTGACGTTCCTTCAGACAATCGAGGACTTGGGAGTGGCGACGGCATTTTGACCTCTTGAGGTGGAATATCGAATTTATTCGATGCTACTTCTGGCGTGTAGTTGGAAGTATTTTGTGACTTATACGCCAACTGGAGCTCTTCCTCAGTAAGGTGGCGGCGTTTTATCTTTTCAGGAAGGTTGGCGTAGAATTTTTGGTCCGTTTCAGCAATTCGTGGACGATCTGTGCGCAAGATAGAATCATCCGAAGTAATGGGCCTTTCTTGGTGCTCGTAGCTTCCTCTAGGTTTGGGGAGTGATGACCAAGGGGAGAGAAGCTGATCTTGTCCGACGCTACCGGGCCGTTGACAATGTCCTAGGTCGGGTGATTGAGCTAGTTGCGATCGCTCGATAGTTGAGAAGTACTGTTAAAGAGAAAAGTTCAGTACGAGGCAACAAGTAAGTACGGCGAATGTAGCGATTAAATAGAGCAAATACAAAAATGTAGATAAGTCATTGAAGGGGAAACCCTGGTTCTTAAGGTATAGAAGAGGGGCGAGAATGGTTATGTCTCAATTCAGGAACGAAACGGCAGAGCTAATGCAGAGTCGTCGACTAAAAGGCTCGTGGGGCACGGCTCGAATGTCTTGGGTGTATGACGCCTGGTGATTGCTGGTACACAAGCACGTTGGTGCACCGGATGGCATGGATCATCCAGGAACTGCACGTCTAGGGCGTCGTCACAACGCCTTGGGTTGGGTGTGGACGTGATTGCTGAGCGAAAGAGAGCACTTTCTTGCTCCTGTGTGCTTTGTATCAGGGGTTGCGTTGACAAGCCAAGGGAGGGTCGGCCAATGGCTAGGCACTGAGCGGACGAAGCGCGTGGAGCCGCCCAAACGGCCACCGCGAGCCAAACCAGACAGGGCAAGGACAAGACATGGGTATTGGACAGTGGCTTCTTCTAGCGGTTCCTGATGGTTCCCCGTTCCTCTCGAGGTCCCTGGGAGTTCCTCGATTTGACAATTAGGCAATGACTAGCCCCCGGCACCTGCAAGAGGACCCATATGCAGACAGGTACATAGAGTACGGTAGACAACCTCGCCAAGTCATATTGATTTCGTACAGCCAAAACCCATACGAGGTGCGCAGAGACGCTTGTCGAAATGTGAAACCTTGTTTCGTTTGGAAAAGCAAAAGGTGATGAGGACTGCAGTGGCATGAGAAATCGATTGATCGCATCCCTCAGGGGCATCAAACCTTCGTCTGCTTCGACTCCCTTAGGGTGGTATCGAAGCAGACCGTGAGAAACAAAATATGGGACACACGGCAAGGGATCCGCAAAATAATGAAAGCCACGAACTTACTTTTCGTTGGATTGTTGGAGGAAGAGCCTCGAATTCTTGTCTCGTAATGGTCGCCGATGGCCGATTTTCTGTGGTAGGAGGCTGGACATCAGAAGATACCCTCTGGTGTTTTGAGGAAGTGGACGCAGCAGCGCTTGGACTCCGTCGCCACTGAAGTAGGTGACTGCGAGAAGAAGATGGACGGTGATCTGCAGTGAGACTATCGTCGGGGAAGAGGCACTCGGTATCGATTTCGCTAAGCAAGTCATGATATTGCGAGTTGTGTCGCATATTATCGGTTTCATGATCTGTCTCTGAATGTATGCGCAGCTCGATCTGCTCCTCTTCTGCCCAGGCGCGATACAAGCAGTTACTGCATGTTGGATCATCCTTCGTGGTCGTCACATCTGTAGTTGCAATGCTCATGGGTCGAGAAGGCAGCAAAAAGCTGTGGTCTCCAAGGCCTTGGCTTTGATCGATGGCGCTGGTATCCGTAGAACCGTTAGTGTCGAGCCTTGTGGGAACACAGCGTTGGCGTTGCGGCTGCAGTGGTGGCTTTGGGCGCTGTAGAGAATGCATGGCATCGAAAATGGGTGCATACACATGCGAGGGTTGTGCATGTATGCGGCTCTTGTTGATGTGACTCGTTTGATTCGGGTAATGATGCAGAGGCCTAGGATAAAGAGGTTGAGATAAACTTGCAGAACCCGAGGAGAGAGTCTCGTTGTCGAAGAAGCTCATAATATCATCAGGACAGCCTGGGCCCTGGCTATTAACGCTGCCGCTATCTCTTGCATTCATGCTATTGCTGTCAATAGCCACCACTGCTTCAGCTCGATTTGGCCATTGATCCTCGTTCCATCCCAGGGTTGAATCCAACGCTGCAATTCCATCACCCTGGCTCATGACGAAGTCGAGTTGAGAGTTCGGCTCGTGCTAGAGCTGCGAAGCAGGGTTGTCGAGATTTGGCGACAGGGTGTGGTGATGAGGCCGAATAGCTACCAGTACCTAGTGACTGCTGATCATGAGGCAATCGGAAAGGAACGGCGATGCAAGGTCCACTGCTGTCAAGTTGGCCCCCCGCAGGCACCGGCCCTAGACTCCTCGTCCCTTACCTCACCTTGGGGATGTGATTGACACTCGGCTGACAGTGTCTTACCGGTAGACGAGACGGCTGCCGATCGAGGGCGAAGGTTTGCAAGGAGGAGAGTTGCAGTAAACAAAGTGTCGATTCGGGAACAGTCGATACGAAGGGCAGATCGGAAATGGTGGAAGATGCTGTTATTGCTCGTGCCTTGTCGATATGCTTCAACGGTCAAAGCATATCATCATAAGCGAATGCAATTCCCGAGGACTCGTTGTAAAAGTGCCGTAAATAGAGATCAAAAAAGGGCAAGCACGGCTTCAATCTTGGTTAAGCGGGTACAAGAGCCAAGCCTCAACTAAAAAGTACTTAAGGTAAGGGACAGCACGGTAGTGAGTGGCAGGCACGGAATTTGCCAATTGCTCGAAGGGCCAGCTCGAATTAGCTCTCAGCAACGGTGAGAGAACGTCCTATAGGGGTGGGAAAGCGCCCGAGGCAATAGAGAAATCAACGATGTGACTTTGACGTCAAAGGTTGGTTGGTAGGTTGGCGTCAAAATGCGTTGTCGTACCTGATGAAGTGCACATATCACAGGCACAATTGGAGATGGAAGAAAGAGAGGAAAAGAAGGAGGAAAAGAAGTCCGGTCAACTACGGATACCTGGTCCATACATAACACAAAATTCGAAGTAATAATACTCCGAAGACTTAACCAAACCTCAGTCCAAAGGTCGCGCCGTTCCGTGCCGTGCGTCGTGGTGTCGTGTGCTGCTGTGTCGTGTCTTAATGGGCGTCAGCTCCAGCATCGAGGCCAGATTCGTATGGAACAAGTCCCTAGCGAGCAGGCATGGATGGATACGACCACTTTCTGCTCAGAAATCACGGCGGTGCTTCAGAATATGTCGATGCCCGTCCCATCACCATCAACCTCGATCCCTGTAGCTTGGCTTAACGCTGTGCTGTGCTCAGTGTGCGTGCTGTAGGAGGAACTGGACCCAGCTCCCTGGCAACACCGGTTCATGAACGGTGAACCCACCCTCCCAAAGACCCAACCCAAAAGCCAATCTGCTTAGCCTTTGGGTCGAGCAGTGCAGCGGAGTCCCAAGTTTCCGGGCACAGAAGTCGATAAGCCAACCTCCATTAGGTCAAGTGCAGCTACAATCTGCACGGTACCTGACTGGGTGTGTTTATGCTGACATTCATTCAGGCGCCGTGACCGGACTGTCTCGAATAGTCTAGCAGCTCTAACATTGGGTATCACCAAGGCTTTTACGGATAATAAGTCAAGATAGTTCGCGTACTGGAGTGGGGCTTCAGTCCGGGTGTCACAATCGAGTGAGTGAGTGATTGAGGGTGAAGCCACTATTCTACCCCTGAGTTGGTTCAACCACCTAACTACCTAGGTACAAGTAGTTCATTTCTGGGGCACTGAAGTTTATGACTTGAAGACCGCAATTCATCATCGGGCTTCTTCCATGGCCTCCACAGCTAGAGCAAGCAAGACGAATGTCGATGGGAGGGCCACACCTGAAGCGACCTGAAAAAAAGCAAATATATGCAGATCCACGTTTTTTGGTTCCATTATGATATAGACGTGTTCAGCTAAGTTTCCGACACGCACCGCACATCATATCATGTCTGGCTTGCCTGGTTATTACATATATCGACGGCGAATAATGATCATAATAGTCAGCATAACTGACTAACTCGTGTACAGCTCACTGGTGTGCCTCGACGTGCCAGGGTAACCTTACCACCTCAACTCTACAGATGATAAGAGTTCATGAAAACCCAGTGATTGTTTATTATTAGGTGTCCCCGCGCAGCAATCTGGGTAGACATCGGCTGCTTGGTACCGATCAATATAAACCTGTCGGCCTATCCACCTTATTTCCAGCTTTCCAATTCATCACCCCCACAAGGGACCAAGTTAATGATTGCAATCACCTGCCTGCTTGAGGCATTGGTAATGCCCATCACTTCCAGACATTTCCTAGCTCACACAAGTGACAGATCCCCATGCAACGCTATCATGCTACGGCGTGCCAGGGCTGATATCTGACAAGCAGGGTACTTCGCTGTTCAATATGTTTAAGCGAGGCCTACTACCACCCGTCACAAGCCAACTCACTTCGCAGTAAGACCCTTGAAGCGCTCCGTCAGATTGACTTTAAACCCACCAACCAGCCATATCGCTTTGGGAATCTGACCCGACTTTGTAGAATTTATTCTTGAAGATCTCTCGGAGAGCCCGCCGAGTAGCGTAGGCCGACAATATGACAGGCTGCCTTTGGACGATATCTTGCTCAACCAGCTCAGCTCAGAAACAAGCCCCTGGAACATACATTTGCTGTGCCGCATTCAACCCCGATTTGGGTTCAAAGCAGCTATCACGACGCTCGCTTTTTTGGCTGTCCGCTGTCCCTGGTAGCACTCGGAAGCTCCGTAGAAGCGGTGATGTTGGCCTTGTGAAAGGGGTTCGGCAGTTACGGATCTGGATCCTACGAATCCTAACCTCCTGCTACCAATGATGCCGGTGACACGAGTACACGTTGTCACGCATACTTTTGGAGTTGACTTTGCCCTAGGTTGCTCAGAGTGTGTTTACGAGATGCTATGGTAGTATGCAGTTTCAACCCATGACCGGTGCAACAAACACAGGGCCTCTTATACGAAGTACAGGTGTTTGAGAGTGCAAGCACTACCGCATTGGCGGTGTCCTTACCCTTATGTATCGAATGCTTCTTTAAGTTTCGGGGGTTTTCCATCTTGATCTCGAGTTTCGTACCTGATCTGGGAGGCATGGATCTTGTAGAGGTCCTGGACCTGTCGACAGTCACCACTTACAAAACTCAGATATACTAGGCAGATGTCACATCGGAGTCAATGCGCTATCGGCGTCCGTGATGGAGGTCCGTGGAATGTTTGCTCCAGAATTAGTTGAAACTCTTTCAAGACCTCGGGAGGACTCTGCTCAGGTTGTTCTCGGGTTGTGGGATTCGCCCTACAAGAAGATAACAAGCTCAAAGGTTCGATCACGGATCAGACACCGCATATGTACTAGAAACATGATGCGGTGTAGGGAATTATGGAGTATGTTTCTATCGTCGAGGGAAATAGTGTACGTAGTCTAGTTGTGCTACATCAACCTGAAACTGTTTGGCGGAGTGTGGATCACGGCGTACGAAGCACAGACGATGCGATGCAGGCTTCAGGCTTCGCTCCTCAGCGCCACAACATGCGGTCTGATTCTGTCGTGCATATGAGATCCATCATACACGTTCCTTCGGAGGTCTGTGGTGGAAGAATGGCTCCATCTTTCGGTGAAGGGACCAACTCTGGCTGTTTACGAGATGCACCAGTGCCTGACGAAATCCCATCGTAGAGTTAAACATGGTGTTCCCGGTGTGTCAGATAGAGAACGAGGTCCAGCTTCTGAACTAGATGGCGTGTTGAGGATGCAAAGGAGGCCCTCAGAACGAATCAGGCGAGGTGGTGGAGGGTGCTTTTCATCGAGGTCGGAGCCAGCATTGGCCAATGAATCTTGTACACTTTTGAGAGTTTATCCGTATGCCTGAACTCACAGGCCTGTATGGTAGCACAAGAATCCCGGATCTTGGATCTGGAAAAGGGCGCTGCTCGAGGTGCATTCGAACGCCGTTGTGGCTGAAGTCAGTGTCTGTCAAAAAGAGACTGATTTATAGTCATGTTCTCAGGTCTATCTAGCCATGAGCTCCTTAGTGAAGAAGTTAATGGTACGGGCCAGAAAATATATGATTCACTGATATAATATCATTCTTATTAGTAATATACCTATTAAACGTATGAAAGTCCCAAACCTACTATATCGTCGAGACGCGTGTTTGATCCTTCGTCGTGGAAACTAAGACGCGTCGTGTCGTTCATTGGTTGAAACACGGTCATTCGGCATCCACCCATCAACTGCTCCGAACCAATGATAGAGCTTACAGGACGACATTTGGCTTCAGCCTTGAGACAACCTCAGCCTTTCTTACTTCAGTCAACATTTACTTGTAACTTATTTTCAGCCTTTTTCCTTAAACTTCGGGCGACTCCGCGGACCAAGCAAAAACTATAACTGAATCATTATATACATTTACTCATCATGCTTCTTATTCTGATGTAAAAACTTCACTTCCAACTATTGTTTTTTGCAGAGTATTCTTTCTTGATACCCCCCCCCCCCACCCCCCCGTACTACCACCGATGACATCGGAAAAGATGCCGCTCATCCTGGATAACCCGATGCCAGTCGAACTTAACGATGTAGATGACCTTTTTGGCGATAACGTTGGTCTCTCTTTGCCCGCGAGGGCGCAGAGTAAACAGCTTCAACAAAGAATGGACGATATAAGGATTCGAGGATGCTGCCAGTAAGAAGCCCCAGCTTGCAGACACTTATACACGTTTTCGCTAACCCTGGATAGAACTGTAGCGTGGTCAAGAACAGGATCGATCGCCAACATCACACCTGATGGTCAGAATCTTGAACTTCGCTTTCTGCGACGCTCCCCAGATGATGGCTCCTGGGACCTCAGTGAACCCACCACGTGCCCTTTTGTTAAAGGGCTCCCCACCATTCCCATCGTTCATTTGGTATGGGCTGGTACTAGTAGCCCAGATCTAGCGGTGATAGATGCTGTTGGTCGCGTCTCTATCGTCAGTTTCTCTATCTCATTAAATCACCCGTTCCCTCAACGGAAATGGGACGCTGACCCCACTGATGATGTGCACACTGTCGTCGGTGCTTACTGGCTTAATGTTTCTCCTCCAAATCAGCAGGTATGTGTTGTTTGAAGAGGTTTCTCAATGTTTCTGACTTTCAACAGGCATCATATAACGTCATGTATGGGCCAGCTACGAAACATGGCAATGGGTATACATATGAAAGCACATTCGTTCATGCTGGAGGACCAACCCATCCCAGCCCTGCCAAGAGTGCTCTGCTTACTATCACAACGCATGGTGTCATCAGGATGTTCTGGTCGCAGAATACCAATCGACTTGAGGAGACCACCATGGAACTTGAAAGTATAAGCGCTTCTGATGAACTCATTACACATGCATCGTTCGCATCCGAAAAGAGTAGGCATCCGGACTATCGCATAACTTTGTGTGTGTGTCACTGACAGCCGGCAGAACATCTCCTTCTTGCGGTTGCTACAACCTCAAAGCAGCTAAAACTAATTAGAATCGAGATTCAATGGGGCCAGGCGTCACAAGCGGACAAGGCGACTAGCCGGCCCGCAGGGAACCTGAGCCCTTCCCTGGTTGAGAGACATCTGGCCACAACAGACTGGCTTCAAGGTGGCCCTGGTGATTCGAGCCTCGACATATCCATGATCGAGCTCTCTCACTTGGAGGTTATTCCTTCTTTGGTTGATAACACGGGCAAGAACACCACACTACCTTTAATTGTCACTGCACGATCACGCACTCCTACTGAGAGCTCGTGTCAGGGGAGCCAGAGTGTTATTGATCGATGGGAAGCTATCGAGCAAAAGCAGAATTTGCCATCGGCCTATGAGCAGCTTGGAGGTCGACGAAACAGCATCTCTTCAGAGCTACCCGCGGTGACACAGCTGCAGAAGGTCGCTCCCGTCACTACCAATAAGGTTGTGGTTGCGTTCCAAACCACTAGTTTTGGCAAAATCCTAGTACTGGCTTTCGCAGATGGCACTGTTGAATACCGTGACCGACTGACGTTTGAGGAACTATACACAACTCAGGAGTTGAATAAGGTGCAGAACCTTCGACAAATAGGCTGGACTTTCGCAGATGAAGGGCCATGTAAGTATGCATATCCCAGAATGTTGCTCCTGTCTAACAGTAGTTGTAGGCCAGCAAGTTGCATTCTCTCCTACTTTTTGCTCTATGGTGCAAATGGGCGAAGATGGAAAGATCAAGTGGAACAAATTACATTACCCTGGGGGCGATATTGGAAATTCTATGCACGATGGTATGTTGAGCAATGAGATGGTTGGTGAGTTGCTAACCATATGCAGCTCAATACTGTGGCAGCATTGCGGCTTTGACCGTGACCGCTGCACCGTCAATGTTCTACCAGAACAATTACGATGATTTGCTTGCTATTGTACGACCATATACTACCAAGAAGAGTATGTCCACCTTTCGATATTCCCACCCGCCTGCTCACAAGTAATAGGATTTGTCCAGGATTTGGTGACCGAGCTTATCAGAATTCTGAAGATCCAGATCGATTACTCTGAAGAGATCCATCATGACTCACTTGTCAGAAATGGATCTCTGCAGTACTGCCTCAGTATAATGAACGCACTCGGATTCCGCGGAGATTTTCACCCACGATCTTTCCAGGGCAAATTCTCGATGCTATTTCTGAACGTGCGGAACGTAGTCGTCCTCATCACAATTGCTAGTAATACACCAGTTACTGTCAGGGAAAAGCTGAGCCCCCTTGACGATCCTGGTAAGTTATACTGCCTACTCCTTTGGTTTGTTTGTAGCTACTTACATCAATGCAGAAGTCATTGAGACACTTGTCGGCTGTGCAAAGTGGGCGCTGGATCTGATCGCTTGGCTCATGGATTGTCTTTTCGAGCTTATGAATGACAATCATTTCCAAGAGCTCTTGACTCGCGAACGTTTCCATGAACTTGCTCCTTATCTTCACGAGAAGAACAATGTCGCTTTCCATTTCTTGATGAGCTCCTCTAGTCGAGGGTTTCTCTCGGCCATTTGCCGCAGACTGGCGCACCTTGAGGCCATAAGCGGCAGGGCTATCGAGTTCTATCGGAAACAATCGGCTGTTGTTGAGGGTGTGGCCGGCGGTCGAGCAGCCCCTCAGCTACAACAGGCATACCAGGCAATGCAACAAGTTACCTCTTCAGCTCTCGTCAAAGTGTCTGAGGTCGAGACTCTTCTCACGGGTCTGAGTAATGAGATCCGACAAGCCTATCAGATCTTCCTTCCATCCCTCGCTAAAAGCCAGAATAACCAGTCGCAAGGGAAACAGCTGGATATGACGATGAAGGCAGCCCGCGTTCAGATGGAGCTCTCCATTCTCCTTTCAGCTGCGCCCCCTGCTCCGTTTCTCCAGATCATCAAGAAGTTCTTCAACACGGACTTGCCCGCGTTTCGCAACACTGTAGTTCCAGGTCGGTTGTTCTTTGCGAATTACGATCTTCTCGAAGTCGAGGATGACGAACATAGCTTGGCGGCGAAGAAGGCACGGGGCATGGTGTATGTGGATGTGTTCAAGCGCATGCAGATCAGACCCTCCCCGAATAAGCAGTGGAGACGGTGCTCAAGATGTACTGCGGTTATGGAGGATGTGTTTGGGAGTCGTTCTGGGTTCACATTTGTTCTGGGTCAGCAACGTAAGTGCTCTTGTGGAGGGCAATGGACGTTGCTTCCCAAGGGACACGTTGCATGAGATCTTGAAGTTAGGGAGGCGTAGACTATATTTTGGTAATGGGATTAAACACATGGGATTCAGGTAGCATATAAGTTATTGGCAGTGTTGTGATAACTAAATACAGGAATCCTATTGCCCATCTAGCGACTCTCTTGAAGTTTGTGACCTTTTGTGTATCTGTACGTCCATCATAATTACATTTTCTGTACAGCTCCCACGGTAGTGGAATATTTTCACCAACCATGATAGCCTCTCAAGACGGAGATTTATCCACCTCCCTGGTTATTGGTACTATCACTGTCCAGATACTAGTACGATTTCCGTCCTGGCTAGACTGTTCGAAGGGCTCGGCGAATTTTTGGAACGGCCCATCAGAGTTATGATGTCTCACTAAGAGGTGAACATCATTCACCATCAAGCCATTGGAATAGATCAAAGGCTTGTGACTAAAGACTACCCTCTATCGTCAAGCGGTACCTGAAAGGAACCCAATTGTTAAATGAACACTGCATATAGTTATTTGTGGCTTGAATTTCGAAACTGCCATCAACGACTTTGGCTACGGAGCAAGCAATACATATACCCTATACTCATCACCTCAACACCAAGCTTTGAGAGGTAGCCTATCCCCATACCCCATGGGAGATTACGATATGACGGCCTCCAGAAATAACGTTGCTGAAACGGTAAAGATAGTGCCGCTACGGTTTCAATGCTTCAGGTCGCCTTGGAGGAGCATAATACGATGGCTACTATGGAGTACGGAGTAGCAGATCGATCAACATTAGACCACGAGCCGCTCAGAGCGCCACCTAATTTCGAGTAAGTGGGGGGAAGAATGATCATCAGGGTTTTCGATAGACAAACCAAGGCCAGTAGTTGCATTTGCTGTCGATTTTGGTAGCCTTCCGATGTATCCTTGCGTGATAGCGGAAGCTTCGTGGTGTAGTGTAAGGATCGGCAGTTTGCCCTGGTATTTGCTGGACACGACCGTTTGACAACAAGAAACTCTCCATTCATAATGGTAGTCAGAAGTTGCAAAGTACAAGCGACAACTACAACTGCATGAATGTGCATATCAGTTTGTGGCTGGAAAGGGTTGTGCTGCTGCACGACAGACTTCTTAGTGTGAGATGGAATGGTTCATGCAACAGACATGTGGAATTACCATGACTCGAGGAACTCCTGGCTTGAATACCACAGAGTGCCCAGACGAGAGCATGATAAGAAACTATTGTATGGACTGCTTATAGTATACATTCAACATCGTTCGATTGTATTTTCCACGTTGATTGCCGAGTACACATTGGCTTTCCGTGAACAATAGAGTTTTCTGTCGGCAATCACAGTAAATGAAAAGACCCTTATTAGGAAGAAGATGCCATTTGAATACCGGATCACAGCAGGGAAACACCCTGTAGTTGTTGAATTCATGCAACTACGTACAAGTGCCTTTAGGGAGTGCTATTAAAAGTTATCAACGAAACGAGAGTCAAATGCCTCGTTCATACACCAAGAACTTAGTTCACCTCCACAATCTTCACCGCTTGTTTCCTGCGCCGAACCGGGGTACAAGTAATTTTCGTAAAATAAAATAAACGCCAACGGAGGATATCGAGGCTCTCTACGTTGGTTCGTGGATGTTTGCTGCGGGTTAGACGCCTTCTCTTATTTTTGTCCAACAGTTTATTAGACTCCCTGTCGAGCACGTGAAGCGCTAGACAGGGGGTAACTCACGACCCCTGGGCTTTGAGGCGGTAGAACTGAAGCAGTAACTGGGAATCATCAAGGTTCCATTGTCTTGATATTACACAAGCGAATTGTTTAACAATTGCAGTAGCCAGTGAACCTACAAGTTTGAACATTCTTATCCATAAAAGAAGAAAAGAAAGAAATAAACAAAGGAAAGAGTTTCATCCGTTGACAAGCGGCTATTTGCATATGCATAGAATCATAGAATGTTTCGATAGCCGCCACCACGATATAACGGTAACACAATTACGCGCTGTCGTGGAACAATGCTTTTTAAAAGAACGCGGCCAAGGACAGATGATCCCTGAACTTCTAGATATGTTTATTAACCCTGTTTTAGCCTTGTTCATGCCTTGTCCAATCGTTACCTGAGGCATTGACCACAGATTGGTCGATGATAGATCGCTCTCGTTCTTTTTAGTCAATATTCCATAGGTAACCAGGTGAGAAGATGTTTATAAGACGGAGAATAGGGGACTTGAGCATGATGAAATATCGTCAGTGGAAGCTGTACTCCGCACCACTCCGAGACAAAGGATTGTCCATTCAAAACGATCGACAGTTAATATCTGCAAGGTAGCATCACTAACATCCACAGCAAGAGTTTGAATGGTCTGAATTGGTCTGAACATGCCGCTCTTTGCGCGGCGCAATCAATCGAATCTGGCCCATCACCTTCACACCCCTGAACGTTTTTGGTCATGGTAGCGCCCGCGTGATGGCGCTAGCGCAGGTACTCTACCATCTCTGGCTTTGTCACCACCTTCACCACAAATAACCCCTGGTCGTTTAATTGCAATTGGTTGATTAGCCCGCTCACGTTCTTCAGTCACAGATTGTGTTTCCTTGCTCAACGGTCTTTGACTGGTCATACCTTTATTGATCGCGACCCAATGCGAAGAAAGACATCAAAGGGCCTAGGTTGGCTCTGCTCTCAAGCCTCACCATTCCTCTTGTTCCTCTGCCGAGATCCAATTCGCCCCTCGCACAAGAGATCAGCAAACCAACCAGTTCAATGCCTTTTGGCCAAACACAAAGCCTTGTGGGGAGTTCACGCTTGCGGATCAGGGGTTAGCTCCCTTTTTGGCTGGTGAGAGGCCGAGCTAATAGAGCTGTAATTATCGGACCCCTGACCTTAGCTTAGACTATTGTGCATGGTCCCCAGCCATCGTCGCAATTCTCCTCTCTTTTAGTTGCTGGGCTTGTTTTCCATCCATTCTTGCTCCCTTCGCTTCAACCCAGGGGCCAAATTTCACTTCTTCCTCCCTCACACGTTGGTGATTGAGGCCTTATTCCGGTGATAAGACATTAGTATTGCTGCTACTACTGCACTATACTACCTGAACCTCACTATCGCTTGCTGGTGACCCCTGGGTCAGCCGTCGATAGGTCGTCGCCTCACTCGTCACACACCCCCACTCCCTTCTTCTCCTTCACACCTCCTATCGCGCACACACACCAGCTTCACTCTCTTACCGCCGCGGTCCTACTACCCAGGACTTCACGAACCGTAGAGTACGGTACCTTTGGGTGACTCGTAGCGAGGACCGGTATATCTTCCAAATATGGAACCTGCCCTGGCCTCTGCTCCGGGGTCTGGAGTAACGGAGCCTTCTGCGACTTCTGATACTCGTTCTGATACCAAGACACCTCCTGTCGACGTCCCATCTGTAACATCTGCTACAACCTCTTTTGTCCCTGCCGATAACTCTATTCCATTATCCTCACCATCAACCCATCCGCTTCAAATCGAAAAAGAACCGCATCCACCTTCTCCGAAATCCTCCTCCGCACACGCTCGATCTCAGACGGTAGACGTCCTACCCGGCTCGTCCTCGGTCTCCGGCTCTATTGCGTCGCCCTCCAGTTCCGTCCAGTCTCCCATCGGAGGTCCAATTAAGCGCAAACCTCTGTCATCATCGGCATCAGCATTAGCATTGCGATACTCTGCGTCGGGATCTCCCTTGCCGTCACCTCTGGATCTTGGAAAGCCGAGCCAGAGATTCGCGAGACCTTGTTCAGTTGACAGCCCGACCCTCTACGAATTCTCTCCTGCGCAACGCGCCGCACCACCAGCTGCCCCGTGAGTCCTCTTTTCTGCTTAATTCTTTGTCCCTTTGTCTACATGTATTACATACCCAACTGGACAATCCCTCAGAATATGTGACTAACTGAGATTCCTCTGGTAGAGATCCCGACGCCAACCTGGCGTCCCTTGCCGCGACAAATCTTAGATCACAAAACATTCCAGGACACAGTCCTACCATTTCAAGTTCAGACTTCTCTGACGTCCTGGACGGGTATGATGATTTGATCTCGGACTCAAAATCAGATTCTGCGCCAGACATTACCTCTGAGACCATCCTTGATGGGAGCGATAGCGACGACGACAAGGGTCAGAAGATTTATTCAATCGACAAAGAAACTGCCATTGTTCCCAAAACCTCCGACCCGACCGAACGCTCTGAAACAGAGGTTCAAGGAACTCGATCACCTGCATCTGACGATACTCTATCAGACCAGACTCTCGCTCCCGCCCCCATGTTTGTTCCAAAGCCAACACCACCACATCTCAAACTCGACAAGGTCACAATTGACGTTGCGAACTACGACACATCACCGGATGAACCAAATTCCCCCTCAGGTCAAGGAACACCACAGCTAAACAAGCCATTACCCAAGTCACCGAGCCAGAATTCACCATTTGCTTCTCTGTTCCACTGGGCAGCACCATCGCCATCTCCCTCTGCGACGGAGTTTTCGTCCACATCATCGCCAATCTCACCTTCCAAACGCGGCGTGGCCAATGATACCCCCTACTCTACGGTTAGCAACCCTTACTATATTCACGAAGATTCTTCAAGCGTGACGGATATCTCGAGCTCTCGTAACTCATACTCATCGGTTTTACAGTCCCCCACTTACGCGCAAATCGACGAAATGGAAGATGAATTAAAGGCCATCAGCGCCGAGCTGGCAAGCTCAATCCGGCGCGAGATGGATCTGGAAGACCTAGTAGATCGACTCCAGGAACAAGTCAACAACCCTCAAGCTCCTGGTAAGAGGTCAAGCGATTATTACTCCGACTCGGGTTATAGTTCGGCAAAGATGAGTGAAGCCGAACCGAGTCGAGAAGAACTTGAGAAGATTCAAAGGAGGGCTGAACAAGAGAAGGCTTCCATAAGATTAGAGCTCACGAATAAGCTCCAGGATGAAAGGGGGAAACGAAAAGCGCTCGACCACCAGATCAAAGAGCTTGCCGAAAAGGCATCGCAAATTGACCAAGCGCAATTAAACAACCAGGATGCCAGTGGCCGACTTAAGGATCTCGAAACTACTTGCGGCGATCTCAGGAGGCGACTATCTGAGGAGCGTGTTGTTAAGAACAATTTTGAGGACCTCATCAACGCCATCAGGGGAGAGCTCCACGAGGCGACCAGTGAGCGAGACAACCTTCGAGACGAAGTTGTTCCTCAACTCAGGGCGCGTGTCGAAGGCCTCGAGATAGAGGCTGCTGAATACTCGAACTTGACCTATGAGTCTTCCAAAATGCAGCAAGAGCTTCATATGCTCAGGAAAGAATACGACAACTTGCGAGGCTCATCGAGGTCCGGGTCTCCGACGCCTTCAATGAACCGCATGTCTCGCGCTATGTCTGGCGGTTTCGGTGGCGGCCTTGCCCGATCAAACTCGGTTGCGACAGGCTCGTTCCGTGGCCAACGACCCTCTGGTCTATCACGGTCTAACAGTGTTAAGAACCTACAGAACGAGTCCAGAGAGGCCCTCTCTGAGCGTCTAAAAGACGTCGAGGCCCAGAGAGACGCCCTCCATAAGGCACTGAAAAATCTACTTGACCGCCAAGAGTTTCAGAACCGTGAGAACGAAAAGAAGATCAGGATGCTACAGAACGAACGAGAGAGGCTCCTCTCAGCATCTCCAAGGAAGGCTGGATTTGAAAGAGAAATCTCAAACTTGCGCACAGAAATCAATGTTCTCCGTCGCCGAGCTGAAGATGCGCTTGAGCAGAAGTGGCAGGTTGAAAGCGGCCTGGGCGGACTGAAGATGGATTTGGACAAGGCTGAAGAAGAGATTTCTTTGCTTCGCAACCTACTCGAGGAGAAGGACATCCTTATTCCAGAATCGTTCGCACGCTCAAGTGGCTCTAGCAACGCAAGCAGCTCGTTTGGTAACCTGAGGGCGCCGGTCACATCCGAGTCACTTGCCAAGGCTTACAACGAGCTCAAGGCTGCTTATGCTGAATCGCTCGAGAGAATCAAACAGCTCGAGCATGAGACAGTTGGTGATGAGAAGACCCAGCTTGCTGTCGAGCGATTAGAGCGCACTCTGTCCATTGCAGTTTCTGAACGGGATGCCGCCCAACACGAAGTTGAAAGTTTAAAAAAGCAGTATGATACAATGAGCGAATATGAGGTCAAGACAATCGAGAGCGAGCGCGCTCTTGCTGACGAGCTTAACGACTCTGCTCGTCGGGTTGGAGAGCTCGCAACCCAGGTTCAACAACAACTCGCTGCAAATGCTCAGCTCCGAGAGCGTCTCTCTAACGCTGTCGTGCGAGGCGACAACGATCGCAAGGCTAACTCGGATCGTATCGCTGACCTGCAAGTCCGCCTCAAGTCTATGGAAGAGCACCTGATTGCTGCTCAGTCAGCATCTGAAGATCGTGTCAACCGCCACGAGGAGGAGATCGCTGCTATCCGCGAGGCGCATAATGCCCAGCTCCAGCGCATGAGCAACAACACCGGACTCGGCGGCCCTCGTTCGCCTAACTTTCAGGCTAACCGCAAGCCTTCGCTCCTCAGCCCCCTATCACCGCGATTCCCTGGCGCTCTACGATCCCCTCGTCTGCCCGAGAAATCTTTTGAGGACGCCGCCCAGATGGAGGTGCTTCGCAACCGCATTGCTGAGTTGGAGAAGGCACTCGAGGACGCTGAGCAGGAGATGCAGGACGTCGTTGCGAGGATGAGCACTGCTCAGATCGAGGTACTCAACCTCCAAGATGAGCGAGAGGCCGCTGTCCGCGAGACCCGACGCCTGCAGAAGCTTCTGGAGCAGGAACAGATGAAATCCTTTGAGGACAGATTTAAGACGCTTAGTGGCAGCGTCTGAAAGAGAAGGAATACAAATAATTAAGACCACATGGGTTGGAGTATCATGATGGGAGCACCTTTCACGGTTGGTGCCCATGTTGCATTTAGCGAGGCGGAGTTATCTGATTTCACCATCATCATTATTTGGTAATGATTCTCAGCGACCAGGAAACAAAGACTTGGACACGCATTCTACACGGACTTTGAATAGTCTTGGGGTACTCTACTGGGGTACCTATCGTCGCGCTCACATTACGCGTGCATTGGAAAAGGAGCACTGGGGAAACATTTGTGTTGAAGAGCTGATACTTGTTTTGCATCGAACACAGACCGCAAAAGGACGTGTATTCTTGGGTATATATAATGTTTGTATTCTCGTTTGACTATGAGTTTGTCGGGTGCTTGCACCTGTTGGATTGTAAGATATTGGAATGGGGACCAGCCGAAAGTTGACCGTTGTATATCAATCGAGTTTAATTGTAATGCACAATCGAGTACATCAAATCTGTGACGGAATGTTTGCCTCGCGTTTATGTATATGATTTCAGTGAAGAAAACGCTACGCTCTCAAGTTCTGGTGTTTGCTCCTTTACCTACTGACCTTACATTGGTTCTGTGGTAGGAACGATTTCTGTCAGAGCTACCTTACCTTGGGTTGTCCGCTGACGGGATTGGAAGTCGCTGCTCTATGCCATCGTGGTCGCGATTGCTGTTGAGCCCATTCACAAACTGACTTGGAAGCTGCCTACCACACACATTGCTAAATCAATCATTACTTTTGGGTCTCGCAGGATATAACGATTTCCCACAAGACTCATCTCTTTCAACTTGTTGTATTATGTATACCATAACACTTCAGGACAAAGCATCTCTCTATCCTTTAACCCTGATTCCCGAGTCATACATACTGTCAAGCTTTGCGGAAAGCAATGATTTCGTTCAAACATCACGCCCTTTACTGGGTCTTGTCACTTTTGACAGTCCCTTTGACCAGCATCCGGAAGCTTCTCTTCGGCCATGAACTCTTTATGGGCTCCATTGACGAGGTCGAATTGGCGACTGTGTGCCTCTCCTTGTATTCTATTGCTCGCCCTGTGTTAAACAGATTTCAAAACTCTCATCGAGAAGTAGAAGTTGGCGTGACCAAGTGCAGTGGTCTTGTCGAGGCGGCTGATCTCGAAAAGCCCGTCGAGGAGATTAGCATCACGAAAGAACCTGAATCCAGGAACGGCAACGCGAGAGGACTAAAGCCCAAAAAGGGGCGGAAGAAACCCGACAAAGGTGCCAATGGCAAGCCTCGAGCAGTTCAGTCTCAGAAGAAAGAAGCCCAAAATGGGGACGCGAAACTGTCGAACGGGAATGTAGCTCTTCAGAACATAGCGGCGGCACAACGACTCCGGAAGAAATCCACTGGTCGACAGCAGTCATTCTTCAACTTGACTCAGAAGTATCTTGATTTCTTGTATTTTATGTCTCTAGGGATTTTGTTCACTCACACAGAGCCTCTCATTGGGTTTGGTGAGTGTGTTGGAAACGATCGCCTCCAGTCAGTTGATCGCGTACTCGTGAGCTTTCTAGTCATGGGCACTCTGGAACCAATCAGACAGAATGTGAGTAGCTGTGATGTAGATCAGCCTCGCCTGTTTGCTAACGAGTTGTTTTTAGCGCTGGGACGTCGAAGTGTCTGGCCTGGGGATGTTCTCCTACTGTTGTGTATTGTGCAACGAAGGACCTGGGCCTTGGGCGTCGACATTGATGGGAGTTTGTGGCTTATTGGTCATGGGAATCCTTGTGGAGTGTTCCCTTTATATAAAGCTGCAGTATTGGCCTTGGTGGCCTGGTATCTGGTTCGCTGATAGCCTCAGTGTTCTCGATATTTTCATTCGTGTTTGGCTACTGGTGCCACTCATTGATGTCGCTGAGACTGTAGGTTTCTGAGATGTTCTGAGAGTAGAATAAACTAATGCAGAATCAGGTACTGTACGCTATTTCTTCCCGAACTCGTCCAGAATGGTATAAAAGGAGACTTGAGCTTATGGAAAGACCTCTTTAGTACACGAGGGTTGCGCATAAGGTCTTCATGATGGTAGTCGCCTGGCTTCTTTTTACTGTAATCCGGACAGCCCCCTGGCAGTCCCTGTTTTTGAAGCAGAACAATGGAGATACATTCATTGGGACGGCGATACTTATCAAGGTGATGCAGACAGGGGATGGTCCTACTTGCGAGGCTAAAAGAGTCTCCTAGGAAACAGCGATACGTCCTGATGATGGCTGGCCCAGCGAGTGGAAACGTTGGAAGCGATCATAACTACGAGTAAGTAATCAGGGAGAAGCGTGGTCTTGTTACAATACCTTAGCAGTTAGCTAGTCTCTACTGCGTATACAGCGTATAAAGCTCTGTTCTGCGGAGATTAAGCAGAATAGGAACTGATACGTACATTGCTCCAATGCCTGAAAGCCCGTGATTAGGCATGCTTGCCGTGTAAACGCACTGACTAAAACAAAAAGCCGTATCCGAAGCCACACATTATTGGTACAGACGGGCCACTCAACTTGAGGCTCAAGAAAAACATCATTGTTGTTGTAATATCTTTCGACAGCCTGGGGAAAGGCAGAAGCTCTCAGACAACTTCGATTTCAGAACGACAAAAAATAAAACAAGAAAATAACAGTAAGATAAGTCTAGAATGTCCTATGAATACTTTGTTGAGCGCTTTGAGTAGCTGCTTTTTGCCTTTTGATCCAGAGTCTCAATAATTATGACGCAGCGAGGCCTGCATAATAACTGAACTAATGCATATGCATCTTACCTGGCTACGATTCAGGTTTAAACAGCTCTTTGCATGTGAACAGGGGCGAGTAATGAGAGTTTGACAGCATGGATTATGACCCGTGATAAGATCCAACAGCATCAATTTTTTATTTTACTAATATTATACTCATTATCCATATCTTGCTGAGTTTCATCTCGCCCAGAACCTTCGAGTGCCACTGATTCTTGACATGTCAATATCATCTTCTGAGGGGCAGTGCAGTGTCAGATATCATAATTAGCATATTTACAATCCTATTGATGTTCATATGCTTTGTCTCATCTTAAAGTCCGAGGAGTTGCTTATGAGGATTCACCAACATGGTAGAGCCCTTGTGGCCAACAGACTGAACTGAAAGACGAAGCATGATGATGAAACGAGACATATCAAATATCACATCACAATAAGAAACGTGAACATCATGATTCAAGCCACCTTCCAAAGACTGTCGACAGACTCGAGATGTGACATGATGAACCTTGAGCTATGGCGTCTGTGTTCGCTCACCGGAGGTCTATTGAAGCTGGGCGTTCAAGATGAGACCCCCACACCTTGGCTGGACCAATCAAAGTAACAGTGCTTATCAGAGGCCATGAGTGAGCTTCAGCTCAGTGGCTAAGAAGAAGTTTCGTCATGTGTGACGGGTTGACTCAAGCTGACGGTTTCTTTGCTTTTTGTTTTAAAGGAGAGGAAGGTCGAGTCTTGTTGTTTATACACCGGGTGAGTGGATAGTGGTAAGGAGATAACAATAACTGTGGAGTTATTCATAGCTTCCTTGTAGAGCATCAATCTGCATCTCCGGAGGGAATCAGAGGCAAAAAGATCAACATTGCATGTAAGCAGTCAGGGGCAGGCTGGGGTCTGGGGATGTCTTATCAGAAGAAGATCTGGGGTTTTATAGCGACTGATACAGGCATTCTTTGCCATTTGTCGTGCTTTTTACATGAGTTTTTGGCAGAGTGAAGCGAGATATCGTAGCAGTGAGAGAAGTCCGATGACACCGCAGTAGACGACTGATGTGTGTTCCTGCATACTGAAGTCTTGTCAGGGCTAGAACTGGATAAGTTTGCGATGAATTCCTTACAAGGCGGCATGGCGTGGTCGAAGAGGATTGGAAGGGCTACAGAGGGAGACTGAGTGTAAGGGGGAACTCTAAGTTAACTTATGAATTACGTTGCAGCGAAAGTGCGCCCGTAGTAATACTTGATGCCTTTGTCTGCGGGCAATTCATCTGGATGCTCATTCAGAATACAATTGAGATGGAGGTTGGCGATGAAGATAGGTAGTGTGAGAGTGAGAAGTGAGTGGCGAGGCTTAACTAAGGATAACTCTTCCGCAAGTTGACAAGCGCCCGCTGTATTCGATCGCCTGGTCTGGGGTGACCCCCACTGTAGAGAGATTGACAGAATAATTTAGTCTTGAGCCGCCGGATCGAAGTGTGAGACTGTTCAATCTATTTCGTCGCCTCCCACTCTAGCTCAGAGTCGAATTGCCTCGCCCCGAAAAAAAACGTCACGGCGGTACCGCCGGTCATGTCAAGACCCTTTTCGCGTCGTCGTCGTCGTCTCCTCCATATTTTCCCTCTTAAGCAAAAGCCCACGGAGTCAGGCTAGATACATCTGACAGTCTAACTCCGTATATTACGTCGTTCCAGGGGTTGCACAGCCAAGCTCACGACCAGGGATCTCTTATCTCTGTCCCGCCTGAACCGGAATCGCGCCCTTTTTCTCTCACATTCTCAATCTCAGCCGTGCACACTCTCAACACCAATTGCACCCCCTGCCTGGATCTCTTATCTTTTGAGTCTCTTCCTCCCTTCTTCCTACTTTACTGTTGGCCCAGAATGTCACTATCACTTCCGCTGTCACGCAGTGCAACCTTCTTGACCTTGTCACATCATCCCTCTTTATCGACGTTGGCATTTCTATTTCTATATCACTCCTCCCAAGTCAGAACCGGCGTCATGGCTATGGGAGGTGATGGTGATGCTCGAGGAGCAACGCAGCTCAAATATAACGGTACAGGCGCAACAGGTGCTAACCCGCTCGATATGGATGTCAATATCTGGTACGAGGTGAGTTGTCTATCTCCGTCTCTCATTCTCTCCTCCTTGGTCCTCGCTACGTTCACTTTCTATTCCTCTTGATCTCTCAGTCTTCTCATCTTTCTCTCACTCACTCACTCAAAAAAAAGAGTCTGAGAAAGTCCTTTGAGACAGGCAGTGGGTCACGTTCAATAGTGGCCCCTCCAATATCTTGAACGCCCGCAAGCTGACATTTTGCGCCCGCAGCCTGGTGATATCGCCTGGATGCTCTCGGCCACGGCTCTAGTGCTGTTAATGATTCCTGGCGTTGGGTAAGTCTGTCTTTGGCGCTGTTCAATCGGGCTAGAGGTCTCATTTGCTGACGTTTGTGTCCAAAGCTTCTTCTATTCAGGTCTCGCCCGTCGCAAATCGGCTCTGTCGCTTATATGGCTCTCAGTAATGAGCGCCGCGGTGACAACTTTCCAATGGTTCTTCTGGGGCTTCTCTATCACCTTCTCGCATACGGCCGGCCCGTTTATCGGTGACCTTGCCAACTTTGGCTTCCGCGATGTCCTGGCCCGGCCCTCGGTTGGTTCCGCACATCTCCCCGATATGCTCTTCGCCGTTTACCAGGGCATGTTCTCCGCCCTAACTGTGGCTCTCGCTACCGGTGCCGTCGCCGAACGTGGCCGCATGCTCCCCTGTATTATCTTCACCTTCGTGTGGGCCACTGTCGTGTACGACCCCATTGCCTGCTGGACCTGGAACCCCAGTGGCTGGTCTAACAAGATGGGCGGCCTCGATTTTGCTGGAGGTACCCCTGTGCACATCGCTTCTGGAAGCGCTGCTCTGGCTTATTCCATGATGCTGGGCAAGCGTAGTGGCCATGGAACGCATGAGCTCAACTACCGCCCTCACAATGCTACCCATATCGTGACCGGAACAGTCTTTCTTTGGGTTGGATGGTTTGGCTTCAACGCCGGCTCTGCCCTCTCTGCTAACCTTCGCGCCGTAATGGCCGCCGTCGTAACTAACCTTGCTGCTTGTGTCGGTGGCATGACCTGGTGTCTCTTGGACTATCGTCTGGAGAGGAAGTTTTCCACTGTCGGTTTTTGCTCTGGTGTTGTTGCTGGTCTCGTCTGCATCACTCCTGGCTCTGGTGAGCAGGTCATACTCTTTCAAACCTGACGTGAGCTAACATTAGTCTAGGTTACGTCCCCCCATGGGCTGCTGTCATCTTTGGGGCTGTCGGCGCTGCTGGCTCCAACTATGCGACCAAGGTGAAGTTCCTCCTTGGAATTGATGATGCACTCGATATCTTCGCCGTCCACGGCATTGGTGGTTTGATCGGTAATATCTGCACCGCCTTCTTCGCCACCCCCAGCATCGCTGCTCTCGACGGCTACTCTCACATCAAGGGCGGTTGGGTCGAACGTCACTGGGCGCAGATGGGTTATCAACTTGCCGATTCCATCTGTGGAGGCCTATACTCATTCGTCGTCACTTGCATCATCCTATTCCTGATGAACCTCATTCCCGGTCTCCGTCTTCGAGTCGATTCGGATGCAGAAGTTCAGGGTATCGACGACGCTGAGATCGGAGAGTTTGCATATGACTACGTTGAGCTTACTCGCGAAGTCGTCAGCGACATCGACAACGAATCCGGAAGCCGATACTCGGCTGATCCTACGGCTTTCCACCATTACGAAAAGAACCACATCCCCATGATTGATGCTCGCATGTTTGGTGGCCAGCCCGCGCATGCCCCTGTGACGTTTCCACAGTGAGGTTGCTTATGATAGGCGGGACGGCTATATGTATTGAGTCAAATTGTACGCATCGAACGGCGCCATGGGTTTGGAATTGTTGCGTTATAGATACCCTGGTTCTTTCCCTGAACCTATTTTATTGGATGATTTAGTTGTATAGTACATGGTTTCATTGTTGTATCAGGTTATCATATCAGTCTGGGTAGACACTTCAGTATAAAAAACAAAAAAGGCACATTTTACAAGCAAAGATCCTTTTTATCTCCACGAGGCATCACAACAATGGACTTTTTTTCATTCACGATTATCCTTGTTAATTAGCGGGTCGGACCGTGATCTAGCACTGAAGCCTGGCGACTTTTAGCGGATCGTGCATGAGACCGGCCAATCAGGCGAGCCAGTTGTCTTTGAACTTGACAACCTCTCGGGGTTTGAATGCACATTGAACATTGAACATCTCCTCTTGGACTAATAGCAGCAGTCTGAACAGCTAGGTCTGTACAATACTATAACACATAGGCTCACATGACTAGTGATATCTTACGGCAGGCATCAGCCAGGAATTTTGGGTTTGGGGTATGAACCAAGTTCTGCCTTCAAAGTCGCGTTTCATGGCGCAAATCTCACAAGCATAAACAAACTCCGGAACCTCACCATGACTTCCCTGCAAGAGAAGACAGCTTTTTTCGATCAGCTAAAGCCGCTCTCTAGCGATGATGAGCTTGATACGGATCAGCAAAAAGAAAGGATGCGCTCTCGAAGGTTCTTCGCCGTCAAAGCACGCCCCAGACCGCCACCAAAGGAATCTGTCGTGCTTGACCTCACTAACAGTGAAGCTCAAAAGTCGAGAGTGACACCTGGAAGGGTCACTTCACTCCCAACGCCAGCACCTGCTGATAGAACAAAGGTCATTAAAGGCACTCCGATGACTTCAATGGGCCAAAAGACCAGGCTCTGCACCCTCATGAATCAACGCAGCGCTGGGGCTATTCTAGTCGATGATACACCTATCCCTGACTCTACGAGGCAGACACAGAGAACAGTCCTTAGGAGCGGGTCTACACCTTTGTTCCTGTCGGGTCGAAGTCTTGGACAAACAGTAGGCGACTCGCCTTCACCAAGCTTGGCAATGAAGAAGCGAAAGCGTGATAGTACGATCAAACTCAAGCCAGACAGTGAACAGATATTCAAAGGACTTACCTTCCACTACGTTCCTGATGACGATGTTGCACCAGCTCGTCGACTACGTATCACAAAGGCGCGCGAGTTTGGTGCAACATGGGTACGGACTCCACGCATTGCTACTCATATTGTTGTTGAGAAACACATACTGTACAAAGATATCGAGAGCGTGTTGAAGAATACGAACAAAAACCTCCCGCCTAAAGTTGTCAACGAGGAATACCCCATTGACTGCATCCAATTCAAAGCTCTGCTTCAATGCAGCCAAAAGAAGTATCGGCTTGCAGGCCAACCGATAGTCCAGGAAGAGGATAACTCACCACCTGCCCCGTCAAGCTCCGGGAAGTCTAATGAGTCTTTGCAAGTGAAGCCGTATCATAGGAATTCGAAGAAGTGGGATTTTGTTCCTCTCACAGGAACACCTGAAAGGAGCGAAGAGTCTCCTCATCACAGCCAAGTTGCCGAGACCCCTGTCCCGACTGATTCTCAGCCAGTTGTGCTTGATCTTCAGGGGATGGCCTCATCTTATCATACGGCTAGTGAAAGGCCTAGGATTTCCCGACAAAATTCTACGGTGTTCGTTCAGGAACCTTGTGGCTCAATGCAGCGCCCAGATGAGGATCGCCATAAGGACGAGCTATCCGAGTACATCAAGATAATGTCGGAGTATAAGGACCTCCCGCTAGATGCGGATGATGATGATGTCCAGACAGGTACGGAAATGGGAGACCAGGAATTCGAAGAACAATCCCTTTCAGCCTCAGAAGAGGAACGGGCCAACAAACGAAAGACACGAAGAAAGATTAGATCTGATCGCAAAGATATTGCTTTCGAAGATCGATTCTCCTGCAACTCAGCCGGAGTGAAAGACGCCAAGGCGGGGAATCCAAATTCGCGCACAATCGAGGTTCTCCAATCCATGGCTGATTACTATACCCGGGTCAACGATCATTGGCGAACAACGGCCTATCGAAAAGTCATTAGCACTCTAAAGCGTCAAGAGACGAAAATCACGACAGCCGAGGAGGCACAAAGACTACCTAGTGTGGGACCGCGTCTGGCCCAGAAGATTGAGGAAATCGTCACTACAGACAGGCTTCAGCGACTTGAGTACGCCCGAAAAGAGCCTATGGACGAGGCACTCCAATTATTCCTTGGAATATATGGTGTTGGAAACAGTCAGGCCCAGCAATGGTTGGCTCAAGGATTCCGGACATTGGACGACTTGAAAACGACAGCGAAACTCTCACCAAATCAGCTCATAGGCATCGAGCACTACGATGATCTCAACACCAGGATTCCGCGTCGCGAGATCGAGGCCTTGGGTGCTATTGTGAGAAGAGGTGCTCAGCGTGTCGACCCTCAGGTAGAGTTGATCATAGGGGGGAGTTATCGAAGAGGAGCAGAAACGTCGGGTGATATCGATTTCATCATCACCAAGCCGAACACTGAGTCATCGGCTGAGCTTAGGCCTTTTCTCGATAGTCTTGTCCAACTTCTTGAAGCTGAAGGCTTCCTTGTGGCACGGCTCGCGTCATCACGATCTGTCAGCGACGGAAGTAAATGGCATGGATGCTGTGTGCTCCCTGAGATCAGTGGCTTCAACAAGGAGCATTACCGACCCGTGTGGCGCCGCATTGACTTTCTCCTGGTTCCTGAATCAGAGATGGGCGCGGCACTGATCTATTTCACTGGCAATGACATCTTCAATCGCAGCATGCGATTATTGGCTTCCAAGAAGGGAATGCGACTGAACCAGCGGGGTTTATACAAGGATGTGATGCGAGGGCCGCAACGCGTCAAGGTCACGGAGGGAGAGCTCGTTGAGGGACGAGATGAGCAAAGGATCTTTGATATTTTGGGTGTCAAGTGGAGAGAGCCTCATGAGCGGTGGTGTTAAGGGCCAGTCAGTGATTAGTAGAGGCATTATACTCAAAAACTTTCTTCATCATTCTTCGCTGGATGGAGACGTCGCATATAACATCACGGAGCCTCACAGTGTCATTTTTGGTCTACCGAGGTCAAAGTGGAGGATTTTCGGGATGGACCAAGGGTACCTGAATAGCGTGGAGTTAAGGGGTTCGAAGATTGGAGATGAGAAGAAGATCGATTTTGAAGCATTCCATGAAGGCATGAAAATGGCGATATAGACTATACGTGCCTAGTCGTCGTCCCATGTGAATCTGACATTTCCCCAGATCTTGGCTAATGCAACTGGAGCCTCCGTCGAATCGCCATTCACATGTGAAATTCTTTAGATCAGACCTTTCAGTGGACAGCTCCCGCTGCGTCATAGTCGACTAGGCACTGTACGTAGTGTATTTTTCCAGTGGGGGGTATTATTGCCGGTGCCATTCTCCGCAACACAAGCCGAGCTCGCGCAAAGCCCAAACATCCGAGGCTCAATAGACAGGTGACATACAAGTAGCACGTATCCATAATCCGGGGCGCCTTCAAAACCCATGGACCTACCAACTTTATCGATACCTCCGAATCCATCCATGCTCCTATACGACTCTTCCGCACGTGGAATCTGACCTACAAAATCACGCGACAACATTCGATGCCTTGAGACTAAAGCTCTTTCCGACAAACATCCTCTCTTGACGCTGCGACCGACCCTCTCTTTACGGTTCTTTTGCCGAGGCTTGGGCACAAGATGGCCATGTCATCTTCACTGGAAGTGCTAAAGGTACCGCTCTTATCGACTTGCGGCACCATGAAGTTTGCGCTGACGGGTTTTGGGTAGAACACGCTGGAGGAGATTGTCAAGGACCCGCGATACCATGATCTCTTGTCCTTAGTCAAGACGGCGCGCAATGGTATTATCTACGGAACCAAGGTGCGGTTTCCGCATGCGCTGGTGTAAGTCATGTGCATTCTCTTGGCAACCTCGATACTGACAAACATGAATAGGATGGTGTTTCTCTTCCGCTCTGGAACGTATGTTTGACCTGCCTTGACACCTGACCGCCAACAACGCTGACGTGCAACAACAGATTCCCGCAGAAAGTAAACCTAGTCCTTCGAGCGACAAGACATCACGCAACGAACCTGGCGCGCTTTGCCCTTATTTATAAGCTGACCATGCTTGCGCTCAAATACTTTGGCGCAGAGCCTGGAAAGGAGGGTACGTCATCGTCACCGAAACTTACCCCCAGCATGTTCCTCAGAATTCTAACAACTATGAACAGGAACATATGACTCCTTCGTTGGTGGCCTTGTGGGCGGATATTTCGTCTTCGGCGGCCGTTCCAAGCGTACGGGAAAGATCTCATCGGTCAACCAGCAGATCGTCATCTACGTCTTTGCGCGAGTGATGCTCGCACTCGCACGTATCGCCGTGAAGCCAGGTCACGGATTCCCATTCGTATCATCCGAACCTCTCCATGGAGTCATTAATCAATATGCCTGGCCTGCATTCGCGTCGCTCTCGTGGGCTATGGTGATGTTGATCTTCCGATACCACCCCGAGGAGCTGCAGTCGAGCTTGAGAAGCAGTATGACGTACATTTATAAGGACTGCAACGACTTTGACTCGCTCCGGACTTTGCTTTGGCATAACAAATAGACGATGGCTCTTCGGTCGGTTAGTTGGTTTGGCGTTGGGCGTGAGAGGTGCTCGATAATTTTGCATATCGGGATTCATTGTTTTAGCATTGCAGTCGTCATAGGACGGAACCCTGGGTTTTTAGGAAGCATGAGTAGACATGGATACATGGAACGATAGAGGTGAATCTGTCCTCTTTGTAGGTTAGGAATATATATCAATGCAAACATTGAATGTCATACCATACACTCTATATCCTTATAAAGAAGTTTGCCAAAACTTATATCGTTACCTTAAAACTTTAAATGACCACAACAATCAAATGCGATTAAGGAAGAAAGATTTCCAGTTACTCTTGAAGCCAATACCTAGTGGTAGTCGTGGCCCTTGGTGTGCTTAATCAGGTCTGATTAGCACGTCTTCTAAACTTACTTCTGAGTTGAGCGTCCCGTCTCGTCAATTACAACTTTTGTCATCAAGTTGAGGTGCCTGGCTGCCCGGACAGCTGCCTCAACCAGATCGCGCTAATACGGCAACCTACCCCGCTAGAGCTGACCCCTGCTTGCCCCTCCACACTGAGACCTGTAGTGAGCCTCAACTTAACCCCAGGCAGCTACTACGTATACCTCCACCTCAGTCCATCATCTTTGCATCTAACACATTTCTACCAACCGACGACCATGGCACCAAATCCCAAAGTCGCGGAGGCGATCTCCAACGCCGAGTCTTGTTCTGGAGAGAAGGGACCTCTCTACGAGCAACTGCTCTCCGAAATCAAGAACATTTCATCCCCGTCCACCGCTACCAACGACCTAAATGCTATCATCGACTCCTTCTTTAACCAGGCGCTCGGCGTCGTGGCCACGCGAACCGTCCTCGCGTCTTTTATTGCGACACTCCGAGAATTAAAGAACGAGGATATGTGGATCGAGGTTGGGAATCGAACTTTGAACACCATCGCGGCCCAGCCATCATCTTCTTCTTTCGTGGATGCCGTCGCCACTATCCGTGAGCTCATTGCAACGGCCCACGAAAGCAACGGTGACTTCCTTGATGCTGCAAAGGCTCTGGCCGATATTCCACTTGATAGTTCTCAGCGCAAGATCACCGATGAGGAGAAAGCTCGCACATGGATTCGCATCGTTCGGAACTACCTCGAAGTCGACGACTCTACGGCCGCCGAGATGTATATCAACAAGCTCAAGAACATAATGCATACCGTATCTGATCAAGAACTAAACTTACACTTCAAGCTCTCACAAGCCCGTATTCTGGACGCTCAGCGCGACTTTTTATCCGCTTCTCAACGATATCACGAGATCAGCTTCTCGCCTGCGATTGACGAAGAGGAACGCCTACATACACTCAGTATGGCGGTCAAATGTGCTGTTCTGGCACCGGCTGGTCCCATGAGAAACCGAACATTGAGTCGCCTCTACAAAGATGAACGCTCATCGCAACTTGAGGAATTTGGTATCCTGGAAAAGATGTTCCTTGACCGGCTGTTGTCACCTGAGGAGGTTGACAAGTTTGCAGAGGGGCTCCAGCCACACCAGCTGGCAACTACATCAGATGGCTCCACGGTACTTGCCAAGGCTGTCGTCGAGCACAATCTTCTCGGCGCATCCAGACTTTACAGCAATATTAGATTCGAGGCCCTGGGAACACTACTGGGCCTGGATACTGATAAGGCTGAAGAGACCACTGCACGTATGATTGAGCAGGGTCGTTTAGTCGGGCGTATGGATCAGATTGACGGTATTGTGTACTTTGAGGGTGGCGAGGCATCTGGAGAGAAGGGGAGTGGGCGAGCAGAAATTATTGTTGGCAAGCAAATGCGAAATTGGGATGCCAACGTTGAGAGTGTGGCTGAGGAGGTGGAGAATATCACCAATGCGCTGCAAAAGGAGTTTCCCGTAAGTTCTCAAGTTATTGATTGTTCTTGACTTGGGTTGATCTCGTACTGACTCTATTTTAATAGGAATTTGTTGCCGCAACCCTTGTTGTGTGAGAAAGGGACGGATTAGAACCTCGTAGTGGATATGGCGTTTAGGGATTGGGATGATCAAGGGCTATTTGTGTCAATGCATAGCATATGAATCCCTTTGGTTCTAGACTGGCAATTTTAATAAGCCAAAAGTTTTAGTCCAAATCTTTCTTGCGGACCACCACGTATCCTTCTTTGATATTCCGAGGATTGCCATCCTCTTCATCGAACTGGACTTCATCCTCCAATGCCAAGACTTCTGAAGTTTTGGAGTTGGTGGGCTCTTCAAATGTGCCTTCGCTCCAAAGGATGTCTATGAGGGCATCGGCGATGTGATTGCCCATCCAGTCGTAGCCCTCGTCTCGAAGATGGAGGCCGTCATCCCAGTACCGTTCGCGATCCCGTTCTGAAAGCGAATGGTAGGGTATCTTGGAATGAAGGTCAAAGGCGTAACTGTCAAAAATCAGCATCAGCTAACAGCAAAGACAGTAGCCATCTGCTAGTTGAAAACTATGTAACAAATTTTTGTAAAGTCCTTAAACTTACTATCCCGTGTCTTTGTTCATAAGGATGCTCTGGTTGAGCTCGTTCCTTGTCGACGTGCCTCTCTTGCCTTTTGACTGGCACTCAGGGACCGTGAGAGCGAGAACCTTGGATTCTCGGCTCAGAGGGACATCATATAAATCCTTAAGGGCAGAAAATATGTTTTCAGGGGTTACACCGTACGCTATATCGCTACAGGCATATATCAGCATATTTGTAACTGGCAGAAGAGATGTATAACTCACTTCGTGCCCCCGAGGATAATTGTCCAGTCGTAATAATTGCCCTCCCCTGTCCGTCCTTGTTAGCCGGTTGAATGCTACAGAAGACTCGAAAGAACATCATATAATGAGAGTCACATACAAGCAGCATCCATTCTATCTTTGAAGCGCTTGAAAGAAGCAACATCGCCTGGGACAGCATTCACCACGATCTGAAAGTCCACCTCTGGAAACGTCCCGGTAAGCCGGTCTTCCAGCTTGAGAGCGTATGGATGCGAGTCCATGCCATGGCAGAAATATCCCGAGGTTAGAGAGTCTCCAAAGCATAGTATACGAAGCGTCTTGCGAGGCATGGTGATGATGTCTTTTGTTTCAGGTTGTGTAAACGGTGGGTGAGTAATAGCGAGGCGGGGTGGTATGAAGGGTGTGCGTAGGCAGTAGGCCAGTTGGTGTAAGCAGGCTGCAGCGATGGAGGTTCTGCGAGAAGCTTCACGCGCGTGTGCATTCTATGTGTTTGCAAACTCCTGGGTAGCTCATCCAATTGCTATGACAATATATAATAGGTAGCTCCTTGTTTATTTAGGCTTCGGGATTATTATTAAAGATTTGCTATATACTTGATTTCGCTTTATAGAATAATTATATAATATATATATATATATATATATATAATTAAAAAGCTAATATATAAAATATTATAAGATTAATTAAAATAGCTACTTTTATAATTAAATATAATATTTATTAGTAAACAGATAAAAGTGAAAGATATAATGGTAAAAATAAGTATATGTTTTACTATATCAACGTTCAGTCTTTAAATAATATAGCATCGGTGAGATGGCCGAGTTGGTTATGGCGCCAGGTTAAGGTCAACCTTAACACCAATTTCCTGGTGGAGCAATCCTCCTGGGTTCGAGTCCCAGTCTCATCAGTCATTCTTTTTGTTTCCCCTGAGCATTCATCAAGTGAGCCAAGTTCTTTTTTGCGACTCGTGCGATGACGGAGTGTTCCCACGACATCATCGCAAAAAAGCTTGAGCTCCAATCCCGTCAGGTTTCCTACCATATAGTAAGGTATTCTCATTTACTGATAAAAGAGCTCGCATCCCTCCAACTAATTCCAGTACGGACGACCTTCAACCTCCGCAATCGTTCTTCACATCTCAAGCTTTGACCAAGTATTTAAGGCTGATTCCCCTGCAAAATATTTATAATTGCAACAGAGCAACACGGTTCACGCTTGTTGCTGTTTTTTCTGCAACTGCCCCGCCCCCTCCATTGCTCTTCCGCAATCGCTACTACCCCGCCAAACTTTTTTCCTTTTGGCCTTTCCTTACTCGCCCGAGAGCCCAATCCAAACCTGAATGAGACGCCCTCTTCCCACTTACGTCTTTTCTTATTTTTCTTCTTCGTCGTCCTCTTCTGTCTTTCGTCTTTCCCCCGTTTTCTCTCCCAAAAGGTTCTCCTTTCTAGCTTCCAAGATGTCCTCCCAGCAGAAGATCGCCATCGTCTCAGTCTATGACAAGACCGGTCTTCTGGACCTGGCTAAGGGCCTCGTCCAGCAGAATGTTCGAATTCTCGCTTCTGGAGGCACCTCCAAGATGATCCGAGAGTCTGGATTCCCTGTCGAGTGAGTCAATGCAAGCGCTCGATTGCTAGATGATAGAGCTAAACGACTTCCACAGGGACGTCTCTGCCATCACCAAGGCCCCCGAGATGCTTGCTGGTCGTGTCAAGACGCTTCACCCTGCCGTCCATGCAGGTATCCTGGCCCGTGATCTCGCTTCCGACGAGAAGGACCTCGCCGAGCAGAACATCAACAAGGTCGATTATGTCATCTGCAACCTCTACCCCTTCAAGGATACCGTCGCCAAGATCAACGTCAGCATCCCTGAGGCCGTTGAGGAGATTGACATAGGTGGTGTTACTCTTATCCGTGCTGCCGCCAAGAACCACAAGCGCGTCACTATCCTCAGTGACCCTAACGACTACGCTGGTTTCCTCACGGAGCTCGAGAAGGGCGAGATCACTGAGGCCAGCCGTAACCGCTATGCTCTCAAGGCTTTCGAGCATACTGCCGACTACGATGCTGCTATCTCTCAGTTCTTCCGCAAGGAGTACGCCGGCAACGGCGAACAATACACTGCCCTTCGATATGGCGCCAACCCTCACCAAAAGCCTGCCGCCGCCTATGTTTCCGAGGGTAACCTGCCCTTCAAGGTTCTGTGTGGCTCACCCGGCTATATCAACCTCCTCGACTCCCTAAATGCCTGGCCTCTGGTCAAGGAGCTCAAGAAGGCTCTTGGCAAGCCTGCTGCTGCCAGCTTCAAGCACGTCTCTCCCGCTGGTGCTGCCATCGGTCTGCCTCTTACCGAGGACGAGAAGAAGGTTTACTTTGTCCACGACATCGAGGGTATTGATGAGTCCAGCCTCGCCCAGGCCTATGCTCGTGCTCGAGGAGCCGATCGCATGAGCAGCTTTGGCGATATGATCGCCCTCAGCGATGTTGTTGACGTTCCTACTGCCCGCATCATCTCTAAGGAGGTCTCCGATGGTGTTATTGCTCCTGGCTACGATGATGCCGCTCTTGAGATCCTCAAGAAGAAGAAGGGTGGCCGATATCTTGTTCTTCAAATCGATCCAGAATACAACCCCCCTGCTACCGAGACCCGCACCGTCTACGGCATTAACCTCCAGCAGCACCGCAACGATGTCGAGATCACCCCCAAGCACTTCACCACAATTATCACCCCGAAGGACACTGCTTCTCTACCAGAGAGCGCCGCTCGCGATCTGACCATTGCCACCATTACTCTTAAGTACACTCAAAGCAACTCCGTGTGCTACGCATACAATGGCCAGGTTGTTGGTCTCGGTGCTGGCCAACAGTCCCGAATTCATTGCACTCGACTCGCCGGTGACAAGGCCGACAACTGGTGGATGCGATTCCATGAGCGTGTTCTCGGTATCAAGTGGAAGAAGGGTACCAAGCGACCTGACAAGAGTAACGCCATCGACCTGCTCGTCAGTGGCCAGCTCCCCAAGGACGGTCCTGAGCGCGAAGCGTTTGAGGGTGTCTTCGAGGAGGTCCCAGCTGCCTTCACCCATGAGGAACGTGAGGCTTGGATGAAGCAGCTTAAGGATGTTTGCGTTTCCAGCGACGCTTTCGTAAGTAGTATATATATCAGCCGATTGAATTCTACTAACATGCATGATAGTTCCCCTTCATTGACAACGTCTTCCGCGTTGCTCAGTCAGGGGCCAAGTATGTTGCCGCCCCTGGTGGTAGCCAAAACGATGCCGCCGTATTCGATACCGCTGAGAAGCTGGGCATTACCTTTGTTGAGCAGAACATTCGTCTGTTCCACCACTAAGCGATACCTCATCGGATTTTTTTGCAATTTGATATGGAAATGGAATTGGAAAAGTAAAAAAGGCCTGAAAGTTTTGGCCTGGAAAAGAAGGATTCCCAGAGATTGTGATCTGTACGATTGCGATATTGTATACATGATAGACTTAACGCCGCGCCCAGACGCTCACTTCAACGTGATGATGATGATTTGAACCATTTGTAAAAGCTTCCCGTCCCTATACATTTCTCCCCTCTCGCTCAAAAGTCGGTTGACGCGAGACCGTGAACCCAGCCCAGATTATCTATCCCCTTTGCTCCGTTTCATTGTTGTCATGATCTTGACACCAAGCGCAAATAAAAACCAAATGAACCTCAAATCGCGTTGTTTCCATGCACCCATTCGGCATTAACCATTTATGCCATTAATCCTCAATATCATCATCGCTCAGCACCAATTTCTGAGCGAGAAGGCCCGAAACATTTCCTTCCTTTATACCTGCACTTCTCTTCCGGGGACTTATTTCTTCTGATGGCTTATCTGTTGCCCAAGCCTCTCCCGGCTGCATGTCGTCATCTGCATCAGACTCTTCATCGGCAGCATTAATACCTTTGAAGGCAACCACCTTCTCAAGTTCGCGCAAACGGAAGCTTGGTGTTTTTCGAGCACGAGCTATGTGCGCCATATATGGGAGACGCTCAAGGAGCATCTCACGCCGGGCTGCGCTGCCAAGCGAGAGAAGCGGCGCACTCTCAGGATCGTCTTCTTGCTGCTGCTGCTGCTGCTGCTTCACTATCGCTTGACGATTTAGCTGCTTACGTTGCATCCAGGAAGTCTCGCCAGACGATTGCTGAGGACGACGAAACGCTGTGGCCCCATCGGTCAGATTTTTCGTTGCTCCATCGTCGCCTTTAAGTAGTTTTGTAGACCACATATCCACAAACGCTTCTAACTCTTCCTTGGCACGCCAGAGTTTCAGACTCGTGGGGTAGAACATCTTGAAGGCGTCGCTGCCCTTGGACATGACTGATGATTTGCGCTTAACAGGGTTAGGAAGTGAGAACAACATGCCCCTGACAGCTACCTGGAAAGTTATTTCGTCCTGCCGGAGCACATGGCTGCCAGAATCTGGACCTGAAAAGCCAACTCTGCCGCCGAAGAAGATATCTCTTGATGGTGAGAGGAGATCTGCTTGTGACAGATATTCGATACAGTCATTAACGTAGTCCATTGGTGTTGACAAGTCCATAGGATCTGTGCTCTCACAGGATAGAACGTAGTTTTCATGTAATGCCGAAACAAAAGTATGTGTATCTGTGCCCGTTTCATCGATGAGCGTATCAACAGACACTTGTGAGCGTTTCGGTCTCGAGAAATGCGAAAGAAAAGTTGGGAGATTCTCGATATCGTTACCTCCTGGCGGAGGAAGCTCATCTCGTTTGTTGTAGACAACCTTTCCAACAGCATGGAAGATGCCTAGACTCGCTTCACGTTGAGATACTTGTTCCAGACTCTCCTCTTCGCCTTGTGTGAGTTTGATAGCATCTTTCGCGCCTTTGGTCAGCTTTGTGAGCACGACCTTGTTGCCCCAGTCTCCTTGCTGGTCACCTTTCAGACACAGGAACTCGAGAGATGATACGGCGTTTCTGATGTCTCCAATTTCACCAAGGCGTTTTAGAACTTGAGGTCCTGGTGTTTTCCTGCGACCAGATTTTCTGGCCTCTTTCTGGACAACGAGTTCCAGTGCCTTTAGGAGTAATGAGGGGGCAATGGCATTGAACTCAATCATACCAACCCCTGGATGTTGTAGGATTTCCGGCCCCAAAAGTCGATGTGCAGTAAAACTGTCCGCTGATGCAGAGGTCGTAGTCAGATGAGTTTCTGAAATGACCATGACCACCGGTGTTATGGGCTCATGCTGTGAAGGCTTCGCAAGCATGGATAAAGAGGGTGTGCTATTGGCAAGGTACTGTAAAACGGTGCTCCGGAAGGATGTTAAAGCCGTTGAAGATCTTGAAAATGTGTTAGGAAACTCCTCGATGAGAATAACTCGTTTCGGATCATTTTTTCGGTTGATCTGAGAGCTGTTCTGGGTCGATGACATTGTAGCATCGGTCTCTAATGCTCCAAACTTACCACCACGACCAAGAAACTCTTGGAACTGCGCAGATGCTGAAACGAAACCCAGCCCAGAGCTTCCCGCAGGATTTCGCCATTCAAGAAGCTCACTACCCATGTCGTTTGCCAGCAGTCGCAGGGTTGTTGTCTTCCCGGACCCAGCAGCACCTTTGAGAATTAGCAGACGCTGGCGCATGCGTCCGGCTGTTACATCCTCCAACCACCTCCTCACATCAGAGACTTTTTTCTTATGAACTGCTAACTCCTCCAGATTTCGAGGTCCAAATCGTTCTGACCAAGGGCGTGCATCGTCGTTTGGCCTAGCTATAGGTACTGGCTTAGGTGGTTTGATGAACTTTTGGCTGGCGCTGGGTACACTAGACAACGACGATTGCGAGTCATTTCGTAGTCTCTTTTTCGCATGTTGTCCAACTAAGCTTGCGGAGCTTGCCTTAAGTTCCGAGATCTCATCATCCTCTGAGATAGGATCACTGATAATATCTTCGAGAGGGATGGATTGCGTATCTCCAGCACTCGACCGCGCAGCCCTTTGTGCCTGGTTCGAAAAGAGCGTCTTCAAATCAGCTGTTCTTCCAGTATCTGCTGCTTTGCCAACATCCTTGGTACGCTTCGCGCTTGGACTCGTGCTATTGCTCTTCGCTTGCGCTCGACGAGGTAGCCGGAGTGAAGCATTCTTGGTTGGCTTGCTATCGACGATTTTAGGTTTTGTCGGGCTCGGGGAAGCTGTAGCGACGCGGCTTTTGGTAGAGGAGCTTGGTGAAGTAATCAAAAACTTGGACAGGGTGTTTGCACGAGGCGATTCGTCTTCATCGTCTGAAGCGTCAACGACATTCCGCCGGCGGCGCTTCGCGGGCGGAGCCATCAGCGCAGAGAGTGCATTTGCAGCAACAGCATAACGTTCTGAAAGGGTAAGCGATCGAATTGTACCGTGCTTGTCAGAGCTTTTCGCATGCCGTGGGGAGATGGTGATGATGCTGTTTACTATCTGATAGCTTTGATGGAGCGTTATCGTGAACTGAGACCCACAATATGTACAGTGTATGACCCACCGAAGCACATTACAGTGCATTGACATTTAACCCCTGCTTAAACACCTAGACTCCCAAATCGAGGATGTGTTACAAGAGATGAATCACAAGCCACAGCGTGTTCTTGATGGGACAATTTCATAAGTCCGTTTCCACATTGGGCCACAGTGGGTGGTCATTTCGCAATGCTATCAATTTGGTGTTGATTTTACAAAAAAGTATACAACTGATCCGTATCCAGGGTGCGCTGTTGCTTCAGTTTCTCAAACTCTCATCCCACCTAACTCATATCCTTATACTACACGCTTCCCATCTTAGTATGTCCACCCTTTGAAATTGTCGACGAAAGTCAGGGCTGCCAGAAGGTATCGATCGTGAACGTCACCCCATGTCTTTGAAGCCTCCTTCAACACCCGGATTGCTTACACAAGATTAGTGGACGGGGAGGTAGCAACTGGAGAAATGGTCGTACCTTTGACGTAATGAGCATCTGTAGCCCAGTCAGAGTTCACTGCCTTGTCCTCGACGTACTTCCAGCCTCGTTGTTTGGGGTCGTTGTCCATGTTATCCGGATCTGGGAGTGGCCGTCGTTTCACGATAAAAATGCCCAAGGCCAGAAGCCACCATTGCCGGACAAGAGGAATATGATATTTTTCGGGAATGAAGGGGAGAAGAACTCGGACGGCATGGCTGGTTGTTAGTATATGCACGAGCATGAAGTTGAATGCATGGGTGCCTGGCTTGACTGTGGCTACTAGCAAAGCAGCTGCGGCTTCTTGGGACAGTTCGAACTGCTTCACAGGATCTGTGATTTCCCATGCGTTCCAGTACTCCAAGATGATGTCCTCATGTGAGCTGAAGAGCTCTTCCAGGTCGTACAGGCCGGATCTGACGTCATCAAATCTATCGTCCTTCGATAGTTTGGTGAGAAGGTCCATTGGGGAGGCTGAGGTAAAAGGGGCCTTTCTGGTGTACGACTTGTTGTCGAGGTACTTATGGAGAAAGTCATGCTGGACACAAGCAAGTCCGAGGGCTTCCATGGCAAGTTCCTTACAATCCATCTCGAAGGCATAGCCTAGATGGATCAGCGGGTGTCCGACTGTGAGTGTTAGCAACGGCATGTTTTATTCATGTAAGATTTGTAGACATACGACCGCCGATCAGACCATTGATGAGAGGCTCATCACCAGTGAACAGATAATGCTCCATTTCTTGGTGCCAGTCATAATTAAATCGCATAACGAGCTTGTCTTCAAAGAAGTCCACAAAAGCCCGCTGGTACCTTGCATCGCCCCGAAGCTCTTGCCAATCATCCTCTCCAATCTCAGCGGGCGACGGTACCCATGCCTCCAGCTCGCGTATTTCTCTGTCGTAGATGTCATTTAGTTGAGGAACACTTGCCCCCAAGAGGTATGCTGAGCTGAGGATATGAGCATTGTGATTATCGTATTGAAGGTTGTTGTAGACGATCGAGTAGTTAGCATGATTTGCTTTCAAGAGGTGCTTTAGACATCGTGCCCGTTTGCTCGGGTCTGTCTCAATGTGATGAATCTCAACCGAGGGGATGTTGATGGCTTGGCGGTTAACATCAAGTCCCAGTAGTTTGTTAACTACAGGAACTTGAGCAAGAATCCCGGACATTATAGGACCGCAAGATGGGAAGATACTTGACTGAATTCAGGTTGTTATGATGAGAGATTGTCAAAGGCACATGACGTTGAATCGAACAATGAAATCAATCTTCCGTTGGGGCTTCCAGCGGGCACTAATAAATCATAGCGGGGCAAACCTTTTCTTTTGGGGCAGGGGTGACATGGACTGTAACACAGAGGCAGAGGTTCCCCAATGACGCGTGCACGGACCACACCATTATCAATCTTCAAGTCGCGCGTCTCGGTCCCGAATCTTTAAACCAAGCAAGTCACTCAGTTCAAAAAGATTTCTTGAGGATGACGTCTCAGTCTTCCACGATATATGCAGAACTTCTGTCAAACCTCAGACAAATCTCTGTTGCCGTGTCGATATTAACATCAGTCGACTCTTCCACAAAAGCAGAAATCTCGCCGGATGGCCGGCGACTCAGCGTGACACACCGCGGCCACACAGAGCACGTCACTTTGCCGGCACAAACATCTGCCATAGGCTCATTACCTGTAGCCCAGATTGGTCGCTCAAGTCTGTCATGGAGGCTTGCAGTCTCACCAACAGAAGCGAGGCCCTCTCGTTTCTCTCTGGAAAGCCAAGCGGTGCCATGGACATCAGTCGATATCACAACTGGATCATCGGTAGCCTGCCGCAGCTGTGGGAGCGAGTTCGTCACCCAAAGTATCATCAATACATGGAAAGACTTGCCGAGTGAGAACTGGGCTGAAATGATGGAATTTTGGCATTGCCATAAACCTCATGACCACGACCATCAGGATTCTGAGTCTTTGGCCACCAAAGGCTATGGTGCCAATCATGCTATATCCGCCCAACAGGGAGTTGGCTTTGTCGACTTGACATCATTCCTGTTCTCGGAGTCCGACTGCCGAGGCCTGCAAGTAAGTATCAATCCCGCAACACCGATTTGTCCTTGACTACGCTTGGCCAAAGCTCAAGCAATCAATCTACGGGGAGAAAGAAGATGTCCATGTCGGTATCCCAAACCTTTCAGTGATTTGGCCATCGATACAACTCCCCAATATGAATGCACTTGTCGTCCCCACTCCAATGGGCAGCCAGCTTTCTGGAACCCTTCTTTACAGAACGGGATCCTAAGGTAATCTGAAGACGCGGCCTCTCTTTTTCATCTAACCTCCCATAGACATGGGTGTTTAGAGATTACCGAGAGGCATATTGCTCAAGAAGTTGCATCAAGTTTCAACTCATTGGCGGTTTACTTACACACTCTAGTATTCTTCCTCAACACCGGATGCTGGGTTCGATCTATCTTCGCTGGCGCTCAACGACGACGAGAGCAAGAAGTTTTTACACATATTTTGCCGGGAATGCACGACAGAAGTAGGCCTGTACAATATCGCGGCATTGTCTGTCACACTATTCAAATGGAAAATTACTTGCCAAACCAAGACCACAGATCATAGCCCAAGCAGTTCTGAGTGTCTTGCAGCAACTCTGCTGGCTACGATTTCGAGGTCAGGGTCATCCAAGTCTATTATCACGCCGCATACTTCTGGGGTTGCAAAATCCGAAGTAGTTTCTCATAAGAACCTTCATCTCTGGGTGCTGAACCCTCATGTCGTATACACAGCGTCCTCTACCGCTGATCGCAAGACGGCGATGAAGATACTCTACAAGCATATCGATCCTTTAGAGAGTGAGAAGCTTCTCACGTCCATGACCTCAGATGTCCAGGAAATAAGCTTGCCCGAAGAAGCCATCAAAGCTGCAGATGATTGCTTGTTACGGAGCAGTGAATTACTACCCGTTCAAGAAAGGACTTTCAAGGAGTGGCAAGTAGGACTGCTTGAGAGATGGGAACCTGCATCTTCATGATAAGATAGATAATCAAAATATCTTGACTTTGAGTGCTACATCTCATGGTTTATTAGAATAAAGCTTTTGAAACCCATCTGTTATCTAGGTTTTTGGTCGATTGGCAGTTTTCATTGAGCCCTGTCACCAGGCGTTGGTGATTACTCCTCTACAGTGTGCGAAAACTGTAAGAGCCACCACGAAATGGCGGAGAGCAATGTGCGACAAAGATGCCTATACTGTGGCTTTCTCCCATCCTGCAGGCAGCCACCTATGTTCTCTTCCTGTAGCCAAACCTCCCCCTCGCATGGGTCAAAACCAAGTGAGACCTTATATCAGATTTTCGCTGGAACCTAACGAGTACATGGGCTTGCCACTACTCAGTTCGTTTTATGATGAGAATTGACGCTCGCCCTTCTCGAATTAGCGTCAGCTCATTCCTTGTGGCAGCCTTACTCAGATCACCATGTCACCAAAAGGAACAGATTTCATACCCGCTGGGTGTATACCAATCAAGAGAACGGAAATCAAACTAGCTTCAAAATGGTTTTCGGATGAACTTCGAGAATGGAGAACCTTTAGCTCGTTATCGAAAGACGCATACGAAACAAATGCAGAGGATGACGAGCCCTTCCTCCCAGACGACCTGGAAATTGCTTTAACTTGTATAGGGACACTACGATCATGTATCAAACTTTCACGGGCGTCCTGGGCAAAACTTCAATTCAGCATTCAGAACAACGATTCCGATTATGGTTTCCTTAGGGTCTATCTGCTGCCCGATGATGTCCTCCGTAGCACGGTGGACCGCTCTAACCAGTCTCTATTGAAGGCAAGAAATGATGTCCTTGGACAATTAAACTACTCACAAGAAGCCTGGGCTGGAAATTCAAACGCAATATGGTTGGACAAGCCACTACTCCACGAAGTTGTTGTCCAGAATGAACATCTAAACGAAGGCATGTCTCTGTTGCAGCTTTTCAACAAAATTCCATCGCCTACGCCCAGAATCAACATCGTCGAGGAGACTTACTCAAAGTCTGCTATGTGCGATATCTTGGACGGCCAAGTTCCAGGACTGAAATCGGAGCTGTATCCGTATCAGCGGAGGTCATCGGCCATGATGCTGCAAAAAGAGGTCCAGCCTGAGCAAGTGCTTGACCCGCGTCTACTCCACGTCAAAGACCAAGAAGGAGGATCGTGGTACATTGACACTGTGGCTGGCACAGTGCTCAGGGAGCCACGGCACTACGATGGGGTCTCTGGTGGCATCCTCGCCGAAGAGATGGGCGCTGGAAAGACTATTATCTGTCTCGCGCTCATTCTTGCAACAAAAGGACTGCCTACTCAACCACCTGAGTATGTTTGTGCTGAGAAAGCCCCAATCAGGAAACACCTGGCTCCTTTGGCTGAAATGGCTGCGTCTTGTGCCACAAGGAATGCAGTCCCCTGGCGCCCCTATTTCGACATTTTTAAGACCAGGTTAGGGGACGACTATGAGAGATGCATTGCAGCCCTAGAAAGAAACCCGGGGTACTATTCTATCCAGTCTTCTGATAAGCGACGGGTTACGAGATTCTGCACCGGAATTCAGTCAACAAAGACGCGGCTCTACCTTAGTAATGGGAGTATTGTGGTGGTACCCCCTAACTTATTGATGCAGTGGAAGCAGGAGATCAGCAAGCATACCGAAGGCCTGAAGGTTCTAGTTGTGACGCGAGATCAGCCACTACCGAAAGCAGAAGACTTGCTGAAGTTCGACCTCATCCTCTTCACTCAGACAAGGTTGGAGAATCTACTTCGACAAGAGGGCGGAGTTGAACAATCTTCACTGTCCAAGGTTCATTTCAAGCGATGCATTGTCGATGAAGGACACAAGCTTGGGCATTCTAAGATGAGTAGTAAGAGCAATCTACTTATCGTCCTGGATGCCTTGCATTTCTCTGCGCGATGGATTGTGACAGGAACTCCATCTCAAGGTTTGTATGGAGTCGACATACAAGCAAAAACGCCGCAATCTGTAGCACAACCTGAAGAGGGTGGCTCAGTGATGACTAGTAACACATCCAGAAACTCTATTCTAGAAATGGAGAGAAGGGATCTGGAAAGGATTGGCATTATGGCAGCGCTCTATCTGAGAGCACGACCATGGGCGAACACGATTCTGGACGTTGGTGACACTATGGCGGACTGGGCTACCTACTTGCTACTTCCGAAACACAAAAAGAACAGTGGAGGCCGCTGGGACTGCTTGAGAGCAACTCTCAACTCTCTCATAATCAGGCACCAAATCGCAGAGGTCAATAGTCTATTCCCACCTGTCAACGAGAAGCTCATTGTATTGGAGGGTTCGTACCAGGACCAGATGTCGCTCAACATCTTCTCCATGATGATCATCTTCAACTCGGTCCAATCCCAACGAACAGATATGGATTACTTTTTCCACAACAAACAGCGAAAGGCTCTTCTTCAGATTGTACACAACTTGAAGCAGGCGAGCTTCTTCGGAGGATCCTTCTATTCTCAGCGAGATATTAAAACAGCTGTCGGAACCGCCGAAGATTTCCTTGCCGAGAAAAAAGTACCCATTAGTGACCAAGATCGAGAACTCCTTGAGCAAGCGATCAAGTTTGGGCATGTTGTTTCCAACAACAAAGTCAAAGCTCTTAGCAATGCATTTCACGAGATGCCGCTCAGCGTCCACGGTTTACCGCACAATGTCAGCGCATCTTGGTCACTCGACCAAGAAGCTGGGGACCACATATGCAGCTCGTCATCCATGTTGGTGACACTTCAGAAACTCATCTATAAATCAGCATCAAAACCCGAGGAGCTGAATTCTCTACTGAATGGCCGATTGATTCAAGAAGGTCTCGATACGAGAATGCGCATGCTCGCATCTGATGAGACAGAAAACAGCTCCCAAACCTTGGCCGGTAATACAAAACTGGGAGATGACAAACACCGAATCACTAATGCTCATGGCATTAGTAATGTGAAGGTGGAAGCTGAAGCAACCGCTGATGGTGCACTTGGGCCGTTGGAGACAGTCAAGATCACATCTACGGTATCAGCCAAATTGTCATACCTGATTGATAGCGTTCTCCGGTATCAGGAAACTGAGAAGATACTCATCTTCTATGAAAACGATAATATCGCATGGTATTTAGCCGTTGTGCTGGAAGTTGTAAGAAAGGATGCGCCTGTTATCAAAACCAATACTAACTTCAAACAGCTCCAAGTACAACACTTGATCTATGCCAAAGGGTTGACCGTACAGAGAAGATCACAATACGTCAACACTTTCAATCACAATGATGATTTCAGGTGAGCTTCTGAACCGCTCTTGACGCTGTGGGCTAACAAGGACGAAGAGTTCTCCTTATGGATATCTCACAGGCAGCTTTCGGCCTAGATATGAGAGTTGCGTCTCGGATCTACTTTATCAGCCCAGTCCTGAACCCTCAAGTTGAAGCGCAGGCAATTGGCCGTGCGCGAAGGATTAGCCAGCAAAAACCAGTCTTTGTCGAGACTCTAGTACTAAAAAACAGTATAGACGAGGTCATCTTAGAACGCAAAGAACATATGACGCAGGCTGAACACCGCCGAGTTCAATCCATTCTAGACGATGGCCCAATCTACGAATGGGTCAAGAATGCCCGGATCACACCATTGCCGGAAGGCGAGTTTAGTAAAGAGGATCAGATGTCACCTCTGGATACGCCGCAATACGTGTTCAGACGAGGGTTTGGGAGAACTATACACCCTGATGAAGGCTTGGTACTGGACGAGACTCCAGGGTCTGTTGGGAGAGTGCTGCGGTCTCTCGAGATGGCGAATGAGAAGAAACGAACGACACAATTTGGTGCAACCACAGTCATTCGAGATCAGAGTCAACACAAAGACTCGTCATCTAACACGCGCGATCTCGCCGCGCGGCCATCGAAGAGAGTGCGGTTCGGTTGAAGGTGAAGAACCATCCCACCTACTGGATGTGCAGAACTGCGCCACGTACGGCCACATCCCCGCACTGAAGTGTGGCGAGTGGGAAGCTAAGTTTCAGAACCAAGTCAGAAGTTGGTAAACATTGCAGGTGGCAGCTTAAAAAAATGTTGATGCACGTGGAAGAGTTTGGAGTTGGCGTCATGGAAGAAGAGTTCGGTTGCTGGTCAAGAGGAGCTAAGGGAAGAAGCTAAGGTGTATGGAGTATGTATCGCACAGAGCTACGGATACTAGCGGTGATCAAATGTTCCTGCAAGTTTGTGACCAGCCACCCGGAAAATCAGCAACAAAAATGAACTTAGCTTGGTGTTCCTGGTTACCAAGAGTCTTAAACTTGGACAGACGATGGGTCTGTTTGTCAGCTTCTGTAATAAGCGATGCAGAGTGAGATAGTGATGGGAAAATGACATCTTTGATGTTGAAAACACAACGGCCGGCCCATATGTTAGCAAAGGTTACTTCATGGCAAGGTATCCCTGTAAAGGTACGGTATTGAGGCTCAGCGATTGAGAAGTAGCGGTATAGAATGGTGAGTCAAGGGTTCGATAACTCATTATTCAGAGGGAGCACAAACCACTAGAGGAATAATAAGAATGATGCCATGACTGTCCAGCTGTGTCCCAATCTTTCGACCATTACGGGAACCACAAACAACCTGCGGGTATGTCGGTTCTCATGACGAGTCCCCCCACAGCAAATGCCAGCCAACACGCGCAAGATGCCTGATGCACGCATGTATGTACTGTACATATGGGTACGCGGTACGGTGAACCGTCAGGAGGATTCGCATCACCGCAGTTCCAAGCGACGCTTTCAAGACTTGGCGATAATTGTGAAATGCACATTTTGTGGAGGGAGGGGATGGCTAGTCGATATAGCCCGGGTACCCGTACAAATCTCCGAGATTTTTATGCTACGTATTGAAATGTCTGTGTGTTTTTCTTTTCCAGAATGGAAAACGTTCCCTGCTCTGATCGGAGGCGAGTAGTAGTAGTCTAGGGGGTCCTAACTAGTTGTTGAGGTCCCGTCAATATTGAATATGCACACGTTGAACGGATCGAACGGCTGTTGTCCCGGGATCCAGTGCCAAAATGTAGAGTTGGTACGTAGAGTATTGCCAGCCACTGAATTACTCTGCAGCCAGCCTAAGAATTCGGAAAAGAATTTGTCTCCAAGTTGTTAAAAGATTGAGTGAGTTGATGTTGAGGTCATGAGACCCCGCTGCGTTGGCTGTGCTTTGCTTGCTTGGTATTGATTGGTATGGAGGTTCTGCAAGGCATAGAAAATTGGGTGTTACAAGCAGAAAGATACAGGGATGATGAGCCGTGTTCCTGACGCGATGCTATTTTTGAACTGGTGGTTGAGTCTCCAAGTACGTACTCCTCCGAAGAGGCGACATACTGCTCAAGTATTCTTCTCTATAGGTTATTCAAGCACTGGGTATCATCATAAGCTCTGAAAGCATATGTATCTTCCCCCAAATGTTTACTGTTATACAGTGCTCTCTTGGTCTAACCCTAGGTTTACTTACGTCTCAAAGATTTACATACAGTACAACCCCAGCAAATCCAAAACACAAGCAGGCAGGGGACAAAGCAGGGTTCTCGTTCTCGACCACCCAAGCTACGGATATCTATTGGCTCCGCACCCTTCAAACCTGAATCTTGGTTTTTCCCTGTGGCTTTGGCTTTGAATGGACTTTGTTTTGTGAGATCGATCGGGAACTGCGTGCGTTACTTGAGCGACTGTGCATAATCCATAAGTTACTTAAGGTTGACGCAAGCCCGTTTCGGGAGTTTACCAAAGTCTTGGGTCTTCTCACTACTGACTAATAACTAAATCAGTGTTGTACTTTCTCACCTCGTCAACCGAAAGACAAAAAAAGTATCGACTCTGACTACGGAGTACAGATACTGCTGACGAAGGGGGCTGCATGTCTGAGATACCCTTACCTTACGCCAAACCATGCAGAGGCGTTTGACTTGACCGTGTATTTGGCATTGGATAGCATCCAATGAATGGCATGATTTTATAGGACAAGCCTCCCTCCCTGATTACACTCATCGTCTGCCTTTTAAGTCCTGACGTTCCCCTGAGCCGCTTCTTCCTTGTCCTATACTTCATCATTCATATTATTTCCTCGACTCTATTGGTCCGGCAGTCAACATCGGAACATTATCACGACAATCTGGTGCAACATAAACGAATATCGATAGACAAAAACCATCCTGTCACAATAATAAATAGCCTCCGTCGATCATCTTGAAACTCCACATTCACGACCGACCATGTTCGAGGTTCAACATAACCACCACGGACAAGAGTTCAAGCGCTTCTTTCACCATGGTCGAAGCTCAATGTCTGCCATTGAGGACAAGAGGGCAGAAGAGTTTAGGAGACATGTCTGGGCGGTTACTATGATTGATGAGGATCCGTTGGCAGGGAGTGGGGAGAAGAAGAACAAGAAGAACCGCCAATCGATTGACCTTGTGTGAGTAAAAAGAGTTTCTTTTATTGTTATCGTTATTATTGTCATTATTATTCGTCACCTGGTTTACAGTCAGCTATACTCAAACATCCCGTTCCTATACCACCCGCGCGCAACATAATGCATTGTCTATCTATTTTATAACCCTTTGTGTTCTATTATTCTCCCCCTCTTCATCTTGGAAAGTTCCAAGGAGGAGCCCCTAGAAGACATCCGGAGAAAAGAACAAGACCAAGAGCGCCTCATCTCGTCCAACCCCTAAACCCGGCGTCCTAGTGTCTTGGTCTTGGTGTTGGCCGCATGCGACTCCCGCTCTAGCGCATTCAGCTCCAACGAGGCTCTCACATCTCGATGTTTTTTTAAATTACATGTCCACATTTTCCCCTGCGTGGCGCTTCAAGCTCCCTGTCTGCCGCAAAGGCACAGCCAAAAACTTATTTCTGTCTACGTCAGATCTTTATCCTAAGAGGTCAATTATGCCTAGTTTAGGCATTTGCGTGTACCATGGGGAAGTGGTGTGATTCTAGGACTCTTAGTGTCTTTTTTTTACCCTCCCCTCAGCACCCGTGTTGAATGATATACTTGCGATTTCCGTTGGCTCGCGGAGGTTGTTGGTCGTTGCTTTCGAACGCATGTTTTTCTAATACTAATACTTTAATTCTTGGTATAGTCGTCCTGGTTCAAACAAACTGAGATCCAAGAGAGCTTCTACATATGCTGGATCACCGCCAGTAACAAAGCCTAATGACAAGCAACACAAGAACCAGCTAAAGCTTGACACTGCCGCAACTATGAAGGACTCTACAGTTACTGTCCAGCCGGTTCACTCACCATCTTTTGGCTCACCAAAAGATCTCTCTTTAGTTCAAGAAAACGCTATCAACGCTTTCCTTGCAAACACTGAGTCTCCAAAGAGCACACAAGACAACTTTTCTCCTACGGCGTATCCTCGACCAACATATGCTGTTCTCGAAACTCCCCTGGCAGATCCTACAAATGTGAGGCCAAATGCCGTCCTGAACCGTCCTCGAAAACTGTCCAACAACTCAGTTACGACTGCATCGTCCTTTCAATCCCCAGAAAGCATGGTCTCAGCAAGACGGACCCCTTCTTGGGGGAGTAGAACGAGTATGGAAACGAACGAATCTACATCTCAATGGCGACCTGAGTATATGTATCAGCGGCCAATGCCCATCAAGAAGATATCTTCTTCCCGAGCTCCCCTCCAACCGAATGAGCTCTTCGCCAGGTTGCCCTCGGAGATCCTCTCGAATATACTGGAGCAGTTAAGAGATATTCACCTGGCGGATAACAGCGGGAGCTGTGCAACTTGTTGGATGCGAGATGCTTGTAGTATCGCAGTGGCTTGCCGCAAGTGGTACAGGCCCGCCCAAATAGCACTGCAAGTACATCTCTTCCAACTACACATGAGAAAAAGCTAACTTGTATCAGATACCAAAATATTCAACTCGTGGGCCCGGACTCGGCAGCCCTCAAGAAGAAGTTCAAAATGGCACAGGGCATTCGTGCTCTCATGCTCCGGCGCATACTCCGCTCTAATCCTCACATCGCCGAAATCGTCCGCACACTTAAAGTTCCGGCCCCTGAAATTGTCGCCAAAGGCTCCGGAGCTGCCGAGTATGAGGACCTTATTGCGACGCTCGTCATGGCGTGTCCCAATATCGAGAGTCTCAGTGGATTGTCGGTTCCGTACGACCACTCCTTCAAGAAGATCTTTCATGCGTTATCAACAAGACCCATGTTAAGACAAATGAACTGGCTTGTACACGCTTCGCCTCATCAGAGACAACAGAGAATCCAATCGAGTACTCAGCAGCTTGGCTTGGTGATGCCTGGAGAACTCAGGCCTTCCCAGGAAGCTGCCTTTTTGGCATATCATGATAACTGGTCTCGCCTGGAAACGTTTACTGTGCATTGTCTCCCAGGAGCTACCGTCACGCCCGAGAACCTTCTCACATCAACACTCAAGCGTCTCCCGAACCTCAAACATCTTCATCTCTGTAACCTACCGCCCAATAGCTTCGACGACTCAACTCTCCTTGCTCTGCCGCCCCTACACTCCTTGACGTTGTCTCACATCAGCGGTATAACCTCGAGCGGGCTATCATCATTCGCAACGCAGTCCACTAGTCTTCCTCTGCGTAAGCTTACTCTTCGACACACACCTCTCACGTCTCTCGCTGCTCTAGCGCGCATCTTGTCTAATTTGAGAAACTTGCTGGACTTTTCTCTGGTTCAGATTTTCCCACCCGTCATGCCGGAGAACGACAGCTTCGCACTATGGATGATGCCATATCTTGCAAACAACACTGTGCAGAGTCTCCATTGGGATATCACCAGCCATGCTACCTGTGTCAATGCAGCGGATGATATTCTCGCTCGCAGTATCTCTGCAGGAGGTTTCCCAGCTTTGAGGACACTCCGAGCACTCAACGACCCGGACGGCATCTTTCAGGATCTGTGCTACCCCGTCGAGAGAATCGATCTTCCTTCTGATCGATTCCGAGCCTCTGAGCAACCAGAGAGCTCATCACCTTTTGCATTTCCTCTAAGCTCGGCAAGCCCCATGTCTCCCACACGCCTGTTCAAATCCAACAACTCACCGCTCGCTTCTCCACGGACCCCGGTTTCTCCGTTTGGCGACACACGCCGCCCTTACACAAGCCTCCATACCGCACGGCTTGCCGCCCAAACGCGTCTCGAAGCAGCACGTTCCCGGCCAAAATTCACTGTCAACGTAGTAGATGAGGGCGGAACCATTACTGAGACTTTCTCCATGGCTGGATTCATTGGTACGGCCGGAAGCTCAATCAAGTACCACCTTCTTCCTGACAGGGGCACTACAGACGATAAAGGCGGTCTTGTTGATGTGAGAGATTTGGATAGCGATGCTGGAGAGAGTCTCATCGGTGGGAGGGAAGGGTGCACTGGACGCTGGAATGTGCGTGATGGCATCGTGGCAGATAAGAAGGAAAAAGAAAGATGGTGGCATACAGAGAGAGGTCGGTGGACCAAAGTCACTCTCTGAGGCTGCTTACCTGAAAATATACCAAGATTCTTGGGGAGATGATAGTATGGTTACGATTTACGGCCGGCACATATATATAGAACTGGAACGGCATGGCACGATATATATCTGGGAAGTCCCAAGGTTCAGGGATATCATTTCATGGCGTTCTCGCTCAGATTGGTAAACAGGATCGGGTTCATAGCATTGGCAAATCTCAAAAACATATGAGTAAAAAGAACAGAGCGCCAAATAACATCCAGCCATTGGGCAACATTCACATACCTACCATCACAGATCCAACGTGTGCAAATATGTAGTGTAGTATCAGCATTTCCATTCTGGCTTAACCAAAATATTAAGAATAGTGACAAAAAGAAGAAGAAAAAAGAGAGACGTATATGTAGTGAATCCATGTATTTAGCTCAAGTAATTAAAGCTACCGATGCCACCGAATAAACGCCCTTGTGCTCCCTATTTCGCCATAGTGATAAATCTGCTGTACGCCAAAGCCTCATATGCAAAAAGTAGACAATTAAACATTTTTTTTCTTCCGGCCAATTAAAGACATGGTTTCTATCAACCATGTCTAGGTTAAAACTAGATAGTTATGATCCCGTCCCGACTACATATCTGTGTAGATTTTTTTAATTTGTTCTTCTCATGCTAAATGTCGTTAAATAGTAAAAGGGCTAGGGTTCTTGTTCCGCCCGTCCTCCTTTCCAAAAAGGTATGTGAGAAAGTCAAGGAAAGGAAAAGGAGAAATAATAACAGCTCGCAAGGTAGTCAGCCCAAAAGGTACTTGCAAACAAACCTTCGGCTGAGGCGGTCGTTACCACATTAAAGTTGGGGTGATTGGATAAAAACACGCCAACACGGGCGGAAAATTGTGCATGCATACGGGAAACCCGGCAGCTGGGTGTACAGGAATTGAGCTCCTGAGCTCTTCGAATGATGTTGGGCAAATTCTGACCAAGGAAACCAACAGTGATTAGAAAAATCGGCTCTTCTTCTTCTCTTTCTTCATGGCATCGCTGCGCAATATATCGTCGAAGGTTGCGCCCGTCTGCTCGGGAGGAGGTGATTCAGTTTGAGGGAAGCCCTGGTGGCCAAAGGCGGCCAGATTACCCACAGATGAGTTCCGCGAACCCATCATAAGACTGGGGGGACGTCCACCAAGAGAACTGCTACGTTCTCCGAATGGGCTTGGGGGCTGTAAAGGTACAGGCTCCAATCCCAAGGCGATACTGGATCGCCAAGCTTGATTGGCTCGATTTCCGCCGGGTGAGTGAGTTCGAGGGCGAAGAGAGCCTGAAGGGCTACCAATGGGGGATGGAGGAGTGTTGTAGCCGTTGCCGAAAGATGGTGGTGGTGTGGGCATAAAGTCCTCATCCAGGAACATGGACCGTGGGGGCTGCAACGGTGACAGCGAAGGTTCCGTTGGTGGCTGGGCTTGAATTCCTGAAGCGCCGCTCTCCCACTGGGTAGCAGCAAGCCAGCAGTGACTTCGGTGGTAAGTGGCCTCCACGCTGAAAAGAACAGCATCTTGAGAGAGCTCGACCAAACCACCTGTGCCAGCCACCTCATACCACATCTTCTTCACTTGCTGATCCGGAACCCAAGGAGGGTTACCCAGAGGAGGCTCACAGAGGAAGTACTCAACACCTTCGGTGAACTGCATGCCTGGAGCATCCACAACCAAGACAGGAAGTGACTGGATGACAACGTAAAGGAACAGCCAGTAACCGATACGCTGGTCAGCAAAATCTTGAGGCGTCTTGCCTCGAGCCTCACGAAGCTCAAACTCCTTAAACTTGTCCAAGAAAGGAACCTTGATAGCGTTGGTATCGTAATTGTAAGCCTTGTTCAACATGAGCATGAGTTCATGTTCCTTGATGTTCTTGTCGAATTTTGCCTGTTTCTTTGGCGACAGCGTATCGTAAGTTTCCAGGATAGATGTTGCAGTGGGCAATTGCGGACAATCGTAAGGAATGGGAGGAAGAACAGGCGGCTTCGAGCGATCGAATTCGGACATGATGTTTCGCAGTGCAGACATGATCATCTTGTCAGGATCGTTAGAAAGTTCAGGAACAGCATCCATGATTCTCGAAGTTCGGTTGGTGCGGTCGACGAGCAAGTCATAAAGAGCACACATGTCAGAATACAGAACCTTGAGGACAAGTCTGTTGAGGCCGCTCTCGGAGAATGGGTTCTTCTTGCTGCTGGCTTTGGGTGGCCAGTTGCCGAATGCTGTTTTGTAGTAGCTGAGAGCGAAATTACGCATTTTAGTAAATGACTGTCTCCACACCTTGAAGCGGACGCTTCTAAGCTCCGACATGGAAGTTGAGTTTGCAATACCAGAGAAAAGTGCAGGAAATTCGAATTGCTCCAGGTGCATATTGGTGTTGTGCTGGCGGTTACTCAGATCGGTACTAGCCCGTTCCAAGTTCGTGCGAGTCTTTTCTGAAACCTGGTTCCAGAGAGGAAGTTTCAGATCTTGGATTGCTGGAAGCTTGCCCGCAGCATGGGCAAATGCCTCATTATAGAGATCGGCTGATCGCATGCGCTCGCCCAGGATCAATGCCTCGAGAGTCTTTTCCCGGCTGTTCCGGCAGTCTGCAAGAGCATGCTGGTCCATGTAAAACTCGAAACTGAGATCAACAGCGTCTCCAAACGTGGTTCCATCATAACTCGTGAAGCCGTATTCTTCCAAAAGTTTTGAAATCTCCAGGAAAGCATGGAAGTTGGTAGGGCGAGTCTTGGTGGCAACGAGAGGCTGTCCGGTCAAGAAGGCGAACAGGTTGCGAATAGCAATCAAGCGATCCATGTCGGGTGATGTTTCTTGACCGGGAGTTCCATTAGGAAGATATAGGTGGAGGCAGTCATCATATCCGTCATCCTGAACAGGAGGGGAGTTTGGTGAGGAGATAAATCGGTTCGCATCTTCGGCTGTCAGGCTGTCGCGACCACTGAAGCTCCTAGTTCGGTCCCTACCCATAGGCATCTCTCGCTCTCGCTGAATGAGTTCATTGAAAACCCAGGACGAGCTGATTGTGAATTCTTGAACCTTGAATGACGGCCCGAAGCCACTGCCCTTGGGGTAAAGGTAGACAAGAACAGCACCGCTTTCGTTCCAAAGTTCTGGGACCTAATGGAGCGCAAAGATTAACTCTGAAACCATGGTTCAACGGTAGAGCAACGTCACTTACCTTTTCTCCGTTCTTGAGAAACGAAGCATTGTACTCGGCCTGTGTATCGTCGGACAGTACCCACGCGGTTGAGGCGTTTGTGTTGGAGACGTCCATCGAGTTTGATCGCGATCTTCCACCAGGCAACCAACTTCTTCGGAGACGACCCCGCGTTGGGCTCTGGCTCACATCACCTTTTGATGAACCTGGTCTGATGGCGAGTGGTGTAGAAACTACGCGGCTCTTGGTGTTGCTGCTGCGGCTGTTGGGAGACTGCACTGAAGATGCGCGGCGACCACGATCAGGAGCTGGAGAAGTCTGTCGAGTCTTCAGAGCCTGAATGGAGTCACCGTTGGAGTTGCTGGATGTGTGCTGGAGAGAGCCACTTCGTGATCGAGCAGCGGGGTTTTCCTTTCGCAACTTTCCACCAACACCACTGCTGACATTATCTGAAGGAGAAGTAGGAATCGGAGGGGGCGGCATGTTAGGCTCCTGGGGGCTCATGGTGGCTCTCTGGACCTCTGGAGATGGAGGAATCGGTGCCATGATCTGAGGCTGAGGGTTTAATGGGCCATCGAGACTGTCGCTGCCACGGGTTGGGATCGAGTCCGGACTAGGCGGGGAACCAGCATGGCTTGGCTGATATTGGCCATGAGCCTGGTGGGTGAGGGCGTCGTGGTAATCGCTTGTCATCCGGACGGTGGGGTCGATGATGCTGGGAGTGGTAGACGAGGCGCTATCGTCAACGGTTGTAGGAGGGGTTGCAGCGGTGTTAGTGGTGGTCGAGGTATCGGTGGGAGAAGAAGATTTGGTGGGTGCAGGAGAAACAGCGGCTGTAACGGCGGAAGCGGGAGCGGAGGGCGCCGCAGGTACCGGAGGTGTTGGTACAGATTTTGGCGAAGGCTCGGATGGCAGAACGAGCGACGGAAGAAAAGATGAAAGTCGATTTCTCCAGCGAGTTGAACCTTTGGTGGGAGAGAGGTTTGTTGTCGACTGGGATTTGGGCAAGGACACTTTTTGAGTAGAGTCGTTGTGTTTACGAATAGTCTTTTGCTCGGCGGAACGTGGACGGTTGTGTTGTACAGCGTCTTGGTCTTGCTGCGGGTTGGAGCCCATATGAGGCAAGTTTGTGGTGGACTTTGAAGACCCAATGTTTGAACCACGCAGGTGAGCGAGATCAGAAGTGTTTGACTTTTTTACGCTCTTTCGAGGAGAAGATGAAGAATCAGGATCTGTGTTTGATCGTAGCATAGAGGGCATTATAGAAGCCCGGAAGGACCTGCTCGACGTCATGACGGGCAATGCAATTCGTTCGTCCTAGCAAGTAAATGCAAGAGGTGACCAGATCGTCCAAACGCCAGCGTTACATGCAGCAAAGCAGAGGAACAGGAAAAGGCAGAGTACCTATGCTAAGAATGGCAGCAGAGGGTACTTGTGGCAAACGAGTGACAGTTCAAACAGAACAAGGCAATGCAAGGCAGGGCAAACAAGGCGAGCTAAGCTATGCAAGCTTGGTCAGGTAAGGCAGTGAGTAAGTAAGCTGGTAAGTAAGAAGCCGGGTTAACAAAGGTATGTAAAAGGGGGCCGGCAAATGGACAATTCTTTATGTCAGGGGACTGCCAGCAACAAAAAAAAAAAGTGAAGAAAGAACAGAAACTGAAACTGAGGAGAGCTCAACGGAGAACTTGACTTCAGACTGGAGTGGAAGAGACGGCAGCAAGCGTCAACTAAGAAAAAAAAAAGTCAGGCAAAAGCCCTTTTCAGCTAAATGCTACTAAGGTAGGGAATACGCAGGGCACACAGGATTTTAGTCTGTGGCTTCGTGTCAGATCTAGGACGGGTCTTCCCTGCGCCGGGGACAAGCCCCCCCAAAAGATGGAGACTCAAGGCCCATAAAAGGCCTGGCAGAGCTTGATGCTGGCTGGTTAATTAGCAGGTACTTCAGGTACTCGCCTGGTACCTGGGTGGTTTTGCTGCTACTTTTGGGTGTGTCTCTGGATCAACGGGGTCGGGTCCGGGTTCGGGGGCTCGGGACTTGGTGGATACGCAATGACGTTGGCTGCTTGGGTGCGAGTGGTGCTTAGAGGGATTAGCTTCTCCTGAACTGAAGAGAAAGAGAAGGGGAAAAAAGGGCAGGACAACGGACGACGGGCTGAACGGGAGCTGTCTGTCAAAGACATTTGAATCACCAAACCCCCGCTGATTCAGTTGACTTGTCAACTGCGGAAACCGGATATACCGTGTCTAAAACAGTGCGCTATTCACATCCACATGCATGCATCTGTCTGTATTCACCCTCTTACGATGGGATGTCATGTCTCTCTTCTCTTCAGCCCCGGACATGCTCGTGCTTCTGCTCTATAAGCATTTATATTCATCGCCTTGTTACTCATGTTGTGCCGCGTCGTGTCGCAGGTGCTGTAGCTTAGCTACGCCGCTACCAATATCATTACGGATCCGTGACAATGGAAACGAGGCATTCGATTCGAATCCTTGAATCCTTTTTTCCATAGTAGCGGGTCTTTTCTGGTCTGGGCGGCTCATCCATCTCTTGACTGGTCTGCCGTGTGATTTCAGACTGATGACAAGTGGAGAAGGCATTTGATTCACCACAGAAGCCAAGACTGAGACTTGAAAGGGAGAGAAAGAAAGACATCATCTAATGTCGGCAGGGAAGCGAGTAATCAATTCATATTGCTAGTCTGTTTGAAAGACGCTCGGTTGTGAAGTAACTGATCCTGTATCTTGAAGCTTCAACATAGCTACCCTGGTGAGCTAGCTGTCTATAGTATGATGATGCCACTTTATTGTCTGAAATTTGAATGTATAAATACCACATTGGACAACAATCACGACCCTGCCATTTCGAAACGTACAATGCCTAGGGTTCCTCGTATTTCGACGTTTGATCTACAACCCTCTGTAAATCCCTTCGAGTCCCTAGATCCCGTCTATCGCACCAGCATAGAACGCACCTGAGGCCCCCCCTCACCATCAACAGCTGAGGCATGGCTGTGAATACCGAAGGTCAGCCTCCTAGAGCAAGCATTGCGAATCTTCGTTGCCCAATGCTCAGTCCAGGGTGTGTGCTATGGCCAACGGTGCGCAGATTTCTCCTCAAGGATGAGGTGAGGTGCTTTTCTCTGTTGTGAGCGCCAAAGTGCATGGGGTCGCCGACGACAGGGAAGTCCGGGGCGTTGAGAAAAGCCCGAGAAAAATCAGTGTGTAACATAATTATTACCTAGGTAGTTAGTGGTGTCCATCTGGCGCAATTAGCTGCAGCGATGGCGATGCCAACTGCGGTAGACAGAGCGGGATTGAGCCTTAAGGGCCTGCACATAGAGTAAACACACTGGCAGGATACGAATGGATACTGCGTGTGGTACATACAAGTACCTGAGGGTGACTTTGAAAATCTGATGCTCGGATTGTGTATGATGATCCTCAGCCAGGCTGAATTGGTGTTGACAGTAATGCAACAGTACGGTAGGATTGGCTTAGAGATTGGAATTACATACAAACACCTCCTTGATGCTTCATTACTTGACACTATTAATATAAGGGAGCGGAGAAGCAGGATGGATCAGCGAGAGCCAACCGTCAACCCCACGGTCTCCCTGTCACTCACAGTGCTTGGCCGTTTCGAAGTTTCAGCGTTTCCTTCTGGGCGTTCCCGCGAACGTTTGCCGCACATTTACCAGTAACACCAGTTAACAGATTGGAGATGGTGGGTTTCTGGTCTAAGATTATCAGTTACGTACAACTTGATCGCTCAATTTCCCCATATCCAGTCTAATCTTTTCGCTGTTGTTTTGTCCCCGACTGCAAACTGTGATCTGCATGGAGCAAGGTTTTTGGACTCCCGGGAATCAGCCACATCCCGAAACAGTCGTGTTCCTGGTGGTTGGTGTTGGATTGATCTTGTGGCTGCCTTTCTGCCGTCGACGACGCCCAAACTGGTTACATTTATCGGCATCGGCACCTCGTCGAATCACGAAAAGTCCTCTCTTCTATCCACCACCGTCGTGTGTAAGCTTCACCCGTCGTCATTCCCATTGGAGGGTCGAAACAAAACTCGTCATCACAGTCAGAAAATGAGAAACTCCAATAAGTCTCGCCCTGCTTCAAACTCCTGCATTGGCCCCCCTAGACCCCCTATTCCCTCGCATCGGAATATCTTGTTCCCATTTGGCCCGTCTGTGGCTGGTTCTCGCCCTCGTAAGATCTGCAAAAACCAACTCACAAAAATAACAACGCCCAGCCGGGTTGGCCGCTCGCAACAGAATGGACCGTCTGTGCAGAGGTTGCAGCAGGAATCCAATAAACTGGGGGAATCTACCCGGCTACGATGCTTCGCTTCTCGTATTTCAGACCGACTCGACAGCACATGATGGGTAAATATCGTATACTCAAGACAGATCCCCGACAGCAAAGTCTTGGACGATTTTAGACTTCGGTACCCGACTTGTACTCTGGTTCTCCAGATTTCTCTCGGCCGACTGATGTGTGATGCCCAGCAGGCCAGTAGTCAGTTGCACGAGTCACCCACCAGTTGCGCCTTAGGGAAAAGTGGCCGTAAAACAGGGGGCTTACTGTCCATGAGCCATGATCATCGCCTCTAACTCATGCTGCTCGGCCAGACAAATATCAGGGATCTCGTTGACGAGTTACAACTTGCCTGTCATCAAGTGCGTGCCACCCCGGAGACCGAGCTCAATAATTGACGCCGCAGTAATAAATTTATGCCTGCATGTGTACACAAATGCCTGTCAGAAAGGCGCATGGCGGTACGCCTCATGTTGTGCTTCACAATCCAGACCATCAGGCTGGGAGTTGATTATGGCGATAATCTGGACTGTGAAAAATTAAACCCCCAATTGCCGCACACTACACCACAAGGGTGCATCAGATCTCCAGACCAGCTGCGTCATACTTTAGACCCCTGGCTTGGATGTTCCATCGGTCGTTGTTGAGGGGCTTAGCGGTAGCCGAGATTGGCTCTGCACATCAGACAGAAAAGGGAGAGAACCCAATTTTGCCCAGGAAACGACGAAGGATCGTGAGAAGTTGTCGAGGTTCTAATGGCTCGTTCAAAGTCTTGGCTCCGTCGTGGGATCCAGTTCTCGGGTGCATGCTGCTCGTCTGCTGCGTCTGCATGGCTGTGCTGCTCCGCGTCTGGTACCTTTTTATAGAACATTCCGGAAAATCGTCCCACCCTTGTAACCTAGCCGGGTGTCTGTTCGCCCCAAGGAATACGCCAAAAACGGCCGTGTGGATCTTTATTCCTACTGGACGAGACTCAGCTCGGCGCCTTTGCTGTGTTGTTACAGCGCTGACCGAATATTTTAGGGACTTTGTCTGAGACGGACTGTCGGATGAACTCTCGTATGTACTTGTGTTCCAGGCCCACTGAATCATTCATTGTAACGCTTCAGGTGTAGACAGAGATACAGTTATAGAGTTGCAGGAAATATGCATATTACCTATATCCGAATCTTATTCCTGAGGTGGGTTTGACCAATGCTCCATAGCATCAACAGAAGGCGTTTATGTGCTTATAATACGTAAGATGCTAATGGGGGCGGTCTGGACCCCAATATGCATTCCAATGCGATGCTTGTCTTCAGCCATCCGCAGTCAAGCTCGGTTCAGTCAAAGTTTATGTTTGTTCTTGACTCAAGGCACCTGTCAAAAAGGGAAGAATAGGTTGCTATTCGCCTCTCAGTGCATGCAGTAACGTCACGTGACGTAAACCTTCCTATTATGGCTCATCTAAGCTCACCGAGGAGGAGCTGTTGACGCTACGATCTGATAGGACAATAGATGCCGTCGCCCCATCTTTCTCATTGTTCGAATGACTGACGAAAGAATATCACAAGTGCAAGGAACAGGATTACCAACTTACAAGTTCTTGAGAATGGAATCAATGATCCTCCAAGAAGGAAGCTTTGAGCCGTACTCTCCTGGAGTCATCGATCTTGAAGAGTTCCTCGACATTGAGCGCCTCTGTGCGGGAACTTCAAAACCCTCACAGTCAGCCCAACCTCTTACACCTATAAACGAGATCCCTATCCCTGCTGCCACTAGCGAACAGCAATGTTCCGAAAAGAAGATACCAGACGATACACAAGGCGGCTATAAGAAGAATCGATCCTTTAATCAGCCAAGGCGTAAAGGAATTCGTTCAACTGTCTCAGTCCCTGAATACTCCGTCATATGTTTCCCCTCTAACCCCACTAAACCAGATGGTATCAAGAAGAAGAGAAAGGACTTTGATGAAAAAAGGAGGCTTGAAGTTGCACGAGTCCGGAAAACTGGTGCTTGCTTCAGATGCAAAGTTCGAAGAATATCTGTATGTCTCATCACGTATGTCTGGGCACGTACATACAGAAGTTGACCTTTTAGTGTGGCGTAGGAGCTCCATGTCAAGCATGTGAAAAAGCGGCTGGTATTCTTGGAACTCAGTTGTGTATCCGTGAGAAATTGACGAAAATGAGATTCAGCTCAGGAGGTAAGACTGTATCTGGCCGGTGTATATTCAGGTCAGCTAATAGTTTCAGATCTTCATTATATCGATTATACTGCGAGGTTGCTAAACCAGGAGCTTATCACAGGCACAACTCATCTTGGACCACATCGAAAAGTCTCATTGTCCATGGACTACCTTGACAACCCAGTTATAGAAGTTGAAGTACAGGATTATTATGGAAACACAACACCACCATGGTTCTGTTGCTGGGTCGTGATGGATCAAGTCGGGGAGCAAGTCGAATCATACTGCCAAGAAAGTGCCCGCTATGCCTTGCCGCAGCTTCTTCTACCCAGTCAACTGATTGACTGGGTCGAAAGAATTATCGCTCATCAGGATACCCGCTGTATAGGCTTCCAGCAAACCGTGGATTCATTCATTTTGAGATACAGTCAATCGGAAGCATCCCTGCCTATGGTAAGCAAAAATCTCATTTTGATGCCTTGCTCAGCCTACTTACACGACAAACCAAGTACGAATTTGTCCGTAAAGTACACAGGCTCAATTGTCTGACAAAAATCCGCTTGGGCCTCATTCTTTGCATGGAAAGGGAAGGAAATATGACTCCGCCATCTTGTGCGTTGCATACACAGTTTGGCCAGATCTCAAAAGCGGCCTCCCAACCAATAGAGAAAGAAGTTCTTCTTGAGCTCGAGAAAATTGTCTTTGGCACTGCGGGTATCGGGCCTGACAACTCAATTGCTCTCTGGGCCAGCCTGTGGTGTCTTATCCTGATGTATCGGAAACTCGTACACACGTATATGGCCTTCCAAGAATTTCCTTGTCATGTACCTGAAGATTACAGCGGGTTTCCCGAGTGCAAGCTCGAAGTCGGGACGCATTTTTATCACTATCTCGTGTCTATCTATGCAGCCCTGTTCCGCGTAACTAGTCCGCTCTATGCCGACTTCCGGGTAGCTGCAACACGCAAGCTTCTCAACGATGACGAGTCTCTTATCAAAGCCTTCATGAGCTTACGCACTGAAAGCTTCTATTTTCGTTAGTGGCTTCAACCTTAGTTGTGGAACAAGAGCTGACTGTTTCTTAGAAAGAGAGTCCATGTCTATGTCAGCATCACACGATCAATTGCTGCGCAGAATGATACTGGATCGAGAAGCAGGACTGAAACCGAAACAACCAAAAATAAAGTGATTGTTCCCGTTGATCGAGTATTTTTGTTCAGCTGGTTATGTGGGCTTAGTTATAGTTAACTTCAACCCGTACAGGTGATATTACACTTCAGCGGTAACCCAATCATTATCACAACATTCCAAGTCAGCAAGCAACCATATAGGCAAGCAGTATAGCCAATAGCCCTTTTAAAATCTGACTCTGTTGGTTTTGAACTTCGAAAAGTTTGAGATGTAAAGTACTCTCGCCTTAAATGTAATTCAGATCGTGACAATCTGCTAATGAGTGAAATCCCTATTACAGCCTACTAACAGTATGCGAATATTATGATGGGGTTTTCTGAGGCCGGCGAAAGGATATCAGGATTGGGAGACATATATCCTCCCGTACTATTGACCTTTGCCCACCCCATTTTCCATAGTTGAGCCAGCGCAATGACGAGCTCCCCCCTTCTGGCAATCGCTTTGACTAACTAAACCTTAGACTTGGAGGTCTCATGGTCTGTCGCTCCTAAGGAGGCTCTAAAGAAATCCTAAAAAACGTAGGTTTTAGACCTTATCATTCTCAGTTAGCTATTTTCGGGCCATCCTGGAGATGTAACCTCATTATAATGCACCTTTCCCTATGACCCTCCGAACAGGAAACGCATGAGCACCACGAACTCCAGTCACGGCCAGAGATCGGAATAGAGACAGCGGTATTGTGTTCGAGGGCTGGAACTCGCAGCATCAGACTTCTAAGCATCCCGTCATGCCTGACAGGAAGATCAATGATACGTATATCGAAGCCGGGACATTTGCTTACACTCTCCCCTCGCCAAAGAACAAATCACCCAGGGCATTGCCACTTAAAAGCCTGAACAACGCATCGGGGTGACGGTGTAATACGGACTGACCTTCAACGACGAAACCGGGCCTATGCTCTGAGCTCGGAGGGGCTTCCTCTGCGAAGGAATACCCACAGACTCTTTCAAGATCTTCGATGGGATGACAAAACTTAGTATGAGAACGGAAGAGATTCGAAACTACGATGATCACGAGAGAGAACGCATCAATAAGTTCAACAAAGAGTATGTGATAGCCAACCCACGTCGGGCCACCAAGAAATGGCCACGAGAACGATCTCACCCGCAGCCTCCCATCGAAATAGAAAACAGTGCACTTCTGAGTGAAAGGTCAAAGTTGCCAAGGAAGTCGAGGCCAGTCCCCCAGCGAACGGCCAAGTCTTCTCATAAGAAGTGGACAAACTTTCGAAGAGAAGGAGCAGTCGAAAGGCATATGTGGGAAAGATTATGAGGCTGTGATTATTAGAGGTCTCCCTCCTCGAGAATTTGGCCTCAAAATAAACCCATCGTCAAAATTGTTTTGATATATATCGCCGTTAAGCCTCTTCTGTAGAAAGCTCAGCATTAAGTGACAGTCAATTGACCAAAAGCAAGGTCAGCTTGTCATCGAACCTAGAGTCTTTTGATTTATCATATTCTTGACCTGTCCTGATTTTGTTCCCCAGCGCTGTCTTTTCTTCTTCTTCTTCTTCTTCTTCTTCTTCTTCTTCTTCTTCTTCTTCTTCTTCTTCTTCTTCTTCTTCTTCTTCTTCTTCTTCTTTTGGTCTATTAGATTCTCGTGGAACTCCGGAAGACTTAAGCCTTCCCGAACCTCTCGCACTAACCTATACGACCCGTCACTGCAGAGGAAGGAGCGGTCACCTTTGATCCTGTTTGCTTGCTGGTAGGTTCTAAAGTATCACATCAACAACCTTTCAAAGAACACCGGGGGCCACTTAGACACTCTGGTTTGAAGCCTGATCATTCAATATAGTAGGGCTTTGCCCATAACCCTACCACACAGAAGTTAGGCACAACACTTGCCTTCCTGCAGAAGGTATAGTGTATCGCTTTGGTCGCTGTTACCATGTTGTTGTGGATTCTCGCTCGCACATACTCAAATGGCTGTACCCTCCTATTTTGGTAATGGATGAGCCAGTATATATCTATCTTTGTCGGCATCGATGGCGTAACTGGTACTCTTGTCGTCTTAACTTGTCTTTTTCCACAGATTGCTGACTCCTTGAGTATGGTGTTCTCAGTCCAACTTGCACAGCCACGTTCATATGGACGATGCGCTGCGTGCTTCTTTTGGGTCCATGCGGGAGGGCAATAAAACTTGAGACCTTTATCCTAAGTAATGAAAAGACTTGGGCAATTTAGTCTTAAGTTTAGTCTAAGTTTAGTCTAAGATTAGGGGAATCTTTACTTAGATCATCTTAGCAACCTCTTCTAAAGTCTCATGTTTTCTTGCTCCTTGTGGGTAAAGTCCCTATGGTTCAGGTTGGCCCTTCCCAGTACCTCTTGTATCTTGATTGGTGCGTGCAATACTATGTTACCTGCAAGCTGGCCTAGGTCCAAATGGGCCAGCATTACCCTAAATCCAATGGTAGTTTCTCGATCTCCTTGACCAAGCTTTGACTACTTAGGAGCTAAAGTCTCCGGCAATATCAGACTTCGCCCACTGCGTTAGCCGTTGCACCAGTGTTATAATTTGTGACTGATATCTGGTGACATTCGGATGCTTATCTGAGACAGGGAACGCTTCATTCAAACTTCTCAAGTCGGCCTCAACAGTCTTGCCAGTTTGTCCTGTAAGTGCATCAGGCTCTTTATCTTCTTCCAGGAGATAGGTTCGTCATCATCGTCTTCCCAATCGAATTCATCCTTTGAGGCAAGGGCATACTCTTCCTCTTGATCTCCTGGGATGTCGTCTATTTGGGACAGGATCTCCTTGACAGCACTGTGTTCAGCCTTCTTTCCTCGGAGCGTTTTTGTCTTTGCATTGTTCGATAGTTCTGAAAACGCTTTCCTTTTGTTGGATGGCATGGTTCTGGTTGTGGTATGAGAGTAATCAAAGAGCTTTGTCAGGTATCTAAAAAGGGCCTGTGAACTCACCAATGGTCAGAAATAAATAAGATTCCGCAAGCCTCTCCCCTCCTATCGCAAGCAATAGTGAGCCCTTGGTGCGGCGGGCAAGTCTGACAGATAGCTAATTGTACACAGCGTATAACTACATATCAGTCTGCAGACTATAAATACCAATTAACTGAAGAATTTGGTAGCTCTTCTCACTGAAAGAAGCAAAAGTATCACTAAGCGAATCGGGTGGCGAATTGATATGTTTTTACCTTACAACTGGCGTTTCGGAAAGCTATACGAAAAGGACATTTTGTATCCGTGATTTATGACGACTTTGGGCTCACTTTATGATTTTATTCTACAGCACCATCGCCTAAAGTTCTCATCAAAGTGTCGAGCACAAAGATAAGCAGTCAATTGTACTTCGAGAATACGTCTTCAGTAAAATAAAAAGCAGGTTGGAAAGTCGCGCTGCATTACCTTGAGAAATTTGGGCACATGACTGATGTCTCATGCAACTCATCTTGTCTTGCTCAATAAGGCAACCAGCGTGGGTCTCGCTTCCAATTCTACCGACGCGGAGCTCCGGTGGCGCTGAGGTTAAATTTGGCCACGGCCGGAGCCGTTGTCGGCCCCGCATTGCCGGGACGGGGCGCCTCGACTAAATTAAAGCCGGACAAGAAATTAAGTCCTAAATTTGATAGACGATATCTAAGTTTTCAAACGAGTGATTAAAATTAAATTGACTTAAATTTGAGCCCGCTGCCGGATATAAAAACTGCATACTCGTGATAGCTACGAAATTATCAATATGATGCGAACATAGTTGCATTTACTGCGTCTAGAACCACTCGACTTGGTGCCATTTAGATTGAACAGATCAAGTATTAATAACCTATAAACTATGATACTCTGATGATGGGCACGGCGAGTCTTTCTTGGAGTCGTGAGTTCTTAGAGGTGACATCCCTGTCTATACGACCGCACGATCCCACTTTGGGATGTCAATGAACTAGCAACACCACCAAGCTAAGAGCTGACACGGGGAAGAAAAGTCTAAAAGAAGTCAATAGCAAGTTCCTTTTGGTTTTTATAATGCTCTCTGATATGTATCTTGGTTCTGTTTGACCAATTGAGTGTGTAGACTCGAGTTGATAACCCATATATTACAGATATACTCGATTGCTCTACTACACGACACCAAGCCTAACGGACCGCCCGTGCGGAGGATAACAAAGGGTACTAGTTCGATGACTGACATTCGCAACTTTAAATTGACAGTCTCGCAAATGCAATTGACCTCAGGAAGTGAATTGGCAGTCCTCACTTGAATATCATTGTCTTGTCTGGTCATCCAGATATCAACACCAACAGCACATCACGGAGGTTCGATGGCATCAACAGGCAATTGCGCCAGCAACACTAGATAATTCTAGCCATCTAGTTTACCATCGATAAAGTTTCGCCTCTCCTCCATCCCAGCAATAGTCATATACACTATTCCCGTGATCTAGGTCTACTAGCAACTCGTAGCGTTCTCCTGGACTCAACTCAAGTCGAAAACCGGTAAGACAAGGTTGTTCTATTGGTCAATTACAGTGGAATTTTGTGAGATCTAGCCAATACAACCCCTGTCTTACACCGAGAAGTGAAGAGGAGGATGGTGTAAGTGAACAAGTCCACCACGACAGTCGAGGAAGGCCGAATTATAACTCTCTGGTGCCAGGACGTGTCTCTGAATCGCTCAATCTTGCACGCAAGCATCAGGCACATTGGAACTTTTCACCTTATCGTCTTCTGACAAGTATTTGCTGCGTGCTTCAATTCGCCCAGCGCAGACATCGAGGTTCCACCAAGATAGCTCCTCGTGACTTACACCGGAAACAGTACATTACATTGCAGGGCAGGCAGGTCGTCAACATGGATAAAGGAGGTGCTTCCGCTGCTGTCTTTGCGTCCAGAGACTTGTCCCAGATAGGTCAAGAAAACCCGCGTGTTCCCACCTCCCCGGGCCTGGACTATGATGAGCTCTTCAGGTCTGTCTTTGACTGGGATCTCTACTGTGACTCGACCAGGTCTCAGGGCTACCCAGGAGCTTCTAGCTCCCCTCGCCTAAGCTACAGGGACCTTCCCTCGCTCATCACTGATATCCCTTCCTTTCTTGATCATCTCTCTCTTGACAGGAGCGAGGCCGAATACCTAAGGATGACCCCTGGTCTGAGCCCGGACGATGGAGGGATTACCACATCCGAGTCCATGGGTCAGACCCCACCAGAACTCGTCAGAGGTGGTAGTACCTCTCCTTCCTCTCACTCTGGCTCCGTCTTCTTCGATGGCGTAGACGATGTCCGTCGACGTCCTCGAGTCAGCCTCCAAGAGGTTCAGGCCCAGGATGATAAGTGGACGTACCCCCAGGCCGTACCTAGCAAGCACGCCCCCCGGGGGTATGGCTACCCACATCAGATCCAGGTACACGAGTCCTCGTCCCGCCGCTCAAGCCACACCAAGACATACTCATACTCACCCTCCTCAAACTCAACCTCTGGTGTCAAGCGTCAGCGTTCTGTGGAGAAGAGGTCAAGACAGCTCTCTGATCCAGACCAGACAGCCGATGTCCGCAAGAGTGGAGCCTGTCTTCCGTGCCGTATCTCCAAGACCCGCGTAAGAAAACCAATCCAATACAATGCCTATACCGGCCATTGCCCCTCTGAAACAAACACTGAACTGAGCCATTACCCAGTGTCAAGACTGTGGCGTCTGTCCCTATTGCCGTAAGGCCTTCCCAGACCACTCACACCTGGTCTGTACCCGTAGGACCCCTGCGGTTGCTCCGCCTGTGATTCGTCACATCGTCGGTATGTCGAACAGCCCCCCCCTGGCCCCCAGCCTCAAAGTGAGACATGTACACTGAGACATATCATATTTAGACGTCTGGTCAACCGACCCTGCGGAAGAGAGGCGTGTCGTTGATCATGAGCCTCGCTTTCCCACTGCCAAACCCAGAGATATTGTCATCTTCTTCACCCGCGATGCCGAATCCCCTTTTCTTCGGGCATCTGTTCAAGCATACCATTCTCAGAATGGAACCGACGAGAATCCAAGAAACGCTGCGTTTGAGCGGGACAGGTTTCCAACTTATGGTGAACTCCAACGCTGGGTTGAGGCACAGATCCGAAGAGAACGCAGCTCTCGATTTGAGCATATGGTGCAAAACTTTTTGCTCTCATATTATGAGGACGGCCAGGGACTTCCAAAGGTAACACTCGCAACCCTCTCTTAGTGATCCTTGCAGTATCCAGTAGAGCTAACTGTTATTGTAGCACAACCTCGTCTCCAAGGTCCACACAATGAATTGTTTCTTCAGAATCTGGAAAGCTCCGCGCTTCACCTGCTGCAGCTCGTCCAACAAGCTCTCTCAGGTCCCCTTTACTGTTCAAGCAGAGCTTAGGCGCATTGCATGGAACGCACTTGTGTCCCATGAGCACGATATCCTCAAGCTCCTCGAAGACTGCTTGGCACAACAAGAGCCTCTTAAAGCTCAAGAGAAGATGGCAGTTTGGGCTAGCTTGTGGCAACTCATGATCATGTACAGAGACTTAGTCGTTGCACATGATGGATATTTCGCCCGAAACCCAAGTGCCCAGAGAGACCAGAATATCGGTGAGAAAATTTAACTCGAAGGTCAAACTTCATTGCTAATGATATCCAGTTGGGGCTTTTGAGAACCTTTACAATGGATTCTTCCCTTTGATAGCCATATTCTATCACTGCCAATTCAAGACTCCCAAGAGAATGGAGATGTCAATGGACTGGCTCAAGGACTATCCTTCCCAAGCTCGACATAGCAGCAAAATTCGCCAGTTCTCGCAGGATATGATGGACACCAGAAAGGAATTCTGTAAGACCACAACACCTTATTATGTGGGACGTGCCACTGACCTTTCAACAGACGAGAGAATTCAGCGTTCGTCGTACAAGGTTGACGAGCGGCTGAGCGCCTTGGTAGTTAACCATGAGCTTAAGAAGATCTCATCCAAGAGACGCCCTCGAAGTAGTACCAAGAGTAAGGGAAACTCCCGTGATAGTGCGTAATAACTGCACAAATCATGTCCAGTCATTACAGAAAATGATTTGCAAACAAAAAGGCAAAACAGGAAGAAAAAACATATGGAAAAGACAAAATACAAACAAAAAAGCATGATATGATGGTTCTTTTATGATTTATAACGAATACAACGACGTTCGCTGCATATGGGCTTGTTTAATGTGGATCGAAGGAAAAACATGTGTGTATTGTGTTGGTTTATGTTGATGAAGAAATGTGACATGGCAATGGGCTCACTTGGGCAGTTATCTTGTATCTTGGCTTCTTCCCTCCATTCTTTTTGGCGGTTTTCTCAACCCTGTCGGCGAGATCTTCTAGACTGACACTCGCTATATTGGCCGAGGCAACTCTGATCGTTAATACGATTCTCTCTTTTTTATCCTCTGCCCGCTTGAGATGTGCTTTTATGCTGTGTTCATTAGACGACAAGGCTTGGCATACTTCTGGAAAATGACACTAACCTGATAGCATTTTCAACCTCCTCTGCAGTCGTTGGGATGATTGGTAAAACTATGGCTATAAGCCCGGCTACAGCACCGATATATGAAGCCCAAAAAGGTGCGTCAAGATGCTGGCTGCCAAGAAGTGCCGACAGACTCTGTTGGAGCTGTGAGTCCAAGGGCCCTAAAATGCCTCCCCATCGAGCTGAGGCTGAAAGCGCCAGTAGCGCCCTTCCGGTGTGTGAGAGTCCAGGGACCTCTGCATCCCGGGTGATTGCATGATGCAGTGCAAAGGACGAGTTGTTATCCGAATCGTGGCCCTGTCGAGTCCAAATCTCCCGCACAAAAAGAGAGTCCAGCCCAGGAGTCAAAACGTCAGGCATGGATGAGAAGTCGACTTCTGCGGGAAGAGCACTTCTCAACGTGTTCAACACAGCATCAAATACGGGTTTTTCATCTGGTGTGACTCGAGCAAGAATATCAAGAGGGTTACACTCGCGGATTTCGACCGGAAGTTTCATCATAAGTGCACCTTGACGATTGGAACCACCACAGAATGTCACGTTTCCGATATTGGGCACCGTCGCGAGCAATGCATCAATAACGGTAGCGATTGCAGGGAATTGTTTACGACGACGCTTTGAGTCCGAAAATTCGACTGTCGTGTTCCTCGTTGACACGACGCATGTGCTCAACCTTGGAAAAGAGTGTACCTGGAGCCGTATAACCGTTCGTATAGGGAATAGGGTACGGGCTCACAGGATCCTGGTGCATGAGCATGCTGCCATAGCCGCGAAAGCCACCTCCACACATGAAGACGTTCACTCGAGGACCCTCGTCATGAGAACTCTTCAAGGCGTTAAGTGCAGAGAACTTGGAGCAGAGGTTGGCGTATGCCTGTTGCATGCCGGTTTGAAGTTTTGAGATCTCGGAAACCTGAACATCGGCTGGCTGCTCTTGCAGCACACGAATCAATCTCGCTGCTCCAAAGGGTAGACTCACTCCAGCTCTGGCAGCATCTACTTCGTAGTTTGGCTTGCTGGTGTCCACCCACGTCATCTGCACGCTCCCGCCCCCGAGGTCCAGGAACAGAGCGCCACCTTCAACGCCAATGAGGCCACTGCGAGAGCCCATGACAGCGCCAAAGAGGGTCTCAACAGCGGGCTCAAGTATGCTTGCTCTGAGGCCATTAGTCACAGATGAGATTGCCTCGAGCATTTCAGAAGCATTGTCAGCTCGGCGCATAGCCTCAGTAGCGAGGATGGTGATGTGTTTCGCTGGCACTCCATGACGAACAGCGAGTTGATGGAAACGCTCCAGCGTCTTGGAAACGGCAGCGATGGTTTCCGGAAGAAATACTAGACCTTTGGGTGTGTTCTTGAGTGCATCAAATAGTGAAATGGCAGCGCGAGTTGAATAGATGGGACGAAGGAGGCGTGTAAATGGAGGCGCTAGTGATGTGATGGAGAATCGTATGCCATTACTGAATTTTATGTCAGATATGAGGATTGTTTGAACTTATTGAGAACTATTTATACCTCCCCATATCAACTATGGCATAGAGTTGACTTTCCCCCTGAGGGTCCCAGGGTGTAATAGTCTGCGACAGATTGTCGAGTGTGACGATATCGGGAGTATGTGAGGACATGATCAACCTTGACAGCGGATTGATCCAATTGAGACGAAAAACACAACGAGAGACGTTTCTATAGTCTATGAATAATCTTAGGCGCAAATGATTCATACAGCATGCGCTTGCTGTTGGTGCTAGTGTCGGTGAGGCTGAGATGACTCCAACAGAGAGCAAAAGTTGGTTCAGTGCAAGTTTGAGGTTGGCGGGGGATGTAGGGGTGTCATGATTGCGGGGCTGCCCGTCCCAAAGCCGGTGACGGCGCCGTATTATCCGGAGCGACTCTGCTCTTGGTCCGGCCACTCAGGATACAACAAATTGTTTTATTATCATATGCTCCTTATTACTCCGTATTGCTCTTTAGTTCCTAATTACATTACTAAGGTATCACAATATAGATATCTAAGTTTAAATTAGCTATATAATTTAAAAAAATATATATATATATTATAAATATACTATTATTATTAAAGATATAAGGGTTTTAATCAAGAATTGATTAATAAGTTACCTTAAAGATAGATTAGAAAATTCATTTATATTATTATACTATTTATATATAACTATTAATTTCAGTTTATTCCTTAGGTTAATCTTTATATTTAAGCGTTCTACAACTTCATTATCGCCTGCTCAGCTCTTTTGCTTTATCATCAGTATCACATTTCTTTTAACCCCAGGCATTTACGTATTTCCATCCGTTCACTATGTCTGGCTGCGTGAAAAGTAGCAGCCATCCATGTGCTCCGTCTTTGGTCTCTGCTTAGGAATGCTTATGGGAAGTAATTAGCCATCTCTGGATGAGTGCTATCACCAAACATATTCTAAACAAACCTCCGATTGATACAACTGCAAGCTATCCATTCATTCAAGTAGCTGCAAAGTTTACATGTCCAAGTTATATCAGACTTACGGATGTTAATGTCAGAATCCCCCTCCTCGACTTACTTTCTATGATGAAGGCTGCCCCTCCATATGGACTTATTGGTTCAAGTGGCGACTCATGTCTGCGGACCGCTTCTGGGCATTATCATCTTTGTCATGGGATTTATGTTGCTCTTAAATATTTCATATGTCATCCTATTATCGGGGGCATGTAAGAACATCTTGCCCTAAATGCTGATGCACCGCATCGTCGAGGACCCGTATTGTCGGAAGGATTGGTGAGAAGCCCCCCTTTAACCCAATGTCCGGTCATCTTCCAGTCACATTTGCACCCTTCGCTTGTTGCTTCGTGTCGGGTATTTTTATGTAATAAAATATATACTCTGCATCTTAGCCTCCCGGGCCAACGGTGACATGAGGTCTATATGCATGTTACACCACAATAGTATTCAGATATCCATATAATCATAGCTTTGGCCTGGCTATTATGTGTCAATATCTAGACTAACCTCAACCTTTATGGTAGGCTCTGTTCCTTACTGGAAATGTACCCATTCGTCTCATGATCTTGAACGTTTGTATGGAAGTTTATGCATTGAATAGAGCCAATGACCATTTCCAGTTGAACCTGGGTATTAGTCGTTGGCCTGGTAGATCGACTCGCCAACCCTCCACTGTTGATTGTTGTAGAAATAACTTTTACAGGGAATACCCCCTTGCGAGACACTTGAACGGTGCAGGGGCGTTCATTTAGATACATGACCCAGATTATTGGAATCTTGTCCGGGTATTAGTGAGTGTTCCTATCCATTATCGTGAGTGGTTTTGATCACAACCAAGGTTCCCTCCCATGCGAGTGGACTGCGTAGACAGGTATCACGCTACTAATATTATCAAGAGAAAGGTTATAATAGATCTGGAGGCCCATAGCCTTCTTCCCAGCTGGTATGAATCTTCAGGGTGTATTAGAGTTTCATCATTCTTGTATTGTGGACTTGTTTGCTGCGCTTCAATGCCCTCGAACATTTCCATCTGGCATACAAACCATGGCACCCTCGAGTCCACCTCTAGGCAAATTGTCAGAATTGCTACTCTCGTTTTCTTTTTTCTTTTTTCCTTCTTTTTTTCAAGTATCTGCAAGTGAACAAAGCAGTCCAATATCTCAATCTGAGACACGTCCGTTTTACGAAGTACTCGAGTGACTCTATTGCAATGGTCGATCAGTCAAGTTATTGGACGAAAAGCTGCAGCGAGACAGGGTTTTGTCTCCCTCCTGCCTGTACTATATCTTTATCAACTTCCACGCTGTCGCACCAGTATGATTCAACTTACACCAGCTAAGTTGGTGTGATAACTGCAATGGCATTTGCAAGAATTATGCCTGAAGATACGAATTCACCGGCCCATCAATCAGATTCATACAATAGTACACCATGCCATACTTCATTTTTGAGGTGTTTTCCTGTCCGTCACAGTTGTATTGGTCGTGTTGATGATCGGATGTTCATCTCTAGACACATATGACATCAGTGTCAGCTGTAAAGGCGATCCCAACTTATAATGATCTAACGTACTAGTAGGCTTTATCGTCCAGGTTGTGGTGATGAGTCTAGCGTGGTGCTGCTTTTGTTAGTGGCTACTATGTACCTACCAGTCTCGGCTCAGATGAGATCAGCACATCATAGAAAAACACAGTGTTCCATCCACTTCCCTTCTAGGTTGTTCTTTATCACACCTCGACCTCTGATTTGACGGTCGCTTAAGAGCCAATCCCGGTGTGTGTGAAGAAGCTAGGTACCTAGCCGAGAGTAATAGGCCACCACCCCCACTGCCACCCTAGACATCCTTTGATTCTGTATAGAATTCTTGTGATAACGAGAATGGAGCAGTACCAAACAGTGTGCTGCAGGCTTATCCAGATTGGAATAAGATACTCCGTACTTACTGTGCCTTATAGACAAGGGTCGTAAAGAAGCTCATCTTGCAGCTGTGGAATAATTGGATCAATACCAATTGAATACTCTGATTCGTAGTCGGTCTCGTTACAACAGTGATATAGTTTGTGTGACTGACAAACCAAGGTGCTTTCTTATTGGCTCGAAATGACGCGTCAACGCGTTCGGTTTTCGCGTTAATCCCCAGCCACCTTTGTTCCAAGTTTTTATGGTGTACGGATACGTACTAATATTTCTACGTTCCATTAGTACGGGGTAGTAATTGCCTTCCTTGAGTGAGTTAAGTGCGCTACCTTAGTTGGAGGTGAGGAAGTCTATGCTTTACGCGTCCTGCTCATCAATTGAGGCAAGATCGATAGAAGGGATGCCCAAGGTATTTCCCAAAGCTTGAGTTGTTTACATGCAGCGTCATATTGACCCATATCTCTGTCTCGTTTCAGCAACCCCTCACCCTCAAAAAGACATCCACACCTTTAACCGTATTCAAACAGACGACCCCATCACGCCCATCCACATTCAACCCCAAAAGGTCATTCATTTAGAGCGAATGCATGCATGTGAGTGCGGGCGATAGCTGTGCTGTGCGTCCTTTCCCTGCGCTGTCTTTCATTCTTGCCGCCGACGTGCAGCTCTGGCTGGATGCTTGGGCAGGGGTCGAAACATGCTGGCGTTGAGCCTTGCCTAGATGACAGAGGCAACCTGCCTTCTCGTTGGATCGTCACAATATGCTGCTATTTGCTAGCCTTCGACGCATTTCCCCTCACGCTTTGCTCTCAACCAAGCAATCCTATCGTTAACTCACTCTCTGCAGACGCACATGCTGGGTGCGTTAGGTCACCAATAAGTGGTACCCGACTTCGAGGCTAGCCAACGGGGAGCGTGGAAAACCCGGGTTACTGTTGTCTCATCTGAGGCTCTCAGATCATAACAAACAAACATGAGTTTGATCGCGTCTCTTCAGTGTTGTTTCCAGAATGTCATCCAGCAGACGCTCATATTCGAGCAACTTGAAGTCTTTCCTACCAAAAATTATATCTTCAATTTCTCCAAGTGTGACAGATTCTCGGCCATTATTTCCATTTGCCTTTCTGCAGCCGCTCCCCAACCCAAGAGACTGGCCCATACGCCGTATCTCTATGCGAGGTCCCGAGCGAGTCTAAGCCAACACCTACGGCCGGCCGCCGAGAGTTGACCGCCAGGGAACCAGATCAGAGGAACAAAGACCGGTGAATGGTACTTGAATGCAAAAATTGCCAATCCTGGACTCATCATCAATCACCTCTGCAACGATAACGGGGAAGCAAAGTTCGCATCAAGCAAATAAACAAAAACATAGGTCAACCATACTCTACGGTATCAACTACTGTACTGTACGTTTGCAACACAACAAGGCACGCAGGGTCTCAGTCGGCTGCCCTTTTATCTCCATTCCACCACATGGGCTCGACCACCTTAAGGATCATCAACCTCTTCATCAGACCTATCACGATTGCTCTCCCGTCCAGGGTTATCGCTCAAGCTGGCACAACGTGCCCTCATCACCCACTGACCGCTGCTTGAGCTCTTCCTTGTCACGGACGCTGCCGGGATTGACTTGGCAAGGGCTTTGCGCTAGCACGCCGCTTGTTGGGGGGCTTACTGTCGTCTTCACTACCACCGTCAAGGGACTCACCAGTGGATCGCCAGAAACCGTAGAGGTCAAGACGCGATTGCAAAGTGCAGCACAGCGAGCGCATCATACAATATAATATCAATATCGCGTCCTGCCGTGGAACGAGCCCTGTTATCTGCTCTGTCCTCAGTTAAAGCATAGCGTGAGAAGCACAGCACCGTTGGGACCGGCATCTAGCGAGCCAGTATCTGAACAACAAGCATTGCACAGCTCTTCTGCCAGGTACTGTACCTACTTACTTGGACTGCAGCGTTCGCGCCACCCGCTGTTCGCTGTAGGCCCACATTCTCGGTCTTGACCAGTGTGCTTCAAGGTTTTCTTTACCCTGGTTGGGTCGAGAGACAAGGACGAGGAGACGTACCGTGCTTAACGAGCCGTCCGTCCATTCCCAGCTGGCCCTGCTCTCCACCCACCTCCCGTTGAGCATTTGGCTTGCCCATTCATACATAGCGCACACTCCCGCCCACCACACCCACATCGTCCCGGCCTACTTTCCTTCTCTTTCCACTCACCGTTTCTCCATTCCAGTCTCTCGTTTGCGCCCAATAATCCTCCCATCATCCCTCTTGCTCCCGTACATTGCGCCGGCTGTCGGTCGCGCGAGCTCAGCTTGTTCACTGCTTGTCTAAGGGACCCTCAACTGCGACGGCGCGTCGAACTGAGACCGCCACTCGCTGTTGTTTATTTGCGACTGGGAGACCTCCACAAATCCCGCGACGGTGACAACAATAAACGGCCTTCGCCTTGTATGACGACTATAACCATAACCATAACCACGACAACGACTCTCGTCTGAGACATACTTTCCTTGTTTTATTACCGTCTATCACATACCAAGCTCGACGACGCGCGATCGAACAATCAGCACGCTTTCTTCTATTTTCGTATATTTTACTGGAAAGTATTGGCGCGCACAAATAAACAGTCTGTCGCATCCTGTCGCGCTTCAACCCTCGGCTCGATCTGATACTTTGCAACGCCCCCGGCGCCTGAAAGCACATCGCCTAAACTCGTCGATATTTTCGAGCTCAGTATCGTTCAAGTTACCGTGCCCACTCTATCTGCCGAGATCTAAGACAGCGCTGCCGCATCCTTGTGTGG